>NC_053027.1:420232656-420565593 GCF_003073215.2 Triticum urartu
GAGATGCTTTCTCCTTCGTGAGGCCAAAAATTATATATATAATTGTGATCACGATGAACAAGATGCATAGGATAAAACTTCTGATGAAATTCCAATTTCAATCATTTGTAGTTCCATGACCCCGTATCATCACATAGCCTGTACCATGTCAATGCATCTTCCTTCAAAGATAAAGGGAAGACCTTCTTCTTAACAACATCTCCGGGTACACCTGCAAGATTAAATAATCCACAAACTTCATCAACATATATTAGGTGCTCATCAGGATGCATTGTTCCATCTCCTGCAAAAGGATTAGCTAGTAGTTTTTCTATCATACCCGAAGGAATTTCAAAGCAGACATTTTCATTTTCAGTAGGTTCAGTAGGTTGAGGAGCAGCTCTTTGCTCTACTGGTCGGGGTGAAGATACCCCGAACAAGCCCCTCAGAGGATTACTTTCCATAGTAACAAGTGACGGTAAATTTCAGCACACTATATAAATTTTTCCTTACCAAATTCCACCTACCAAAGGCGCTTCACTCCACAGCGACGGCGCCAGAAAAGAGTCTTGATGCCCCACAAGTATAGGGGATCTATCGTAGTCCTTTCGATAAGTAAGAGTGTCGAACCCAACGAGGAGCAGAAGGAAATGATAAGCGGTTTCCAGCAAGGTATTCTCTGCAAGTATTGAAATAAGTGGTAACAGATAGTTTCGTGATAGGATAATTTGTAACGAGCAACAAGTAACAAAAGTAAATAAAGTGCAGAAAGGTGTCCCAATCCTTTTTGTAGCAAAGGACAAGCCTGGACAAACTCTTATATAGAGAAAAGCGCTCCCGAGGACACATGGGAATATCGTCAAGCTAGTTTTCATCACGTTCATATGATTCGTGTTAGGTACTTTGATAATTTGGTATGTGGGTGGACCGGTGCTTGGGTACTGTCCTTACTTGGACAAGCATTCCACTTATGATTAACCTCTATTGCAAGCATCCGCAACTACAACAAAAGTATTAAGGTAAACCTAATCATAGCATGAAACATATGGATTCAAATCAGCCCTTACGAAGCAACGCATAAACTAGGGTTGAAGCTTCTGTCACTCTAGCAACCCATTATCTACTTATTACTTCCCAATGCCTTCCTCTAGGCTCAAATTATGGTGAAGTGTTATGTAGTCGACGTTCACATAACACCACTAGAGGAGAGACAACATACATCTCATCAAAATATCGAATGAATACCAAATTTACATGACTACTAATAGCAAGACTTCTCCCATGTCCTCAGGAACAAACGTAACTACTCACTAAGCATATTCATGTTCATAATTAGAGGGGTATTAATATGCATATAGGATCTGAACATATGATCTTCCACCAAATAAACCAACTAGCATCAACTACAAGGAGTAATTAACACTACTAGCAACCTACTAGTACCAATCCCGGACTTGGAGACAAGAATTGGATACAAGAGATGAACTAGGGTTTTGAGAGGAGATGGTGCTGGTGAAGATGTTGATGGAGATTGCCCTCTCCCGATGAGAGGAGCGTTGGTGATGACGATGGCGATGATTTCCCCCTCCCGGAGGGAAGTTTCCCTGGCAGAACAGCTCCGCCAGAGCCCTAGATTGGTTCTGCCAAGGTTCCGCCTCGTGGCGGCGGAGTTTCGTCCGAGAAGATGTCTTATGATTTTTTCCTCATCGAAAGACTTCATATAGCATAAGATGGCTATCGGAGGGCCACCAGGGGGCCCACGAGGTAGGGGGCGCGCCCAGGGGGTAGGGCGCGCCCCCCACCCTCGTGGGCAGGGTGTGGCCCCCCTGGTGAACTTCTTGCGCTCAGTATTTTTTATATATTCTGAAAAAGTCTTCCGTGAAGTTTCAGGACTTTTGGAGCTGTGCAGAATAGGTCTATAATATTTGCTCCTTTTCCAGCCCAGAATCCCAGCTGCCGGCATTCTCCCTCTTTATGTAAACCTTGTAAAATAAGAGAGAATAGGCATAAGTATTGTGACATAATGTGTAATAACAGACCATAATGCAATAAATATCGATATAAAAGGATGATGCAAAATGGACGTATCAGACGGCTGCATTCATGTTAAATAGGGCACCATCTAAATCCGTTGAGACGACTCCTTATGAACTGTGGTTTGGCAAGAAACCAAAGTTGTCGTTTCTTAAAGTTTGGGGCTGCGACGCTTATGTGAAAAAGCTTCAACCCGATAAGCTCGAACCCAAATAGGAGAAATGTGCCTTCATAGGATACCCAAAAGAAATAGTTGGGTACACCTTCTATCACAGATCCGAAGGCAAGACTTTTGTTGCGAAGAATGGATCCTTTCTAGAGAAGGAGTTTCTCTCGAAAGAAGTGAGTGGGAGGAAAGTAGAACTTGATGAGGTAACTGTGCCTGCTCCCTTATTGGAAAGTAGTTCATCACAGAAACCGGTTCTTGTGACACCTACACCAATTAGTGAGGAAGCTAATGATGATGATCATGAAACTTCGGATCAAGTTACTACCGAACGTCGTAGGTCAACCAGAGTAAGATCCGCACCAGAGTGGTACGGTAATCCTGTTCTGGAAGGTCATGTTACTAGACCATGACGAACCTACGAACTATGAGGAAGCGATGATGAGCCCAGATTCCGCAAAATGTCTTGAGGCCATGAAATCTGAGATGGGATCCATGTATCAGAACAAAGTGTGGACTTTGGCTGACTTGCCCAATGGTCGACAAGCCATCAAGAATAAATGGATCTTTAAGAAGAAGACAGACGCTGATTGTAATGTTACTATCTACAAAGCTCGACTTGTTGTGAAAGGTTTTTGACAAGTTCAAGGAGTTGACTACGATGAGACCTTCTCACCCGTAGCGATGCTTAAGTCTGTCCGAATCATGTTAGCTATTGCCGCATTTTATGATTATGAAATTTGGCAAATGGATGTAAAGACTGCATTCCTGAATGGATTTATGGAAGAAGAGTTGTATATGATACAACCTGAAGGTTTTATCGATCCAAAGGGTGCTAACAAAGTGTGCAAGCTCCAGCGATCCAATTATGGACTGGTGCAAGCCTCTCGGAGTTGGAATAAACATTTTGATAGTGTGATCAAAGCATATGGTTTTATACAGACTTTTGGAGAAGCATGTATTTACAAGAAAGTGAGTGGGAGCTCTGTAGCATTTCTAATATTATATGTGGATGACATATTGTTGATTGGAAATGATATAGAATTTCTGGATAGCATAAAAGGATATTTGAATAAGATTTTTTCAATGAAAGACCTCGATGAAGCTGCTTACATATTAGGCATCAAGATCTATAGAGATAGATCAAGACGCTTAATTGGACTTTCACAAAGCACATACCTTGACAAAGTTTTGAAAAAGTTCAAAATGGATCAGGCAAAGAAAGGATTCTTGCCTATGTTACAAGGTGTGAAGTTGAGTAAGACTCAATGCCCGACCACTTCAGAAGATAGAGAGAAAATTAAAAGATGTTCCCTATGCTTCAGCTATAGGCTCTATCATGTATGCAATGCTGTTTACCAGACCTGATGTGTGCCTTGCTATTAGTTTAGCAGGGAGGTACCAAAGTAATCCAGGAGTGGATCACTGGACAACAGTCAAGAACATCCTGAAATACCTGAAAAGGACTAAGGATATGTTGCTCATTTATGGAGGTGACAAAGAGCTCATTGTAAATGGTTACGTTGATGCAAGATTTGACACTGATCCAGACGATTCTAAATCGCAAACTGGATATGTGTTTATATTGAACGGTGGAGCTGTCAGTTGGAGCAGTTCTAAACAAAGCATCGTGGCGGGATCTACGTGTGAAGCGGAGTACATTGCTGCTTCGGAAGTAGCGAATGAAGGAGTCTGGATGAAGGAGTTCATATCCGATCTAGGTGTCATACCAAGTGCATCGGGTCCAATGAAAATCTTTTGTGACAATACTGGTGCAATTGCCTTGGCAAAGGAATCCAGCTTTCACAAGACAACCAAGCACATCAAGAAACGTTTCAATTCCATCCGCGATCAAGTCCAGGTGGGAGACATAGAGATTTGCAAGATACATACGGATCTGAATGTTGCAAACCCGTTGACTAAGCCTCTCTCACGAGCAAAACATGATCAGCACCAAGGCTCCATGGGTGTTAGAATCAATACTGTATAATCTAGATTATTGACTCTAGTGCAAGTGGGAGACTGAAGGAAATATGCTCTAGAGGCAATAATAAAGTTATTATTTATTTCCTCATATCATGATAAATATTTATTATTCATGCTAGAATTGTATTAACCGGAAACTTAGTACATGTGTGAATACATAGACAAACAGAGTGTCACTAGTATGCCTCTACTTGACTAGCTCATTAATCAAAGATGGTTAAGTTTCCTAACCATAGACATGAGTTGTCATTTGATTAACGGGATCACATTATTAGGAGAATGATGTGATTGACTTGACCCATTCCATTGGCTTAGCACTTGATCGTTTAGTTTACTGCTATTGCTTTCTTCATGACTTATACATGTTCCTATAACTATGCGATTATGCAACTCCTGATTACCGGAGGAACACTTTGTGTGCTAAGAAACGTCACAACGTAACTGGGTGATTATAAAGGTGCTCTACAGGTGTCTCCGATGGTACTTGTTGAGTTGGCATAAATCAAGATTAGGATTTTTCACTCTGATTATCGGAGAGGTATCTCTGGCCCACTCGGTAATGCACATCACTATAAGCCTTGCAAGCATTGTAACTAATGAGTTAGTTGCGGGATGATGTATTACAGAACAAGTAAAGAGACTTTCCGGTAACGATATTGAACTAGGTATTGAGATACCGACGATCAAATCTCGGGCAAGTAACATACCGATGACAAAGGGAACAATGTATGTTGTTATGCGGTTTGACCAACAAAGATCTTCGTAGAATATGTGGGAGCCAATATGAGCATCCAGGTTCCGCTATTGGTTATTGACCGGAGACGTGTCTCGGTCATGTCTACATAGTTCTCGAACCCGTAGGGTCCGCACGCTTAAAGTTCGGTGACGATCAGTATTATGTGTTTTTGTGTTTTAATGTACCGAAGGTAGTTCAGAGTCCCAGATATGATCACGGACATGACGAGGAGTCTCGAAATGGTCGAGATGTAAAGATCGATATATTGGACGACTATATTCGGACACCGGAAGTGTTTCGGGTGGTTTCAGAGAAAACCGGAGTGCCGGAGGGTTACCGGAACCCCCCTTGGAGAAATGGTGGGCCTTATGGGCCTTAGTGGAGAGAGAGAGGGCTGGCCTAGGGCAGGCCGTGCGCCCCTCCCCCTCTGGTCCGAATTGGACTAGGAGAGGGGGGGGGCGCCCCCCTTTCCTTCTCCCTCTCCCCCTTCCTTTCCCCCTCCTAGTAGGAGTAGGAAAGAGGGGAGTCCTACTCCTACTAGGAGAAGGACTCCTCCTCCTGGCGCGCCTACAGGGGTCGGCCCCCCTTGCTCCTTTATATACGGGGGCAGGGGGCACATCTAGACAGAAGTTGATCTGTTGATCTCTCCCATCCGTGTGCGGTGCCCCCCTCCACCATAATCCACCTCGATCATATTGTAGCGGTGCTTAGGCGAAGCCCTGCATCGGTAGCATCATCATCACTGTCATCATGCCGTCGTGCTACCGAAACTCTCCCGTGAAGCTCTGCTGGATCGGAGTTCATGGGACGTCATCGAGCTGAACGTGTGCTGAACTCGAAGGTGTTGCGCATTCGGTACTTGGTCGGTCGGATCATGAAGACGTACGACTACATCAACCACGTTGTGCTAACGCTTCCGCTTTCGGTCTATGAGGGTACGTGGACACACTCTCCCCTCTCGTTGCTATGCATCACCATGATCCTGTGTATGCAATTTTTTTGAAATTACTACATTCCCCAACACCTCATAGTTCGTAGGTTCGTCATGGTCAAGTAACATGACTTTCAGAACAGGATTACCGTACCATCTCTGGTGTGGATCTTACTCTGGTTGACCTACGAGATTCGGTAGTAACTTGATCAGAAGTTTCATGATCATCATCATTAGCTTCCTCACTAATTGGTGTAGGAATCACTAGAACTGATTTCTGTGATAAACTATTTTCCAATTCAGGAGAAGGTACAATTACCTCATCAAGTTCTATATTCCTCCCTGACGGTGTCCTGGACTAGGGGGTACTCACTACGTCATCTCTCGATCTGTTAGATTGGGCCGAGGACCCCCATGGTTGTATACTCATGGGCCAGTTCGGACAGCTGCCGCATACAAGGAAGATTCCACAAGACTTGGCGATCAAGACAAGGACTTCTCCCCACGGACGTATTCGGCTAGGACTCTTGTTATCCTAGGCCTCTGGTGCATAATATAAACCAGGGCCTGGCTAGTCGATATATATACAACAATCATACCATAGGCTAGCTTCTAGGGTTTAGCCTCTCCAATCTCGTGGTAGATCAACTCTTGTAATACCCATATCATCAAGAATAAATCAAGCAGGACGTAGGGTTTTACCTCCATCAAGAGGGACTGAACCTGGGTAAAATATCGTGTCCCCTGCCTCCTGTTATCATCCGCCTAGACACACAGTTCGGGACCCCCTACCCGAGATCCGCCGGTTTTGACACCGACATTGGTGCTTTCATTGAGAGTTCCGTTGTGTGATCGGCAAAAGGATCAATGGCTCGCCCGCAGGTCAACTACGACGCTGGCATCTTCGTCGCCGGCTCGACTGGTCACCTTGGCTCGACCGAGGACCATGCTCCATCTCCGATCATGATGTTCATACGGGGGCCTTCTTCAACATCAACTCCGATCTCTATCATGATCATAGAGGAGTCATCCATGGTGCTCGAGGGCTCAACATCAACATAGCCCTCGGGCGGCCGTGCTGTTTTTATGAACAGTGAACTTGTATTCGCCGTCACCACCTACTCGAGCATCGGTTTGATGATTGCTTCAGTGGAATAGTGCGTAATTACGTCTACAACAGCCATGCAAAATTTCATCGAGTTCCCATGGAGGAATCTCCAACAATCTACGATATACCGGAGCCCTGTCAAATCTGGACAGGAATCTGGACGAGTTTAGGGCATGGTCTCCAGAGCCCAGCTCAGAGGTCCTTCGGAAGATCCAACCATTCATATACTGCAGAATTACCATATCTACCACCCCTCCAAATTTCCGCTCGATCCGACGGTTCAAACTCCGGGAACCTTCCGATGAGTGGACCAATTTTCGGACCCATTTTCTGCGCGAATACGGAGCCGACCCGAATTCATCTTTCTTTATGAACGTGATATTGGACAACCTTTTTAGAGGAATTCTCTTCTAGGGTATTGTGCATTGTTTTCAAACACGTGCCCGTAAATTTTTAAGCCTCCCCTGAGGTCATCTTCATCATCATGCTGGTGTCAAACCAGTCTGGCAATATTGCTCCAAGGCTGCCGACCCGCGCTAGACATGTCGTCACTTTGTTGAGCCGAGCTCAACTTCTTCGGATCATCATCTCGGCAAGCCGAACAAGAGTCCGGCATCGCAAAGGATAAATCATCACCAACATTGCCGCCCCACGGATTACACAGAGCGGGCATACCGGCATCGCCACACGGTCACTTCATCAAGCCGGCATCGACCACGTCATGACCTGCATCGGCAGGGCCGCGCTATTGCTTCTTCAGGCCGGTGTCCATCACGCTTACCTACTTCGACTCATCGGCTGACATCGAGGCTTCGACATCTCAGCTGGACCGGGGGCTTCGCCATCTCTTCATCAACCTACTCCGGAGACTTCGGCGTCACTAGCCGACCAGCTCCATCACGTTAGCTGGACCGAGGGCTTTACCTCGGCGAGCCAACCTTTGCCAGCATCGCCATACCGTCGCTTTATCGCCCATCAGGCAATGGGTGTGCGGATCGAGTCCCAATTTTTGGAATCACCTTTCTTCGGGTTGCTACAATGAATAAACCAGGTGCTATTAATCCTAGTATTCTTTGCTTGTACGGGTTCATTTTTCCCAAGGAATTATTGCTCTGCTTTGTTCATCATATGTACACAGGTCTATCAAATGGTGGCCGCATTAACATCGGTGGCATAGCGGTGTGGTCAGTTTCCGTATACAGTTCGGCGAATGCCGCATCCGGAACTCACATTGTCCTGCGAATTCGGGCTTGGCCACGCCTTTACCGCGTCACGCCGACGCCCTGCATCGACATGACTTCGGCGCCAGGCCACATCTCTTTCAATAAATTGTTTTTTGCAAAAAGCAATTATCCTTTTCAGACCGCACTATTTTATGTGTGTAGGTGATCGACTTCGACTGCGCCACGTGGTCTCTTCGGCAAGACGACGTCGTCGTCCCAATCGACATAAATCGGCTCGTGTGATCACCTTGTTCATCGTGTTGCCATACCGACATGTTCGGTTGCCTCGGGGACTTCGGCATCGCCGAGAAAGCTCTACCCCATCGAGTGTTCGGCGCACATGCCATATTTCTTTTATTACTCACTTTGCGTAAATTACTGATTATGCAAGAATTTTTATTATTATTCCTATTATCTCTGGCTTGCACTATTTTCTATGCACAGGTAGATAATCCGGGCCGGGCAGCACTGTCACCTTGGCGTATTGATGTACCACGTCACCTCGGCTGGCCAGGGGCTTCCTCGTCACTTCATTAACACACGCTGGGGGCTTCGGGTCACACTGCTGGCCTGCTCCGTTGCCGCGGTAGGACTGGGGTTTTCACCTCGCCCATCGACTATGCTGCATCACCACTTAATCAAGCCGAGCTCTTTAGTCGGACATCTCGGGACCAGCTTGGGGGCTGGGATCTCGTCCTGCCACAATCTCGGCCGCATCATCAATACTGAACACATTAACCAGCTAAGTTGCCTTCATGCTCAAAGTTTTAAATTTTTAACTTGTGTTTGGTTCGACCAAGCATTATACTTTCTTGGAAAAAAGTTGCTTGTAAAAAATTTCCTTGTCCAAACTTTGTTTGTGACGCACAAATTCAAATACCCCGTTTATTTGGGGGCTTCCTTTATGAAGCTTTTCCTCTTGCATATGATTATACTTGTACGGCTTCGTTGCTTGTTCGTGTATTACGCCACAATATGCACCATATTGACTTAAGCGATTTGCAAGCTGGGTTGCCTGGCTCCTGTGCTTACCCCTACGTTCCCGATTGTTCAGCTAGGGAGTAAACGGAGCACCTCTGCGATTTTCACGACCGGGTCCTCCGAGCTCTGACCTCAGACTGGGTGAAGCCGAAAGCTAGCGCTCTTATTGTTTTCAATCATGGTTGGCACACAACGGAACTCATGAGTACAAAAATCTATTGCACAAGTCTCATATTAATAATGAGCACCGAAGAAAGGTATCGGTGGGGGTACTATTTTCTTCGAAGATGCTTCTTACACTTCGTCTGTAATATAGCATAAACTCCCTAAGCGCGCTTTGTCTGTTACAGCCTTATGGCCCGGTTGCCTGGTTATCGGAAACACTGTCGATATTCTCGACAGGTGGAGTACATAACACTTTTCGGTCCTTGACCGAAGAGGGAGAAGCCGACGGTCGGTTAAGACGCGTTTAAAGTTCAGGTGAACAAAGATATGATATTAGTACTTCGGTACATACAATCATTATACATAAAATTCTTTTAACCAAGTCACTTGGGGGCTCTTAAATTTATATGAGCCGTTTTATAATAAGTGTTCTTCTTCTTAGTCATTGCAAAGTTTTTATTACTATTATTATTTATCACTCCTTTTTTCGACACGAGTGTGTGGTCACTAGCCGGGGAGCCTAATTTCTCTCTCAAGGCCGCTAGAGTTTAGTTTGCTAAACTGACCTAATGAGAAGTACTCCGCCCTCGGGATAGGAGGTTGAAGCCGTAGGCTGACCCGCTTGAAGTCTTGAGATAGGATGTGTCATGTTAAAGCATGACAGAAGCACTTTTTTCTAAGGCCAATTTTCGGATTGGCATCGAACACTTGATCTTGTTCTGACGTCAAGTTTTTACTGACGTTTTTTGGTTTTCCAAGCTTATGGCACTTTTAAACTATTTGTGTATTTTCAGCACAAGTCTCACAGTGCAACGCCGGACACCTTTAGAGATTCGGCAAAAACATTCTCGGATATTGCTATATATGCATCGGTTTCGAATTGTGTCTTCGGTCAATAGTTGGGTTGCCCGGCTCCTGCACTTGCTTCTTACGTTCCACTTTGTTCGGCTAGGGGTGCAAAGGGAGAACCACTGCGATTGTGCTTCCAGCTCACATGGTTAAGCACCTCAGTGGAGAAAGCCAAAAACTGACTGTCACAATAAGCGTAAACTGGTTAGCGATCCGATGACTGTGTTAAATGATGGGCCATTCATAACAATGGCCGAAGTGTTTACGGCTTGACCTCGACTGTCGCCGAACACTACCGGGGGCTATTAACTGGCCTCCCAAACTAAATCCTCGATATTTTGCTCTTACATTAGAGCTGAGGTTTCATGATCATGCTTAGCATGACAACCCAAAGAAAGGAACCGATAGCGGGACTATTTTCTTTGGAAGACATTTCTTATGTTAAACAGTAATACAACATATCTCTCTGCGTACCTTTGTTTATAAAACCATATGGCCAGATTGCCTTGTTTGTCATAAATCTTTGCCCTCATAAAGGCTTTATAAAGTAGGACAAACACTCCTCGGCTACTGGATGAGGAGGTGGAAGCCGATGGTCGGTCAACAAAGTTTTGTACAATGCGGATCCGAGCATTAATGACGTAAAGTACTTGAATACATAGAGTCATTACACATAATTTGTGATTTTACTATGGATATCGATCCTTAATTCGGCCACCCGTGCCCGCATTAAGGCTCGGGGGCTACTGGGCTTTGGGCTTATTATTTACAAATATTAAAGGGGCACATCGATCCCCTGATCTGGTGTTGCCACCCGACCAGTGTCTCGGGGGCTATTGCATTGTCTGTCCAATGCAGAAAATTTTAAGTGCAATACAGTTTCTGAGGAGATTTTGATCCTCAGATTGGTCGGCCGCACCCAACCTGAGTCTTGAGGACTGAGCACGCCGCTTTTTGTGTCTCGAAGTATTCTGCCGAGCTAGGATTTGATCCTCAGGCCGATTCTGCAAATCAACCTGAGTCTCAGCGGCTACTGGGATCAGTGGCCTTATGTCATTCTTCAGGTGCATCTCGGGTTTTAGACCGATACACACCTTGAGGGCTACTGGCTATATATCTCGGCAGAGAATAAATTGCACCAATCAAAAATATTGACAAAAAATTGGCCCGCAGTCGGGGTGGTGCACCACCTCGGAAGCAGTCCGGCATAAAGCTCGGGCGCTAGTGGCTGGCTCCATAGAGGGACTTTTCGGCATTAAGCTCGGTGAACTCCTTCAAATTTTTTGGACCAAGATGATCTATGACATCCTGGATATAGCCCGGCGTTGGAGCTTGGATACAGTCCGGCGTTGGAGCCCAGATACATTCCGGCGTTGGAGCTCGGAAAGCGGTTCGGCGTTGGTGCTCAGCTGCAAAAGATACCTCGAATGCAGTCCGACGTTGGAGCTCGAACGCAAGAGGACACAGCCTCCCGGGAACAACTTCAAAACCCGAGGTGTGGCATAAAAATAACAAGGCATTGATAAAGGTCGGAAACTTAAAGGGGCTCCTTGGATACCCAACGTGTAAACTCGTTGAATGCATTTCGGCGATCCTCAAGACCGAAGATGAGAAGATTTGTTGAACCAGTTTTCAAGACCGGTGACCGAAGATGAAGAACAGTTAGGAAGAATCGAGGAGCGTGCCTAACTTGAAGACCGGTTCAGGGGGCTACTGACGGTGTCCTGGACTAGGGGGTACTCACTACGTCATCTCCCGATCTGTTAGATTGGGCCGAGGACCCCCATGGCCGTATACTCATGGGCCAGTTCGGACAGCTGCTGCATACAAGGAAGATTCCACAAGACTTGGCGATCAAGACAAGGACTTCTCCCCACCGGCGTATTCGGCTAGGACTCTTGTTATCCTAGGCCTCTGGTGCATAATATAAACCAGGGTCTGGCTAGTCGATATATATACAACAATCATACCATAGGCTAGCTTCTAGGGTTTAGCCTCTCCGATCTCGTGCTAGATCAACTCTTGTAATACCCATATCATCAAGAATAAATCAAGCAGGACGTAGGGTTTTACCTCCATCAAGAGGGCCCGAACCTGGGTAAAACAGCGTGTCCCCTGCCTCCTGTTACCATCCGCCTAGACGCACAGTTCGGGACCCCCTACCCGAGATCTGCCGGTTTTGACATCGACACTCCCACTCACTTCTTTTGAGAGAAACTTCTTCTCTAGAAAGGATCCATTCTTAGAAATGAATATCTTGCCTTCGGATCCGTGATATAAGGTGTACCCAACAGTTTTCTTTGGGTATCCTATGAAGACGCATTTCTACGATTTGGTTTCGAGCTTAGCAATTTGAATTTTTTTCACATAAGCATCATAGCCGCAAACTTTAAGAAATGCCAGCTTAGGTTTCTTGCTAAACCACCGTTCATATGGTGTCATCTCAACGGATTTAGATGGTGCCCTATTTAACATGAATGCAGCTGTCTCTAATGCATAACCCCAAAAAACGAAAGTGATAAATCGGTAAGAGACATCATAGGTCACACCATTTCTAATAAAGTACGGTTATGACGTTCGACACACCATTACGCTGTGGTGTTCCGGGTGGCGTGAGTTGCGAAACTATTCCACATCGTTTCAAATGAAGACCAAACTCGTAACTCAAATATTTGTCTCCGCGATCAGATCGTAGAAATTTTATTTTCTTGTTATGATGATTTTCCACTTCACTCTGAAATTCTTTGAACTTTTCAAATGTTTCAGACTTATGTTTCATCAAGTAGATATACCCATATCTGCTCAAATCATCTGTGAATATCAGAAAATAACGATACCCGCTGAGGGAGTCCTGGACTAAGGGGTCCTCGGGCGTCTGACCTATTAGCCATGGGCCGGACTGATGGGCTGTGAAGATACGAAGACTGAAGATTGTACCCGTGTCCGGATGGGATTCTCCTTGGCGTGGAGGGCAAGCTTGGCGACCGAACATGTAGATTCCTTTCTTTGTAACCGACCTTGTGTAACCCTAGATCCCTCCGGTGTCTATATAAACTGGAGGGCTAGGTCCGTAGAGCGGCCGAATATTCATCATCATAGCCATACAAGCTAGACCTCTAGGGTTTAGCCATTACGGTCTCGAGGTAGATCAACTCTTGTAATACTCGTATTCATCAATATCAATCAAGCATGATGTAGGGTATTACCTACATAGAGAGGGCCCGAACCTGGGTAAACATCGTGTCCCCCGTCTCCTGTTACCATCGACCCTAGACACATAGTTCAGGACCCCCTACCCGAGATCCCCGGTTTTGACACCGACATTGGTGCTTTTATTAAGAGAGAGTCCCACTGTGCCGTCGATGAAAGGTTCGATGGCCCCTTCAATCGTCGATACTGAGGCTCTCCAAGGAGAAACCTTCCTCCCCAGACAAATCTTCGTGTTCCGCGCGCTGCGGGCCAACTCGTTTGGCCACCTGGAGTAGATCGATAGCTACGCCCCTGGCCATCAGGTCAGATTTGGGAGCTTGAATTACGTTGTGGACATTCGTGGAGATTTGATCTTTGCCAAATTCGAGACTGCGGTGACCGCTCCTGGTCACCTTGACGAACATGACCTAAATTCTTCATCAGACCGCATTGAGGAGATAGCTCCTATAACTGCTCTGGCCTTAAATCTGGAGCAGACTGCGCCATCCAAGTATCAGAGGCTCAATCCAGCCACGGAGGCCGCAGATTCCCCGGTGTTGGAGCCGCACATAGACTTGATCTCATACGATACATGTGCCACCAGAACTCCGGACTCGCCTCCGGCTATAAGTTCTGAACCATGTGAGCACGCGGACGCCGAATTGGATCGTTTATCGATCTTCGAATTCAGCGCCGCAGATATCTTCCAGCACTCGCCTTTGGGCGACGTGATAAACTCATTAAAAAACCTGTCTTCGACGAAGGACTCACGGTCGAATTATATCCGGTCCGAACTAGGGGCTGACAGTGGACAATTTTGCTTCCCAACCGCCACCCACTTCATAGCCACTGTCGAAGACTTAACCGACATGCTCGATTACGGCTCCGATGACATCGACGGTATGGACGACGATGCCGGAGAAGAAGAGGCCCAGGACCCGCCGTTCACCGGACACTGGACGGCCACTTCCTCGTACGATGTGTATATGGTGGATGCACCAAAGGAGAATAGCGGCGATGACAAGGAAGATCCAGCTGAGGATAAACCTTCCGAAATACAATCCAAGCGTCGGTGTCAGCGGCGCCGCTCTAAGTCACGCCGCAGTAAAGATAGCAATACCGCCACAGGAGAAGATAACACTCCAGAAGGTGTCGAAGACAACCAAGACCCCGTTGATACAACTAACGAACAAGATGAATGGGAAGATGGGCAGGTCAGCCCTGGTAAACAGGCCATGAACGAAGACTCAGAGGACGAAAGTTATCATCCGCTCTCTGAGGACGAGGTGAGCCTTGGCACCGACGATTTCATCCGGCCTGACGAACCTCTTGAGCAGGAGCGCTTCAAGCGCTAGTTAATAGCCACTGCAAGGAGCTTGAAAAAGAAGCAGCAACAGCTTCAAGCTGACCAAGA
Source organism: Triticum urartu (assembly GCF_003073215.2). NCBI lineage: Eukaryota > Viridiplantae > Streptophyta > Magnoliopsida > Poales > Poaceae > Triticum > Triticum urartu. Next base: position 420,247,418 of record NC_053027.1, read on the forward strand.
TCTGCTCAATGATAAATGGACCGATGTCCTAGCAGCTGAAGAATACGGCCTCAAGCGCCCAACCAAAAGCTACCCAAAGCGCAAATTGCTACCTCAGTTTGACGAGGAGGCGTCAGAACACATACCACCACCATACAATGCGGCTGACCGACCACCACATGGTCAGGACAAAACGGCAACTCGCGCCGAACACCAGCCCGTCCCGCCTCGTCGCACAGGTAAAGGTAAATTAGCCCACGGCCATACACATGACCTCCGACAAAACCTAAACAATAAAGCATGACATACCAGATCAATCTACAGATCACAAGGACGTGCCTCGACACGCAACGACGGCCACCTATTCGTACATGACAAACTTAGTCATGCGCGGGTGCTACCTCTTGAGCACTTGCGTTGGTTTTCCCTTGAAGAGGAAAGGGTGATGCCAAGCACTTCTCCCATTGCAAAAAGATCAATCTAGTAGGCCAAACCAAACTGATAATTCGAAGAGAGTTGCAAAGATAACCAATCATACATAAAAGAATTCAGAGAAGATTCAAATATTGTTCATAGATAAACTTGATCATAAACCCACAATTCATCAGTCTCAACAAACACACCGCAAAAGAAGATTACATCGAATAGATCTCCACAAGAGAGGGGGAGAACTTTGTATTGAGATCCAAAAAGAGAGAAGAAGCCATCTAGCTAATAACTATGGACCCGTAGGTCTGAGGTAAACTACTCACACTTCATCGGAGGGGCTATGGTGTTGATGTAGAAGCCCTCCGTGATCGATGCCCCCTCCGGTGGAGCTCCGGAACAGGCCCCAAGATGGGATCTCGTGGATACAGAAAGTTACGGCGGTGGAATTAGGGTTTTGGTTCCATATCTGGTAGTTTGGGGGTACGTAGATATATATAGGAGGAAGGAGTACGTCGGTGGAGCAATAGGGGGTCCACGAGGGTGGAGGGCGCGCCTAGGGGGAGGCGCGCCCCCTACCTCGTGGCCTCCTGGTTGATGTCTTAACGTAGGGTCCAAGTCCTCTGGATCATGTTCGTTCTGAAAATCACATTCCCGAAGGTTTCATTCTGTTTGGACTCCGTTTGATATTCTTTTTCTGCGAAACCCTAAAATAGGCAAAAAAAACAACAATTCTGGGCTGGGCCTCCGGTTAGTAGGTTAGTCCCAAAAATAATATAAAAGTGTATAATAAAGCCCAATAATGTCCAAAACAGAATATAATATAGCATGGAACAATAAAAAATTATAGATAAGTTGGAGACGTATCAAGCATCCCCAAGCTTAATTCCTGCTCGTCCTCGAGTAGGTAAATGATAAAAATAGAATTTTTGACGTGGAATGCTACTTGACATATTTTCAATGTAATTCTTCTTAATTGTGGTATGAATATTCAGATCCAAAAGATTCAAGATAAAAGTTCAATATTGACATAAAAATAATAATACTTCAAGCATACTAACTAGGGCCATTTGCATTTCTGTCCCTAACTCGAACCACCTAATCAGATATACCCCTAATTCAAAAGCCTGCTCAAAAATGCCCCTCCGCCGTCATGTGCCCTTATAGAAATGCCCCTCCGAGCCGTTTCTGTCCAGTCAAAGCTGTTTGACCGCTAACGTGCCGTTTCTTTGACATTTTTGCCCCTCCTTCCTTACATATAAAAATAATTTTGTCTCCCTCTCCCATCACTCTCACTCTCCCTGACATGTGGGCCACAGGGCCCACTGTCAGGGTCAACGCCGGTCCTTGCGTGCCCGTGCGTGAGAGGCTGAGCTCGTCGGTGGCTCGCCATAGGGGGCGGATGGCCGCGAGAGGAGAGTGCGAGGCACACTGTGTAGCCGCGTGAGGCACGGTAGGCATGCTGGGCGCCGCAGGCACACTGTCCGCGGGAGGAGGCCGCATGGCCGAGCTAGTTGAGGTCGGTCATGGCGGTCTGCTTTGGGCAGGGCGCTCCGGGCACGGAATTGAGTGCGGGAAGATGGATGTAGGGCGCAAGCTTTCCACAAGGACGACACGGTGGTGGGTAGGTCAAGGGTGGATCGGGGCAGCCGAATTTAGGAGGGGAAGAGTGACGGCCGTGGCGGATCTCAAGGTCCCGTGCATCATGTATAGGCGGCCCTAGGCCCGATTGAACGTGCAGGCCAGGGGAGAGGCACCAGACGGAGCTCATAGACATGCTCGTACCTCTCTATCTGGCCTCCGGCCATGGTGGCTAGCAACGACGTCCTTGGCAGAAGCTTTGGACGCTCTCAGGCATACTTCGAGCACTCGTTACAGGAGACGAGCAGGCTTGGGGAGTGTGCCGAATGGATTTGCAGATCACGTAGACCACTAAACGCTCGTTGGAGTGGCACGGGAGCATCGACTCCGACGATAGCTATGGGCGGCAGAGTTGTGTCGGAACCGTCTCCGTCCATGGCGCCGCCATACGCCGTCATCCGCCTTGACCTCCACCCCTTGCCCCGCTAGACCACCTGGAGCCTGCCCTATGGCCCTCACACGCAGGCGCACCCGGCCCTCGCCGGCGACGGCCACCGGAGCCGCCAAGCCTCGCCATGACCATGCAAGGGCCGGTGTTGACCCTGGTAGTGGGTCCTATGGCCCACATGTCAAGGAGAGAGAGGGGGTTGTGAGGGAGAAAGTTTTTCTATTTTTATTATGTTGGTTGGGTCCACTTGTAAGTGATAGAGAGGGGTGAGTGAGAGAAAGAGTTTTCCATTTATTTTTTAGAGGAGTTGGTCCCACCTATAAGTGACACATGGAGTCAGGGGCAAATTGTCCAACAAACGTTCAGATAGCTATCAAATCCCTTTGACCAGACGGAAACGACACGGAAGGGCATTTCTATATGTGCACCTAACAGCATAGGGGCAAATTTGAGCACACTTCAAAATTAGGGGCAAATGTGAGTAGTGGGTTCAAGTTAGGGATACAGATGTAAAATACCCTACTAACTAAGCAATTATATCCTCTCAAAATAACATGGGCAAAGAAAGTTCATCCCTACAAAATCATATAGTTTAGTCATGCTTCATTTCCGTCACACAAGAATGCTCTCATCATGCACAACCCCGATGACAAGCCAAGCAATTGTTTCATACTTTAGTAATCTCAAACTTTTTCAACCTTCACGCAATATATGAGCATGAGCCATGGACATAGCACTATGGGTGGAATAGAATAATGATGGGGGTTATGTGGAGAAGACAAAAAGGGAGAAAGTCTCACATCAACGAGGCTAATCAATGAGCTATGGAGATGCCCATCAATTGATGTTAATGCAAGGAGTAGGGATTGCCATGCAATGGATGCACTAGAGTTATAGATATATGAAAGCTCAACAAAAGAAACTAAGTGGGTGTGCATCCAACTTGCTTGATCACGAAGACCTAGGGCATTTGAGGAAGCCCATTGTTGGAATATACAAGCCAAGTTCTATAATGAAAAGTTCCCACTAGTATATGAAAGTGACAAAACAAAAGACTCTCTATCATGAAGATTATTGTGCTACTTTGAAGCACAAGTGTGGTAAAAAGGATAGTAACATTGTCCCTTCTCTCTTTTTCTCTCATTTTTTGGGCCTTCTCTTTTTTATGGCCTTTCTCTCTTTTTTCCTCACTTGGGACAATGCTCTAGAAAATGATGATCAACACACTTCTATTAATTTACAACTCAATGATTACAACTCGATACTAGAACAAAGTATGACTCTATATGAATGCCTCCGGCAGTGTACCGGGATATGCAATGAACCAACAGTGACATGTATGAAAGGATTATGAATGGTGGCTTTGCCGCAAATACTATGTCAACTACATGATCATGCAAAGCAATATGACAATGACGAACGTGTCATGATAAACGGAACGGTGGAAAGTTGCATGGCAATATATCTCGGAATGGCTATGGAAATGCCATAATAGGTAGGTATGGTGGCTGTTTTGAGGAAGATATAAGGAGGTTTATGTGTGAAAGAGCGTATCATATCACGGGGTTTGGATGCACCGGCGAAGTTTGCACCAACTCTCAATGTGAGAAAGGGCAATGCACGGTACCGAAGAGGCTAGCAATGATGGAAGGGTGAGAGTGCGTATAATCCATGGACTCAACATTAGTCATAAAGAACTCACATACTTATTGCAAAAATCTACAAGTCATCAAAAACCAAGCACTATGCGCATGCTCCTAGAGGGATAGATTGGTAGGAAAAGACCATCGCTCGTCCCCGACCGCCACTCATAAGGAGGACACTCAAAGAACACCTCATGTTTCAAATTTGTTACATAACGTTTACCATACGTGCATGCTACGGGACTTGCAAACTTCAACACAAGTATTTTTCAAATTCACAACTACTCAACTAGCACAACTTTGATATCACTACCTCCATGTCTCAAAACAATCATCAAGCATCAAACTTCTCTTAGTATTCAATACACTCATAAGAAAGTTTTTACTAGTCTTGAATACCTAGAATATTAGAATTATTTAAGTAAATTACCATGCTATTTAAGACTCTCAAAATAATCTAAGTGAATCATGATAGAATAATAGTTTCTATAAAACAAAACCACCACCGTGCTCTAAAAGATATAAGTGAAGTACTAGAGCAAAACTATATAACTCAAAAGATATAAGTGAAGCACATAGAGTATTCTAATAATTTCTGAATCATGTGTGTTTATCTCAAAAGGTGTGTACATCAAGGATGATTGTGGTAAACTAAAAAGCAAAGACTCAAATATAGCTCCAAGTAAAGTTACCGATGGAAGTAGACGAAAGAGGGGATGCCTTCCGGGGCATCCCCAAGCTTTGGCTTTTAGGTGTACTTAGATTATCTTGGGGTGCCATGGGCATCCCCAAGCTTAGGCTCGTGCCACTCCTTGTTCCATAATCCATCAAATCTTTCACCCAAAAAATTGAAAACTTCACAACACAAAACTTAAAGTAGAAAATCTCGCGAGCTCCGTTAGCGAAAGAAAACAAAACACCACTTCAAGGTACTGTAATGAACTCATTATTTATTTATATTGGTGTTAAACCTACTGTATTCCATCTTATATATGGTTTATAAACTATTTTACTAGCCATAGATTCATCAAAATAAGCAAACGACACACGAAAGACAGAATCTGTCAAAAACAGAACAGTCTGTAGTAATCTGTAGCTAACGCAAGATATGGAACCCCAAAAATTCTAAAGTAAATTGCTGGACGTGAGAAATTTATATATTCATCATCTTCAAAAATAATTAACTAAATAGCACCTTCCAAATAAAAATGGCAGCAATTCTCGTGAGCGCTAAAGTTTCTGTTTTTTACAGCAAGATTAAAAAGACTTTCCCCAAGTCTTCCCAGCGGTTCTACTTGGCACAAACACTAATTAAACACAAAAAAACACAACCAAAACAGAGTCTAGATAAATTATTTATTACTAAACAGGAGAAAAAAGCAAGGAATAAAAATAAAATTGGGTTGCCTCCCAACAAGCGCTATCATTTAACGCCCCTAGCTAGGCATAAAAGCAAGGATAGATCTACGTATTGCCATCTTTGGTAGGCAATCCATAAGTGGCTCTCATAGTAGATTCATAAGGTAATTTAATTTTCTTTCTAGGGAAGTTTTCCATGCCTTTCCTTAACGGAAATTAGAATCCAATATTTCCTTCCTTCATTTCAATAATTGCACCAATCGTTCTAAGGAAAGGTCTACCAAGAATAATAGGACATGAAGGATTGCAATCTATGTCAAGAACAATAAAATCTACGGGCACATAATTCCTATTTGCAACAATAATAATATCATTAATTCTTCCCATAGGTTTCTTAATAGTGGAATCCACAAGGTGCAAGTTTACAGAGCAATCATCGAAATCACGGAAACCTAGCAAATCACACAAAGTCTTTGGAATCGTGGAAACACTAGCACCCAAATCACACAAAGCATAGCATTCAGGATCTTTAATTTTAATTTTAATAGTAGGTTCCCACTCATCATAAAGTTTTCCAGGGATAGAGACTTCCAACTCAAGTTTTTCTTCATAAGATTGCATCAAAGCATCAACGATATGTTTAGTAAAAGCTTTATTTTGATTATAAGCATGAGGAGAATTTAGCACGGATTGCAACAAGGAAATACAATCTATCAAATAGAAACTATCATAATTAAATTCCTTGAAATCCAAAATGGTGGGTTCATTAATATTTAAAGTTTTGACTTCTTCAATCCCACTTTTAACAATTTTAGCATCAAGATCTAAAGATTCCGAATTCTTGGAATGTCGTCTAGGTAAAGGTGGATCATATTCAGTCCCATCATTATCAATACTCATATTTCAAAACAAATATTTAATAGGGGACACATCAATAACTTTTAGATCTTCATCTTTATTATCATGGAAACTAGAAGAACATGCTTTTATAAAGCAATCTTTCTTAGCACGCATCCTAGCGGTTCTTTCTTTGCACTCATCAATGGAAATTCTCATGGATTTGAGAGACTCATTGATATCATGCTTACGAGAAATAGATCTAAGTTTCAAAGAATCAACATCAAGAGAAATTCTATCAATGTTCCTAGCCAACTCATCAATCTTAAGCAATTTTTCTTCAATCAAAGCATTGAAATTCTTTTGCAAAGTAATAAATTCTTTAATATTAGATTCAAAATCAGAGGGCATCTTATTATAATTTCCATAAGAATTGTTGTAGGAATTACCATATTATTAGAGGAATTACTAGGATACGGCCTAGGATTAAAGTTTCCTCTATACGCGTTGTTACCAAAATTATTCCTACCAACAAAATTCACATCCATAGATTCATTATTATTCTCAATCAAAGTAGACAAAGGAATATCATTAGGATAAGAAGAAACACTTTTATTAGCAAATAATTTCATAAGTTCATCCATCTTTCCACTCAAAACATTAATTTATTCTATCGCATGCACTATCTTATTAGTAGATCTTTCGGTGTGCCATTGAGAATAATTAACCATAATATTATCTAGGAGTTTAGTAGCTTATCCTAAAGTGATTTCCATAAAAGTGCCTCCCGCGGCCGAATCTAAAAGATTTCTAGAAGCAAAATTCAATCCAGCATAAAAATTTTGTATAATCATCCACAAATTCAAACCATGTGTACGGCAATTATGTATCATTAATTTCATCCTCTCCCAAGATTGTGCAACATGTTCATGATCAAGTTGCTTAAAATTAATAATATCATTCCTAAGAGAGATGATCCTAGCGGGAGGGAAATACTTAGAGATAAAAGCATATTTGCACTTATTCCACGAATCAATACTATTTTTTGGCAAAGACGAAAACCAAGCTTTAGCACGATCGCTAAGCGAAAAAGGAAATAGCTTCAATTTAACAATATCATTGTCCACATCTTTCTTCTTTTGCATATAACACAAATCAACGAAGCTATTTAGATGGGTAGCGGCATCTTCACTAGGAAGGCCGAAAAACGGATCTTTCATAACAAGATTCAGCAAAGGAGCATTAATTTCACAAGATTCAGCGTCGGTAAGAGGAGCAATCGGAGTGCTAATAAAATCACTGTTGTTGGTATTGGTAAAGTCACACAATTTGGTATTATATTGAGCCATCGTGACAAGCAAGCAATCTGACACACAAGCAAACAAGAAACGGGTAAAAAGAGGCAAATAGAGAAAGAGAGGGAGGATAGAGAGAGGGGGGCGAATAAAACGGCAAGGGTGAAGTGGGGGAGAGGAAAACGAGAGGCAAATGGCAAATAATGTAATGCGGGATATAAGGGTTTTGTGATGGGTACTTGGTATGTTGACTTTTGCGTAGACCTCCCCGGCAACGGTGCCAGAAATCCTTCTTGCTACCTCTTGAGCACTTGCGTTGGTTTTCCCTTGAAGAGGAAAGGGTGATGCAGCAAAGTAGCGTAAGTATTTCCCTCAATTTTTGAGAACCAAGGTATCAATCCAGTAGGAGGCTGATACGTCTCCGTCGTATCTACTTTTCCAAACACTTTTGCCCTTGTTTTGGACTCTAACTTGCATGATTTGAATGGAACTAACCAGGACTAACGCTTATTTATGTGCAGAAACAAAAGTTCTCGGAATGACCTGAAACTTCACGGAGCAACTTTTTGGAAATATAAAAAATACCTGCAAAAGATGAAGGCCAGGGGGCCCACCACATGTCCACGAGGGTGGGGGCGCGCCTGCCCCCCTATCTCGTGGGCCCCCTGGAGCTCCTCCGACTCCAACTCCAACTCTATATATTGTGTTTTGGGAAGAAAAAATCAGACAGAAGAATTCATCGCGTTTTACGATACGGAGCCGCCACCAAGCCCTAAAACCTCTCGGGAGGGCTGATCTGGAATCCGTTCGGGGCTCCGGAGAGGGGAATCCATCGCCATCGTCATCATCAACCATACTCCATCACCAATTTCATGATGCTCACCGCCGTGCGTGAGTAATTTCATCGTAGGCTTGCTGGACAGTGATGGGTTGGATGGGATCTATCATGTAATCGAGTTAGTTTTGTTAGGGTTTGATCCCTAGTATCCACTATGTTCTGAGATTGATGTTGCTATGACTTTGCTATGCTTAATTCTTGTCACTAGGGCCCGAGTGCCATGATTTCAGATCCGAACCTATGATGTTTTCATCAATATATGAGAGTTCTGGATCCTATCTTGCAAGTCTATAGTCACCTATTATGTGTTATGATCCATTATCCCCGAAGTGACAATAATCGGGATACTTACCAGTGATGACCGTAGTTTGAGGAGTTCATGTATTCACAATGTGTTAATGCTTTGTCCCGGTATTCTATTAAAAGGAGGCCTTAATATCCCTTAGTTTCCGTAAGGACCCCGCTGCCACGGGAGGGTAGGACAAAAGATGTCATGCAAGTTCTTATCCATAAGCACGTATGACTATATTCGGAATACATGCCTACATTACATTGATGAACTGGAGCTAGTTCTGTGTCACCCTAGGTTATGACTGTTACATGATGAACCGCATCCGGCATAATTCTCTATCACCGATCCGTTGCCTATGAGCTTTCCATATATTGTTCTTCACTTATTTACTTTTCCGTTGCTATTGCTATCATCACTAAAAAATACCAAAAACATTACTTTTGCTATCGTTACCTTTTGCTACCGTTACCACTACTATCATATTACTTTGCTACTAAACACTTTGCTGCAGATACTAATTTTCCAAGTGTGGTTGAATTGACAACTCAGCTGCTAATACTTGAGAATATTCTTTGGCTCCCCTTGTGTCGAATCAATAAATTTGGGTTGAATACTCTACCCTCGAAAACTGTTGCGATCCCCTACACTTGTGGGTTATCAAGACTATTTTCTGGCGCTGTTGTCGGGGAGCATAGCTTTATTCTTTGAGTCACTTGGGATTTATATCTGCTTATCATTATGAAGAACTTGAGAGATCCAAAAACCAAGATTTATCCCTCAACTACGAGGGGAGGTAAGGAACTGCCATCTATCTCTACACTTGATTCACCTTCTGTTTTGAGTAAGCTTGCGACACCTAAACCTGCTTCTACTATTCGTTCTGATATGTTGCATGTTATTGATGAAACTATGATGAAACTTATGATGAAACTACCTCTATGCTTGATACTACTGTGCCACTTAGTGAATTTCTTGACGAACAACTTGTTGGGGCTAGAGAGATTGAAAATATTGAATCTGATAATACTGATGAAATTGATGATGAAGACTTGCCTGTTATTCCTAAGGGTTATGTTTTTGATAAAGAAGCTTCTTTAGCTATTTTAGCTTGCAAAGATAGATACGAACTCAAGAGGTTATTAGCTAAATGGCATCAGCAATCTCTAAATGCTAGAATGAAACCTGACCCTGCTTTTGCTACTTCACCTATCTGTGTTACCGATAAGGATTATGAATTCTTTGTTGATCCAGATATAATTACTTTGGTTGAATCTGATCCTTTTCATGGCTATGTATCTGAAACTGTTGTGGCACATCTTACTAAATTAAATGATATAGCTACCGTGTTCACTAATGATGAGAGAACTCGCTACTTTTATATCCTTAAAATATTTCCGTTCTCATTAAAGGGTGATGCTAAGATATGGTTTAATTCTCTTGATCTTGGTTGTGTGTGTAGTCCCCAAGATATGATTTATTACTTCTCTGCTAAATATTTCCCTGCTCATAAGAAACAAGCTGCTTTAAGGGATATATATAATTTTGCGCAAATTGAAGAAGAGAGTCTCCCACAAGCTTGGGGGAGGCTTCTCCAATTACTTAATGATTTGCCTGATCATCCTCTTAAGAAAAATGAAATGCCTGATATCTTTTATAATGGACTAACCGATGCCTCCAGAGATTATCTGGATAGTTGTGCTGGTTCTGTTTTCAGGGAAAGAACACCGGATGAAGCTGAAATTCTATTGAGTAATATGTTGACAAATGAAAATAATTGGACACCTCCGGAGCCAATTCCCGAGTCTATTCCTAAACCAACTCCGAAGAAGAGGGGTATTCTATTTATCAGTCCTGAAGATATGCAAGAGGCAAAGAAATCTATGAAAGAAAAAGGTATTAAAGCTGAAGATGTTAAGAATTTACCTCCTATTGAAGAAATACATGGTCTTAATTTATCGCCTGTTGAAGAAACTCATGGTATTGATAACCCGACATAGGTAGTAAAGGTAAATTCTCTCTATAGATATGATAAAGCTGAAATCCCATTTACTAAGTTTGCTAGCCCATGCTTAGATGAGTTTGATAAATTTATGGCTAAGCAAGAAGATTTTAATGCTTATTTTGGTAGACAATTGAAATACAATTCAAATATGCTTGAACACTTGGGTGATTATATGGCTAATGTAAAAGGTGAACTTAAACTTATTAGTAAACATGCTTCTATGGTTACCACTCAAGTAGAACAAGTACTTAAAGCTCAAAATGATTTGCTCAATGAATTGAATAGTTAGAATAATGATAATGTTGTTAGAGTTATGAATAGAGGTGGTAAAATGACTCAGGAACCTTTGTATCCTGAAGGCTGCCCTAAGAGAATTGAGCAATATTCTCAGAGAAATAATATAGATGCACCTAGTCCTTCTAAAAGGAAGAAAAAGAAAAATGATAGGACTTTGCATGCTTCTAGTGATCCTATTGTTGAAACACCTGAGAATCCCAATGATATTTCTATTTCTGATGCTGAAGCACAATCTGGTAATGAACCCGAGTCTAGTGATAATGTTAATGATAATGTTCATGATGATGCTCAACCGAGTAATGATAATGATATAGAAATTGAACCTGCTGTTGATCTTGATAACCCACAATCAAAGAATCAACGTTATGATAATAAAGACTTTGTTGCTAGGAAACACGGTAAAGAAAGAGAACCATGGGTTCAGAAACCCATGCCTTTTCCTCCCAAACCATCCAAGAAAAAGGATGATGAGGATTTTGAGCGCTTTGCTAAAATGATTAGACCTATCTTTTGCGTATGCAATTAACTGATATGCTCAAAATGAATCATTATGCTAAGTATATGAAAGATATTGTTACAAATAAGATAAAGATACCGGAAGCTGAAATTTCCACCATTCTTGCTAATTATACTTTTAAGGGTGGAATACCAAAGAAACTTGGAGATCCCGGGGTACCAACTATACCATGCTCCATTAAAAGAAACTATGTTAAAACTGCTTTATGTGATCTTGGAGCCGGTGTTAGTGTTATGCCTCTCTCTTTATATCGTAGACTTGATTTGAATAAGTTGACACATACTGAAATATCTTTGCAAATGGGTGATAAATCAACTGCTATACCTGTCGGTATTTGTGAGGATGTGCCTGTTGTAGTTGCAAACGTTACTATTTTAACGGACTTTGTTATTCTTGATATTCCTGAGGACGATAGTATGTCTATTATTCTTGGAAGACCTTTTTTGAACTAAAGGCAATGTCACTTTTCATGTTAATGGTAATGAGCACACGGTACACTTTCCGAGGAAACAACCTTAAGTTCATAGTATCAACTCTATTGGAAAAATTCCATCGATTATATTTGGATGTTTTGAATTTCCCCTTCTACTGTCAAGAAGAAATATGATATTCTTATTATTGGGATGTGCATATCCCCGTTGAGGTAACATAGTGTTATTCAAAATTTCTCCGGTTCCATGTTATTCGGAATGAGTTCATTAACAAGACTTGATCAACCGTGTTAGTGGATTCCTTTTGATGATCATGAGATGGATGAAACTAGAAGGCACAACCTTCTGTACCCAACTTTTACTTTCTGTTATTTATATTAAATAAAATAAAAATAGTATTTTTCTGCCTGTTATCTGAATTATCCGTGCAATATAAAAATACCCCGAAAATAAAAGTTCTCCAAATGCCCTGAAATTTAAATATGATTTTTTAGAATATTTGAGAATATTTGGCACTGAGAACACAACAGGGGGGTCACCCACCTGCCCACGAGGGTGGAGGGCGCGCCCTACCCCCCTGGGCGCGCCCCCTACCTCGTGGGCCCATGGTGGCCCTCCTCCACTTATCCTTTCACGCACACACTCCTTCTTCCTCCCACAAACACGAACAACCAGCTCAAACCCGAGTCCAAGCTCATTTTGCTGCCATTTTCGATCTCCTTGCTCAAAGCACCTCTCACAAAACTGCTTGGGAGATTGTTCCTTGGTATGTGACTCCTCCATTGGTCCAATTAGTTTTTGTTCTAGTGCTTTATTCATTGCAAATTTGTGCTGCCTAGGTGACCATGTTCTTGAGCTTGCATGTCAAATTTATATGGTTCCAAGTAGTTTTGATGCATGATATAGACTCTAGGCACTTGTATGAGTAGTTGCTATCAATATTATTGAGTTTGGTTCACTTTTATTTTGAAGTTACTAAAAATTTTCAGAATTTTTCAGAGGAAGAAATATGCTTAGGAAAATGTTCCAGGGTGGTTCTTCAACGAAGCAAGGACCCAGGCTTGCAATGCGTGATGCTGATGATGAGCCACCAAGAGACGCTCCAGTGCGTCCTTGTGAATGGCCTTCTGAGAACTTTATGGATCGAGCGGGAATTAAGGAAGAATTTAACGCATATTTGCGTAATGTTGATCTTGTGAGCTTCGAGGAAGAGAAGTGCAGCCAGTATCACAATCTCACTAGTTCCTTTGTGAGGAGGTTTGAATTTTCATCTTCACATAATTCTCCAACTGTCCTGTTTGATCTTTATGAAAATTCTTACACTATGGACTTAGAGGATTTTACCACTGCTTGCAAACTTCCACAATGGGGTAGTATCAGGGATCCTCGCAAATCTAAATTTAGAGATTTTCTCGCTAGCATAACTGTGGGAGAATCTAGAGATATAACACAAGCTACCATAGGGAGCATTCACTTTCCTGCTATACATTATTTTGCTCTCTTCATAGGTAGATGCATTAATGGTAAAGATGAGGCATGTCACATGTGTGTCCCTGACCTCAGTATTCTTAGGAGTGCTGTGTTAGGAGATAAATCTTATAATTTGGGAGCCATTGTTGCACGTAGGTTGCATCTTAATAGATTTAATGGAGACTTCTTTGGAGGAATTTATGCAACCCGCATAGCTAATTTTCTTGGTATAGCCATACGCGAAGATGATATTGAATTACCCCTGCTTACCTAGACTTTAATGCTATGGTCCACCACCAGTTTGTCGAGAGGAATGAATCACCTCTCCAGTATCGACTAATCTTTGACAGATGACGTGCTGTCCATATTACTCTCCCTGCTCCTGCCTTCTTTGATCATCAGGCAAAAGGAAGATATGTTATTACCAGAGAGGAGGCAGATGAGTATGAGAGGAGAGCAGAGGCCGCTCGTCGCCACGCTGCAGCGCAGGAGGCGATAGCCGCTGCATCTCAGTACGACCCCAACTACTATTATGGATATCCGCCAGGCCAACCGTGGACATAGACCAACTTAGGCCAAAAGCCTAAGCTTGGGGGAGTACGTATTTCCCACCGACATTACATTTATGTTCACACACTTATTGCTAGAGGACGGTGCTCATACTTTTTCATTGTATCATCCATGCTAGTTTACTTTCCTTTTTATGCTTTCTTTTTGTGTGTTTAATAAACCTTAAGAAAAACCAAAAAAATTAGTTGTAGCTTTTAATTAGTTTACTTTCCATGCTTGTAGTAGTAATTAAAAAGAAAACCCAAAAAGATTTCATGTTCTTCTTTTACTTGTTGGGAGCTCTCCCGTGTAAATAGTTTTATTTCTTTTCTTTGGGGGTCGATAGGAGAAGACCATGATTAAATTCTTGAAGTGGCTCTTAAATGCATAATTGTTGATCTGACAAAAGAGCCCATATTGTCTTGTCTTCTCCTGTTTATTGAATGCTTTCATATTCCAAATTAGTCCAATGCACATGCACAATTATTATTATTCACATCGTTCGGTCGTGCAAGTGAAAGGCAATAATGATGATTATATGATGAATTTATTGAGATGACAAAAGATGGTATGAACTCGACCTCTTTTGTTTTTGTAAATATGATTAGTTCATCGTTCTTAATTCGGCCTATTATGAATAAACATGTTTGCAATGACAACTAGAGATCATAGTTCTTGTGCCATGCTTGATTAGCTAGGAGCTTATAATGGTTTACCTTGCGTGCCAACATGCTATTAAAATGAGTGTGATGTGGTATGATAGGGTGGTATCCTCCTCTGAATGATTTAAGTGACTTGACTTGGCACATGTTCACGCATGTAGTTGAAACAAAATCAACATAGCCTTCACGATATCTATGTTCATGGTGGATTATATCCTACTCATGCTTGTATTCGGTGTTGATTAATTTTAATGCATGTTCATGACTGTTGTCGCTCTCTAGCTGGTCGCTTCCCAGTCTTTTGCTAGCCTTCACCTGTACTAAGCGGGAATATTGCTTGTGCATCCAATCCCTTAAACCCCAAAGTTATTCCACATGGGTCCACTATACCTACCTATATACGGTATCTACCTGCCGTTCCAAGTAAATTTGTATGTGCCAAACTCTAAACCTTCAAATAAATATCCTGTTTTGTATGCTCAAATAGCTCATGTATCAACTAGGGTTGTACGTATCTTCCATGTTAGGCGGGTTATTCTCAAGAGGAGTGGACTCCGCTCCTCACTCACGAGAAAGTGGCTGGTCACCCGGATGCCCAGTCCCATGCTTTATGCAAATCAAATCAAAATAATTGCAAAGAAAACTCCCCCTGGGACTCTTGTTTGTTGGAGGCACTCGTTGGTTCAAGCAAGCCATGGATTGATGCTTGTTGGTGGAAGGGGGAGTATAAACTTTACCATTCTGTTTGGGAACCGCCTATAATGTGTGTAGCATGGAAGATATCGCCATCTCTTGGTTGTTATGTTGACAATGAAAGTATACCGCTCAAAATATTATTCACCTCTATTTCAAAACCGAGCTCTGGCACCTCTACAAATCCCTGCTTCCCTCTGTGAAGGGCCTATCTATTTACTTTTATGCTGAGTCATCATCCTCTTATTAAAAAGCACCAGTTGGAGAGCACTGTTGTCATTTGAATTCATTATTGTTAGTTTACATTGAGTATGACTTGACTGGATCTCTTTTACCATTAATTACAATATCTAGTCAGTCCTTGGTCTTTAAAGGTGCTCTGCATTTATGTTTTGCTGTCTCAGAAAGGGCTAGCGAGGTACCATCTTGTTATATCATATTATGATTGTTTTAAAAAAGTGTTGTCATCCGAGATTTATTATTATTGCTCGCTAGTTGATTATGCCATTGATATGAGTAAGCTTGAGACCTAAGTGTTATTGTGAATGTGGTTAGTTATAATCTTTGCTGAAAACTTGAATGCTGGCCACTTACGAGGGTGAGATCTGATAGATACGATAAGATAATATTTTTGGTATTTTTATGATAAAGATGCAAAGTAAAATAAAAGGCAAAGGAAATAAATAAGTATTGGAAGATTAATATGATAGAAGATAGACCCGAGGGGCATAGGTTTCACTAGTGGCTTCTCTCGAGAGCATAAGTATTCACGGTGGGTAGACAAATTACTGTTGAGCAATTGACATAATTGAGCATAGTTATGAGAATATCTAGGTATGATCATGTATATAGGCATCACGTCCGAGACAAGTAGACCGACTCCTGCCAGCATCTACTACTATTACTCCACACATCGATCGCTATCCAGCATGCATCTAGAGTATTAAGTTCAAGAGAATAGAGTAATACTTTAAGCAAGATGACATGATGTAGAGGGATAAACTCATGCAATATGATGAAAACCCCATCTTGTTATCCTGATGGCAACAATACAATACGTGCCTTGCTGCCCCTACTGTCACTAGGAAAGGACACCGCAAGATTGAACCCAAAGCTAAGCACTTCTCCCATTGCAAGAAAGATCAATCTAGTAGGCCAAACCAAACTGATAATTCGAAGAGACTTGCAAAGATAACCAATCATACATAAAAGAATTCAGAGAAGATTCAAATATTGTTCATAGATAAACTTGATCATAAACCCACAATTCATCGGTCTCAACTGTCGGATTTCGGGTTCCGGCAGACCCTTGAGGTTCGAACACTGGGGTGCGCGTGGAGATTTCGCCTCCTACCTACCTGCACCCCTCTGCCTCGCTAAGATCTAAGCTACGGAAAGAGCGACACAAGAGACGCAGGGTTTATACTGGTTCGGGCCACCGTTGTGGTGTAATACCCTACTCCAGTGTGTGGTGTGGTGGATTGCCTCTTGGGCTGATGATGATGAGCAATACAAGGAAGAACAGCCTCACGAGGGTCTGTTCTTTGCTGGGGGGACGAACTGCTAGGAGGAGTTCAGTCACCCTTCTCTCTCTCTCTGATTTCGATCCGATCCTTGATCCTCGATCTCTGTCTCTAACCTTCCTTCTACCTTGAACCCGACCTCGATCCTTGTGGGTGGCTGGTCCTATTTATAGGCAATGGCCCTGGGCCTCTTCCCAAATATTGAGCGGGAAGGGCGCCAACAATTGGCCATTTTGAAGGGGAACATCTAGTACACTTATCCTGACTAAAGTTGGTCTTCGCCTGCACAAAGCTCTGGTGGTGACACCGTCTTGGGCTCCACGATGACCTCCGTCTTGCGGTCCTCCTGGTCTTGGTCTTGTTGCACTGAAACGGCAACCTTTGCCTGATGCCTCGGTACTCAGCGGCTGCACTCGCCCCCTTTGCACCAAAGGGGAAAGGAGGACACTGCGCGGGCTGGCGCCCGCCTGGCGCCCTTGGTCGTCAAGGCTTGCGTCACGGGCACCTCGTGAGGTACCCCGCCTTGATCTCTCCGCCTCCTCGCGAGCCAGCCTGGTGAGGCCGTGCCTGAGGAAGCTCCGTGTCATCCGCCCCGCGAGGCTTGGCCCCTCGCGAGGGTCTTGGGTCTGTGTTGATGAAGATGGACCGTGCTGGGCCCCCCTTTGAGCCACGCCGCAGGCCGCAGGCAGGCAAGTCTGGGGACCCCCGTTCCTAGAACACCGACAGTAGCCCCTAGGCCCAAGGCGCGCCCGGACTTGGCCGTGCAGGGAGGCGGAAGGGCAAGAGCGAAGCACCGCGGGCCCTAACAGCATGCGGCCTTGGGCGCCGCGTGGCGGTCGATTGGACGTGGGCGTCACTGTTCCCCCACGCCCCCCTTATTTTGCGCCATGCTCGGCGGACTTGCAGTCGTACATAGCCGCTCCCCTTTCTGTTGCTCAAACGCCCTCTGCCCTTCCTCCGCCCGAACTCCAGCTTCTATTTTCAACCCAATCTTGAACATTCCCCCCCCCTTCCCATCGCCATGGCTCTGACGAAGAAGGGAAGAGGGAAGAAACCCGTGTCTCCGCCTTGCCCGCCGCCGTTGGCGGCCCCCGCCGAGGGCTTGGGCAAGGTCAGCTCGGCTCTGGCCACTATCTTCAACGAATGCGGGAGGACGACGGCCTGGCCCGCGTCCCACTTCTCCATCGACAGGATAGTCACCGAGGTCCCGTATTTTGCCGACGCCCTGTGGGCGGGTCTGGTTCCTCCCTTTTCTGATTTCTTCAATGTCGTGCTTTCCCACTATCAGATCCACATGATGCATCTGGGTCCTGAATCCATCACCCTCCTTTCGGTCTTCGCCTTTGTTTGCGAGGCTATGATGGGCATCCTTCCTTCGGTTGCCTTGCTGCGCCACTTCTTCTCGCTGCGCCTTGTCGACCCTACCCAATGCTGGGCGTGCATGAGCTTTGTTGCCGCGTCTGAGACAGCGGCCTCTGGGATTGACTTCAAGGTCCCTCTGCCCATGGCTGGGTTCCGCGAGCGATGGCTGTATGTGGATGCAGGGGTGCCCAGCCCCCTGCTATCGGAGCCAACTTCGCCTGCTGTCCCCAATTCGGGCTGGGGCCAGGAGATGCTTGAGAGCCCCCGGCTTGTCTTTGTCTAGCACCACTTCGCGTTCTTGAGGTCGCTTGGCGTGACAGCGTCCAAGGTGGTGAAGGAGTTCCTGCTACGCCGCGTTGCTCCTCTCCAACGCCACTCCCGCCGGATGTGGGCCTTCTGCGGGCGCGATGATCGTATGAGGCTCCAGGAAGGGGACCTGACGCCTGAAGTGCTGAGGACAGCGCTCTTGACCTTGACTGGGGACCCCAACCCTGGCAGCATCCAGCAGGGAGGGGCCTTGCTGTACCTCTGCCAGAGTAGGGGCGATTTTGTGAATCAGATGCCTATCTTTGATGAGTGGGGACCGCGCCCCGCCGGCCTCCAGGGGCCTCGCGATAACCCAGTGATGGTGACTGCCCTTCCAGTCGGCCAAGGCGACTCTTCCTCAAATGGCGGAGCAGGAAGGCATGAGGCGCCAGAGGCCGAGGGGGCTCCCGACGGGGTGACAGCGCCGGGCAATGCTCATGAGGGAGCAGCTCTTGGGGCCTGTGCCGCTGAGGCTGAGGGTGACAAGCAGCTGCCCTCAGCGCCTGCGACTGAGGCCCCTGAGGCTCCAGCTGCTTCTCCTGGCGAGGCGATTGGCAGCGCGCATCAGGCAGGCGCCCCTGACGCAGATCGCCTTGACGCTCCGTCTTCGTCGCAGGTTGATCCCTGCGCTCAACTCTTGGGCCGCTTCCACGTGGACTTTGAGGCCCTCCGGAAGAGAAGGGAGGCCCTGGGCGACGATTACCCTTGTCGCCTGCTGAAGCGTAGGAAGTACTTCGCCACTGATGACTAAGCCTTCTCCTTTCCCGGCTCCCGATCCTTCTGTTGCTTTTACTAATCCTTGCTCCGCAGGCCCCTTCCAGCCGAGCTCACGGAGACGGCTGAGGTGTCGTCCCCCTTGGCTTCGCCCCCTCCACCGTCCTCAAGCACTCCGAGCAGCAGAGCCCTTGTGGTGAGGGCGGTCGGAGAGGCGAACCGTCCCGAGGCGCATCGTGGCCCTGCGCACCTCGCGATCCTCCTTCGCGGGCCTTCTCGTGGCATAGCCAGCCTGCCGTGGGCTTCTCGCCTGGTCGTGGACTGCGATTGGCTAAGGCGCTCCCTGCGCTCTTCATCTGGGGATGGGCTGGCTCCAGGCCGGGCTTCTGGCGTGATGTGCCCGGCCGTCGCGAGGGTGCCAGCCCCCAGCCCCCTGCCCGGAGGGGGAGTGCTGATTCGTGGCCCTCGGTGCTTGCTCGGGGCAGATGATGGTGTGGAAGACGTGCTCGAGCACGCCCGGGAGCGTCGCGCTCTTCGCCAAGGATTCCTTCGAAGGGCGGCTGACGCGGTGAGCCTGCTTGGTGAGGAGCTTGCTGACGAAGACGCGCGCCTTGAGGCCGAGGGCCTGCGCCTGGCTGCAAAGAGGCGTGAGCTGGAGGGCGCCATCGCCCTTGCGCGCCGTCAGCGCGATCTTGATGACGCAAAGGCCAAGGCGTCGCTGGTGGCCTCTCGGGAGGCCCGATCTCGGGCCGCTGAGGAGGCCCGGGAAGCCGACCGGTGGTGAGAGGCGGCGGAGGAGCGGGCTCAGGAGCTCCTGGCCTGGTGCCACTCACTAGAGGAGCAAGTGGAGCTGCGCGAGGCAGCCCTCGTGTCGATGAAGGTGGCCTCTGGCGACCCGGCAGAGCTCCAGAAGCGCGAGGAGGCGCTGACGCTGGAAGCCGCCGAACGTATCCACGAGTACGAGCGTCTGGAGACGAGGGAGCGCTTGGTGACGCAGGCGGAGGATGATGTCGCTGCACAGGAAGCCCGGGTCCTGGAGGAGGTCGGACGTCGGGTGGCGATGGCGTGTTTGAACCTCGAGCACAAGTTCGAGGAGAAGCTGGGGTTGATCCGGGCCGAGGCTGAAGGCAGGACTGCCGCCTTGAGGGCCAAGCTGGAGGAGGCGACGCGGCGGGCCGATGCTTTCTGGGCTTCCCTTGAGGTGGCGCAAGGTGAGCTAACCACCTCCCAGGCCGAGGTGCTCCTTCTTCGCCAGCGGGTGCAGGAGGCTGAGGTCGTCGCGCGCCAGAATGCGGACGAGATACGTTAGCGGCAGATCCTGGAGCATGAGCATGGCCCCATGCTCACCACGCTCCGGGAGAGAGCCAACACAGCCTTGGGCAACATCTGCGAGGCGGCTGTTGGCGAGCCGCACGCAGTCAACTACGCCGGCAATCTTCAGTTCTTCACCGACGTGGTGACGAAGCTGGAGGCGTGGTCGGTCAGGGCTAACAGGTTGGTGGAGGAGAGGAGCCGCGCCCTGCTCGGGCGTGCCTTTTCTCGCGTCTTCAGCCATCTCCGAAACATGGATCCCCACTTCGATTTCGACGCCACCATCGCCCCAGTCCCCCAGGCCGTCCGAGACGACCTGGCGCACTGGGTGGAAGACAATGTGGATGCTCTTATCAGGGCCTTCGCTTCAGACAACGACGGCATGGTCGTGGCTGCCGAAGAGGGCGGCGTGGTGAACGGCCCTGACGCCGCTGGCGGTGACGCGGACAACGATGGCGAGTTCAGCGATGCCAGCAACGGCTCGGGTGGTGCTCCTGAGGACGCATTGGGGGATTTATGCGACTGATTGTGCATCGTTCCTGCTTCCTTACCCTGCATGAATAGAACTCAGGTTTTGGCCTGATTGCTGTGAGAGCATTTTGGAGGGGGAGCCCCTCATGTAAAACTTGTGTTCATCGTATTAGTAGACGCTACATTGCCCATGCGCCCGCGCCAAGTGGTTGGCTTAAGCGACGCGCTGGTCGGCTAGTTTACCTTTGTCCCGTGCTGGCCCTGAGGTAGCCTATGGGAGGCTATGGTGTCCCGAGTGTTCCCTGATTGAATCCGTAGGACCTGCAGTAAAACACCCTCCTGAGAGGACGCGGCGGCGGCAGTCTGGGCTGCGCGCAAGCTAGGCCTGACCCGGCTCGCGAGGGGCTCACGAGGGGAGGTAGCTGAGGCGAAGTGGTAACCAAAACGCGAGGAATTGCTCGAACGAGACTAAGCACCCCTTCCCCGAACACACACAAATCTCAAATTCGAATCCAACTCGAATCCAGCGGGGGAAAGCGACAACCAAAGGGAAAAGCAACGAAAGCAGACAAAAGGCCGCGTCCGGCACCTAATCTAGTCTTGGACGTCTTCTCACCAGCGCAGAGCTAAGTGCTGCCACTGGGCGTGGGAGGGAGCCCCAGGGCCTGAGGCCGGCACCCCTGAGACTCCGGGGCATGTACAGCCCCACTCATTATTACGTGAGAGTGTCACGGGGCGGCGAGCTTCACAGGCACTGGGCCTTCTTCACAGGAACCGGCCTTGCTTCATATCGCCAGACGAGGGCCCCGCCTTGCGCCACACTAGTGCCATCAACGACGACCGGAAACCAGGACGCCGCCGATGGGGTAGAGCGGTCGCCAGCGGTTCCCCCAACGACCACGGGTCCTCCGCCAGGGGCAGGCCCTGAGGCACCTCCCCAGCAGAGGGCCTACCTCCTGAGAACACCTTGCTCCGAACGCCGCGGTGGTGATGTCGGATCTCGGCCCCTCTCCTATAGCCCCCTGCGCCCTCCTCCCGAGGGGTAGGAGACTGTGGGAGCGGGGTTGCTGCTCGCTGTGGCGACCTGCACCTCCTGCGATCCATGATTAGTGTATGCTTGCTCTTGAGGAATTAGCGGTACCCGATAATCGTTGCCTCCAGCGTGGCCAGTGGGACCGTCCCGGGGCTCCTGGAAGGGCTCAGCTTCTGGCGCCTCGTCCCCCCAGGTTGGGCTGGGGAGCGAGCCTTGTTCGCCTTGGTAAGGGTGTCCTTGGTCCATCATGAGGGGCACATATTCTTCCGGTGCCGTCATCCCGAAGGCCATGCCATAGTGCTCCGCGTGCCACGCAGCTCTGCTTGACGCGCCCACCGTGGGGTGGTAGCGCGGCTGTCCACCGGGGCCGCGGGTCGCGTCGAGTCCTTCTTCGCGGATCGGGAGTGGGGGTAGCGCCGCCGCCGGTTCGGTGCCGACAGCTTCGCTGGCGTTGGAATAGCCTTGGAGCCCGCGGGCGCGCGCGGAGCCCCCGCGCGGGCCGCCCTGGGCTTGAGATGGGAGCTGGGTGCAGAAGGGATGAGCCCCTGAGGCGGCGAAGCCCAGGAGCTCTGCTACCCGCTCCAGCAGCACGTCGCGGCCGCCCTCCAGCAGCCTGCACTGCAGCAGCTCTCGGGCCACCGTGAGCGCGGCCCTCGAGTTCGCCTGTTCCCGGCGGGTGTACGGTGTTGTGGTTGCGGCGTGATTGGAGGCCCTTGCTGCTGACCGTGCTTGCTGCGGTGTGAGAGCTGTCAAAGTCTGTCCGTGTCGCCTGCGGCCCGCAGCGCCCTGCGGACCGCGAGCTGCCTGGGGCACGGGGTCGCCCGAGGCGAGCGGCTCTGCATGGGCGGGCCATGCCGCCCATGGATCTGGGTTGCCCGCCTGGTCGCCGGACATGGTGATGACGACGCGACGGGGCACGAAGCGGTAGAAGGTGGATTCCGGCGCACCCTTACCTGGCGCGCCAAATGTTGGATTTCGGGTTCCGGCAGACCCTTGAGGTTCGAACACTGGGGTGCGCGCGGAGATTTCGCCTCCTACCTACCTGCACCCCTCCGCCTCGCTAAGATCTAAGCTACAGAAAGAGCGACACAAGAGACGCAGGGTTTATACTGGTTCGGGCCACCGTTGTGGTGTAATACCCTACTCTAGTGTGTGGTGTGGTGGATTGCCTCTTGGGCTGATGATGATGAGCAATACAAGGAAGAACAGCCTCGCGAGGGTCTGTTCTTTGCTGGGGGGACGAACTACTAGGAGGAGTTCAGTCACCCTTCTCTCTCTCTGATTTCGATCCGATCCTTGATCCTCGATCTCTGTCTCTAACCTTCCTTCTACCTTGAACCCGACCTCAATCCTTGTGGGTGGCTGGTCCTATTTATAGGCAATGGCACTGGGCCTCTTCCCAAATATTGAGCGGGAAGGGCACCAACAATTGGCCATTTTGAAGGGGAACATCTAGTACACTTATCCTGACTAAAGTTGGTCTTCGCCTGCACAAAGCTCTGGTGGTGACGCCGTCTTGGGCTCCATGATGACCTCCATCTTGCGGTCCTCCTGGTCTTGGTATTGTTGCACCGAAACGGCAACCTTTGCCTGATGCCTTGGTACTCCGCGGCTGCGCTCGCCCCCTTTGCACCAAAGGGGAAAGGAGGACACTGCGCGGGCTGGCGCCCGCCTGGCGCCCTTGGTCGTCATGTCTTGCGTCACGGGCACCTCATGAGGTACCCCGCCTTGATCTCTCCGCCTCCTCGCGAGCCAGCCTAGTGAGGCCGTGCC
This sequence comes from Triticum urartu, assembly GCF_003073215.2. Lineage (NCBI taxonomy): Eukaryota > Viridiplantae > Streptophyta > Magnoliopsida > Poales > Poaceae > Triticum > Triticum urartu. The sequence goes on from NC_053027.1 coordinate 420,271,230, forward strand.
TGAGGAAGCTCCGTGTCGTCCGCCCCGCGAGGCTTGGCCCCTCGCGAGGGTCTTGGGTCTGTGTTGATGAAGATGGGCCGTGCTGGGGCCCCCTTTGAGCCACGCCGCAGGCCGCAGGCAGGCAAGTCTGGGGACCCCCGTTCCCAGAACACCGACATCAACAAACACACCGCAAAAGAAGATTACATCAAATAGATCTCCACAAGAGAGGGGGAGAACTTTGTATTGAGATACAAAAAGAGAGAGAAGAAGCCATCTAGCTAATAACTATGGACCCGTAGGTCTGAGATAAACTACTCACACTTCATCAAAGGGGCTATGGTGTTGATGTAGAAGCCCTCCGTGATTGATGCCCCCTCCGGCGGAGCTCCGGAACATGCCCCAAGATGGGATCTCGTGGATACAGAAAGTTACGGCAGTGAAATAAGGGTTTTGGTTCCGTATCTGGTAGTTTGGGGGTACGTAGATATATATATAGGAGGAAGGAGTACGTCGGTGGAGCAATAGGGGGTCCACGAGGGTGGAGGGCGCGCCTAGGGGGAGGCGCGCCCCCTACCTCGTGGCCTCCTGGTTGATGTCTTGACGTAGGTCCAAGTCCTCTAGATTGCGTTCGTTCCGAAAATCATGTTCCCGAAGGTTTCATTCCGTTTGGACTCCGTTTGATATTCTTTTTCTGCGAAACCCTAAAATAGGCAAAAACAGCAATTCTGGGTTGGGCCTCCGGTTAGTAGGTTAGTCCCAAAAATAATATAGAAGTGTATAATAAAGCCCAATAACATACAAAACAGAATATAATATAGCATGGAACAATAAAAAATTATAGATACGTTGGAGACGTATCAGCGGGCTGAAAACTGCAGACGGACTCCATCAGAGCTACGTCGCGATACGACCCGATATAGAGGCGCCGCACACCCTCATTGCTTCACTGATGAGGTCATGGATCATGAATTCCCAAAAGGGTTCAAACCCGTGAATATAGAATCATACGATTGAACCACGGACCCCACGGTGTGGATCGAAGACTTCATTCTCCACATTCATATGGCCCGCGGTGATGACCTCCACGCCATCAAATACCTCCCTTTAAAACTCAAGGGGCCAGCTCGGCATTGGCTCAACAGTCTGCCTGAAAATTCTATTGGCAGCTGGGAGGATTTGGAAGAGGCCTTCCTCGATAACTTCCGAGGTACATATGTTCGACCTCCAGACGCTGATGACTTAAGCCATATAGTTCAGCAGTCCAGAGAGTCCACCAGGAAATTCTGGACTAGGTTCTTAACTAAAAAGAACCAAATCGTCGATTATCCGTATGCGGAAGCCCTAGCAGCCTTCAAACATAGCATCCGCGACGAATGGCTCGCTCGCCACCTCGGCCAAGAAAATCCAAAATCCATGGCAGCCCTCACGACACTCATGACCCGCTTTTGTGCGGGCGAGGACAGTTGGTTGGCCCGTAGCAAAAACAATGCAAGCGATGCCGACACCCCTGAAGTTAAAAACAACAAAGACAAGTATCGACGCAACAGATACAAGCGTCGAAACAACAGTGACAACACCGAGGATACGGCGGTCAATGCCGGATTCAGTGGCTCTAAGTCCGATCAGCGGAAGAAGCCGTTCCGAAGGAACAATTCTGGCCCATCCAGCTTGGACCGCATACTTGATTGTCCGTGCCAGATTCATGGCACCCTGGACAAACCACCCAATCATACAAATAGAGATTGTTGGGTTTTTTAACAGGCCGGCAAATTAAACGCCGAGAACAGGGAAAACGGATCGCAAAGCGAGGATGATGACGAAGAGCCCCGGCAACCGAACATAGGGGGACAAAAGAAGTTCCCCCCTCAGGTCAAAATGGTGAACATGATATACGCTACCCACATCCCCAAGAAGGAGTGCAAGCGTGCGCTCAGGGACGTCTACGCGATAGAGCCAGTCGCCCCAAAATTTAATCCATGGTCGTCATGCCCGATCACTTTTGATCGCCGGGATCATCTGACCAGTATCCGTCATGGTGGCTCAGCCGCACTGGTCCTAGACCCAATAATTGGTGGGTTTCACCCGACTCGCGTCCTTATGGACGGAGGTAGCAGCCTCAATCTGCTCTATCAGGATATAGCGTGAAAAATGGGCATTAACCCATCACAGATCAAGCCCACCAGGACTACCTTCAAAGGAGTCATACCAGGTGTAGAGGCCCGCTGTACGGGCTCAATCACACTAGAGGTTGTCTTCGGATCTCCGGACAACTTCCGAAGCGAGGATTTAATCTTCGACACCGTCCCCTTCAGCAGCGGCTATCACGCACTGCTCGGACGAACTGCGTTTGCTCGATTCAACGCAGTACCACACTATGCTTATCTTAAGCTCAAGATGCCCGATCCACGCGGTGTCATAACGGTCAATGGAAATACAAAACGCTCCCTCCGTACAAAAGAGCACACATCTACCTTAGCAGCAGAAGTGCAGAGCGGCCTTCTCAAGTAGAACCTTAATTCGGCTGCCGAGCCCACGGACACCGTTAAGAGGGTCCGAACTACTCTGCAACAAGAGAGCTCAGCTCGTCAGGAGCTCAACTAGCAATTCGGCCTCCGTCCCGATCAAGTGGAGGCATTCGTGCCGCGCGTACATAACTACGCACTCAAAATCCCATGGCCATCGACGGAGGCATAGCTAGCTTGTGGTCCATAGTACGGCTCAACCGACATCGGATACACACATACTTTCACTTTTACTTGCTTCCTTTTCAGGTCTCAATCCCACAGGCCTCATCTGGTGGTCTGGTCATCGGTCCTCTTGAAGGACAAACACACCAAGGCGGCAAGAAGCACATGCATATGGGGGACTTCTCTAGGGGGTTTCGTCAACGATCACTCTACCTGTTTTTCAGGACCCACGTGCAGCTCTCCCTTGGTCAATGCATAGTAACTAGCCTCCTGCTTAGTGCATTACTTGTATAAACGCGCTTTAATCCACCAATGAAATTATAATAAGAACAATTTGCGGCTCAGATTTTACGGCCCTAGCTTATCACTTGTTCTTCCTTTTTTTCCTGTTTTGTCTTTTCTGGTAAGTTTATCAGGTAGCACCCGTACACTTCGGTACTTTTGATGTCTGCCAGGGGCTTCATAGCACCCCACACTACGGCAACAAAAGTCCGAACACTTTTTATAAGTATAGTTTGGCACCCCAAATTTAGCATTATATGCATTGGCTCCGAATCATGTCTTTGGTCAATAGTTGGGTTGCCCGGCTTCTGTGCTTGCTACCTTACGTTCCGCTATATCGGCTAAGGTAGTAAAGGGAGAACTACTGTGATTGTGCCCTGGTTTATCCAAAGGAGCACCTCAGTAGAGAAAGCCGAAAACTGACTGTCATGATGCAGCGAGAGCCGGTCAGCTGTTCGGAGGTTGCAAATCATTGGAGATTTCTTTCACATTACGCAAAGGATCGGTACTTTCCGACCAGACGCTTATAGCACTCTAGTTCGGAAACTAGGGGCTGCATCCATGTTTTTATTGTCGAACTCCTATGGCTAAGTGAGGGTGTTACAGTCGCATAGTTTGGTTGCCTGGTTCGTTGCGCTAAACAACTCCTTCAAGGACCATCTAATTGGATCAAGATTTTTTCGGTTACATCCCGAACACCCCCGTACTACCTACGTGGGGGCAGAAGCCGATGACTGGTTAACCCTCAGATTTCATACAACACGACCGCACAAGAAGTAAAAAATTAAAAACATAACCAACATTATATTGCACAATCACTTTGTTTTATCATACAAGGTAGAGGGACCTCGAATACATTCATTCAAAGATAGTGTATTTCGCACAATGATCCGCAACAATGCGGGACCCCTCCAAGACATCGCCAAAGTATCGCTCGGGTGTGCGGTGCTCCTTGCCCTCCGGCGGCCCCTCGGTCGCTAATTTGACAGCGTCCAGCTTCGCCCACCAGACCTTGCAATAGGAGAAGGCCAGACGTACGCCATCAATGCAGACGGACCGCTTGATGACGTCCAGCCAAGGACAGGCATCCACCAGTCGCTTCACGAGGCCGAAGTAACTGCGGGGTATAGCTTTGGCTAGCCACAACCGGATTATTAAATCCTTCATGGCCAGTTCGGCCACCCTATGCAGCTCGACCAGCTGTTTTAGCTGATCGTTGAAGAGCATCGGATGTTCTGGCGCGAGATATTGCCACCAGAACAGCTTCTCCGTCGAGCTCCCTTCTTCGGCCTGGAAGAACTCTGCGGCATCAGCCACACTGTGTGGCAGATCAGTAAAAGCCCCTGGAGAACTCCGAATCCGGGTTAGTAAACGATATTTCATCTTCACATTCTTGCTTTGCATATTGAATGCCTTACCCGCCATGATCTTCCTGGCCTCCTCGATCTCCTGGAGGGCGCCCTGGTCCTCATTCCGGGCTGCCTCCGCACTCTGACGAGCCTTGGCGAGTTCGGTCTCTTGAACCGATGCATCACGCTCAAAGGCCTCGCACTTCTTCACCGCATCCTTGAGCTCCAATTGGACCTCGTTGACCCGGGCCTTGAGCTTATTCCAAGCGGCCTGCTCCTTGACAGCCTTCCCTTCGGCTTCGACCAGGGCCGTTTTCAGGGCCTCGACCTCGGTCGTCGCTTCTGTACATATCATGACACTTCAGTCAAATGCATATTATTTTTTAATACATAACGGGTTAGCACATACCTTGTTTTTCTTGAAGCTGCCTCCTCACCTGGCCGAGCTCCTCCTCGGCCTGCTCCAGTCTTCGCTTCAGTTCGGAGACCTCGGCAGTATGTGAGGCGGCGGCCAACAGTGACGCCCGCGTATTCATTACAAACAATTTAGTTAGTTTCCTGCAATAATGGATTGATCCTCTGTCCGGCTTTTCTTTCCAAACACCGGACAGTGTCTCAGGGGCTACTGTCTATATTGGGATTTTCTCTTTCTATGTCACTTACCTCAAAACTTGTCAGTAGGCTGCTGCAGGCTTCGGTTAGTCCGCTCTTGGCAGACTGAACCCTCTCAATCACCATGCCCATAAGAACATGGTGCTCATCCACAATGGAAGCACCTCGCAGTGCTTCCAGCAGATTATCTGGTGCCCCTGGTTGGACAGGGTCACCAGTGGAATACGCATACCCCCTTCTTTCGAAGGAGGTTGCGTGCCGGATTCCGAAGCCGCATCGGTCCCCGGAATCGAGTCCAGTTGAGGGATGAACTAAATATGGCCCTCACCCCCAGTCTTCATGGGGATTGGCTCCCCCTGGTGTTCGACGACGGAGGCTTCGCCTTCTGGCGCCTCCTGAGCCTCTCCCCGGCCTGGGAAGGTCCGTTGGGAGAGCACCTCGTCATCTCCCTTGGCCTTGGGAGAGTAAGTGGCCCGCGGTGTCTCACTAGCCATCTCCTTTGAGTCCAACGGGCCTCTTGATGAGGATCGCTTGGAGTTGTCATGGGCCGGACTGCAATGACATAATTAATCATGTCAATACAACAAAGAGGAGAGGTTAGATTTATGGGCATGTATGAGTCTTAGCACTTACGATGCGTCCCAAGGCTTGGTACGGGGGCGTCGCTCTGGACTGCTGTCAGCGTCCCATGCGGAGCTCCCGGCGCGCGGGCCTTTTCCCTTGTTGGGCGCCTCCGCCTCCAGAATTGTGGAGGCCGCCCTCTTCTTCCTCCCTCCATTAGAGGGACAGTCGCTCTTCTCCTCCTTATCGTCGTCGTCTTCGGCGACGGAGGAACGGGTCTTCTCTTCGGACGTCACGTCCGAAGCGCCCTTGCGGCAGGGGCCACTCCAGACCCCATTGGCCTTCCCCGTGGCCTTCTTCGCCGGTGCCGTATAGGGTGCCGGCACCAGCATCTTCGCTAAACGTGGGATGACTGGTTCTTCAGGCAGCGGAGCCGGACACCGGATCTGCTTCGCCCTCTCCATCCAGTCCTGAAGAAGCAGTGATAATAATAGCTTAGATATCATCCTCGAAACAAGCAAGTAGGGGATGTGTTAATAATAACATACCTCATGGGCGAGGTGATTGATGTCGTGCCCACGATCCGAATCCGTGGCCAGCGTTGTCTCATTGCTCTTGTAGAGCAACTTCCAGGCGTCTTCGTGAGAAGTTTCGAAGAGCCTCTTCAGGGTATGGTGCTTCTTTGGATTAAACTCCCATAGAGGGCGGCTTTGTCTTTGGCACGGGAGAATCCGGCGAACTAGCATCACCTGGATTATATTGATAAGCTTGATATCCTTGTCCACCATACTTTGAACGCGCATTTTCAGCGCTATCAGCTCATCTAAAGATGACCAATTCAGGCTCTTCTCAACCCAGGAGGTGAGCCGCATTGGAGCGTCGGGGTTGAATTCGGCAGCGGCGGCCCAGTTTGCGCCGCGGGGTTCTGTGATTTAGAACCATTGTTTCTGCCATTCCTTGACAGTCTCCATGAAAGTGCCTTTCGGCCAGGAGACATTAGTCAGCTTGCTCACCATGGCACCTCCACACTCTGCGTGCTTGCCATCCACCACCTTCGGCTTCACATTGAAGACCTTGAGCCACAGCCCGAAGTGGGGTTGGATGTGGAGGAAGGCCTCACACACGATGATGAACGCCGAGATGTTCAGAAAGGAGTTCAAGGATAGATCGTGGAAGTCTATCCCGTAATTGTACATCAGCCCGCGGATGAAAGGGTGGAGTGGAAACCCTAGCCCACGGAGGAAATGAGGGATGAATACCACCATCTCATTGAGCTTCAGTGTGGGGACGACTTGCCCCTGGGCTGGAAGATGGTGGGAGATTTCCTTCGCCAGGTACCCGGCCGCCCGAAGCTCAATAATGTCCTCCTCCTTGATGGAGGAGACCATCCACTTGCCTTGACCTCCGGATCTGGACATGGTTGAGTACTTGCTCGAGTGGGAAAAAGATGAGAACTTGGGCATTGGAGCTCGAGAGTGGAAGGGCAGAGGAAGAGAGAAGGCGTGGGAGAAGAAAGGGGATTCTTATCTCTTTATAAGGGCAGTGAATATTGAACACCTCCCCACTCGCCTCAAACCTCGCCTACTCCCAAGGGTTGTGTAAACGGCACGGTTAGGTTACCCATGCCCGTATTGATGAGAATCCTGCAATAAGGGGACACGATCTCTGCTTTGACAAGACGTGCCAATGGAAATCGCATCTCGAAACACGGGATGGCAGACAAAATGGTTCGATATAGTGACCGAACTGATGTGACATCATGTTACTAAAGTTGTCAGCAGATTAGATTTGTGAAATATTATACTCTCTACGGCTGTGTGTTACAGATCCGGACATGTTTATTTCGTCCGAAGACTATCTTGGAGTTCGGAAGGAGGAACCCGCCTTGCAATACCGAAGACAGATCTACGTACCGAATGCCTTGTCATTGAAGCCAGGTTCAGGGGCTACTGAGGGAGTCCTGGACTAAGGGGTCCTCGAGCGTCCGGCCTGTTAGCCGTGGGCCGGACTAATGGGCTGTGAAGATACGAAGACCGAAGACTGTACCCGTGTCCATATGGGACTCTCCTTGGCGTGGAGGGCAAGCTTGGCGACCGAACATGTAGATTCCTTTCTTTGTAACCGACCTTGTGTAACCCTAGATCCCTCCGGTGTCTATATAAACTGGAGGGCTAGGTCCGTAGAGAGGCCGAATATTCATCATCATAGCCATACAAGCTAGACCTCTAGGGTTTAGCCATTACGGTCTCGAGGTAGATCAACTCTTGTAATACTCGTATTCATCAATATCAATCAAGCACGACGTAGGGTATTACCTCCATAGAGAGGGCCCGAACCTGGGTAAACATCATGTCCTCTGTTACCATCGACCTTAGACCCACAGTTCGGGACCCCCTACTCGAGATCCACCGGTTTTGACATAGACACCCGTCGCGAGCCTCAACACTCATCGGATCGCATACATCAGTATGTATTATTTCCAATAAGTCAGTTGCTTGCTCCATTGTTCCAGAGAACGGACTCTTAGTCATCTTGCCCATGAGGCATGGTTCGCAAGCATCAAATGATTCATAATCAAGTGATTCCAAAAGCCCATCAGCATGGAGTTTCTTCATGCGCTTTACACCAATTTGACCTAAACGGCAGTGCCACATATAAGTTGCACTATCATTATGAACTTTGCATCTTTTGGCTTCAATATTATGAATATGTGTATCACTACGATCGAGATTCAATAAACCATTTATATTGAGTGTATGACCATAGAAGGTTTTATTCATGTAAATAGAACAACAATTATTCTTTGACTTAAATGAATAACCGTATTGCAATAAACATGATCCAATCATATTTATGCTCAACGCAAACACCAAATAACATTTATTTTAGGTTCAACACTAATCCCGAAGGTAAAGGGAGTGTGTGATGGTGATCTTATCAACCTTCGAATCACTTCCAACACACATCGTCACCTTGCCCTCAACTAGTTTCTATTCATTTTGTAACTCCTGTTTCAAGTTACTAGTCATAGCAACTGAACCAGTATCATATACCCATGGGCTATTATGAACACTAGTAAAGTACACATCAATAATTTGTATATCAAATATACCTTTGTTCACTTTGCCATCCTTCTTATCTGCCAAGTATTTGGGGTAGTTCTGCTTCCAGTGACCATTCCCTTTGTAGTAGAAGCACTCAGTTTCTGGCTTAGGTCTAGCTTTGGGTTTCTTCACGGGAGTGGCAACTTGCTTGCCATTTTTTGAAGTTCCCTTTCTTTTCCTTTGCCCCTTTTTCTTGAAACTAGTGGTCTTATTAACCATCAACACTTGATGCTCTTTCTTGAATTCTACCTTCGCCGATTTCAGCAGCATGGAGAGCTTGGGAATCGTTTTCACCATCCCTTGCATATTATAGTTCATCATGAAGTTCCAGTAACTTGGTGATAGTGACGAGAGAACTCTATCAATCACTATCTTATCTGGAAGATTAACTCCCACTTGATTCAAGCGATTGTAGTACTCAGACATTCTGAGCACATGCTCATTGGTTGAGCTATTCTCCTCCATCTTGTAGGCAAAGTACTTGTCAGAGGTCTCATACCTCTCGACTTGGGCATGAGTCTGAAATACCAATTTCAGCTCTTGGAACATCTTATATGCTCTGTGGCGTCCAAAACGGTTTTTGAAGTCCCGGTTCTAAGCCATAAAGCATGGCGCACTAAACTATCAAGTAGTCATCATACCGAGCTTGCCAAACGTTCATAACGTCTGCATCTGCTCCTGCAATAGGTCCGTCACCTAGTGGTGCATCAAGGACATAATTCTTTTGTGCGGCAATGAGGATAATCCTCAGATCACGGACCCAGTCCGCATCATTGCTATAATCATCTTTCAACTTATTTTTCTCTAGGAACATATCAAAAACAAAACAGGGGAGCTATACGCGAGCTATTGATCTACAACATAGATATGCAAAAACTACCAGGACTAAGTTCATGATAAATTAAAGTTCAATTAATCATATTACTTAAGAACTCCCACTTAGATAGACATCCCTCTAATCATCTAAGTGATCACGTGATCCATATCAACTAAACCATGTCCGATCATCACGTGAGATGGAGTAGTTTTCAATGGTGAACATCACTATGTTGATCATATCTTCTATATGATTCACGCTCGACCTTTCGGTCTCAGTGTTCCGAGGCCATATCTACATATGCTAGGCTCATCATGTTTAACCCGAGTATTCCGCGTGTGCAAAATTGTCTTGCACCCGTTGTATGTGAACATAGAGTTTATCACACCCGATCATCACATGGTGTCTCGGCACGACGAACTGCCGCAACGGTGCATACTCAGGGAGAACACTTATACCTTGAAATTTAGTGAGGGATCATCTTATAATGCTACCGTCGTACTAAGCAAAATAAGATGCATAAAAGATAAACGTCACATGCAATCAAAATATGTGACATGATATGGCCATCATCATCTTGTGCCTTTGATCTCCATCTCCAAAGTACCGTCATGATCTCCGTCGTCACCGGCATGACACCATGATCTCCGTCATCTTGATCTTTATCAACGTGTCGTCACATGGTCGTCTCACCAACTATTGCATTTCCAACTATTGCTATCGCATAGCGATAAAGTAAAGCAATTATATGGCGCTTGCATCTTATGCAATAAAGAGACAACCATAAGGCTCCTGCCAGTTGCCGATAACTTTAACAAAACATGATCATATCATACAACAATTTATATCTCATCACGTTTTGACCATATCACATCACAACATGCCCTGCAAAAACAAGTTAGACGTCCTCTACTTTGTTGTTTCAAGTTTTATGTGGCTGCTACGGGCTGAGCAAGAACCGTTCTTACCTACGGCATAAAAACCATAACGTGGTATAGTGATTGCTTTTTGATCTTCGGAAAGAATCCTGGTCACTGAATATGATTCAACTAAAGTTGGAGAAACTGACACCCGCCAACCACCTTTGTGCACAACACGACGGAAGAACCAGTCTCATGAACATGGTCATGTAATGTCGGTCCGGGACGCTTCATCCAACAATACCGCTGAATCAAGAAACAACTAGTGACGTCAAGCAATATGTATATACCCACGCCCACAACTCCTCTGTGTTCTACTCGTGCATATAACATCTACGCATAGACCTCGCTCGAATGCCACTTTTGGGGAACGCAGTATTTCAAAAATTTCCTACGATCACGCAAGATCTATCTAGGAGATGCATAGCAACGACAGGGGAGAGTGTGTCCACGTACCCTCCTAGACCGAAAGTGGAAGCGTTAAGTAACGCGGTTGATGTAGTCGAACATCTTCGTGATCCAACCGATCAAGTACCGAACGCACGGCACTGATACGTCTCCAACGTATCTATAATTTTTGATTGTTCCATGCTATTATATTATCTGTTTTGGATGTTTATGGGCTTTATTAGACACTTCTATATTATTTTTTGGGACTAACATATTAACCCAGAGCCCAGTGCCAGTTTCTGTTTTTTCCTTGTTTTAGAGTATTGCAGAAAAGGAAAATCAAACGGAGTCCAATTGACCTGAAACTTCACGGAACTTATTTTTGGACCAGAAGAAGCCCACGGAGTATTGGAGTTGGACCAGGAGAGTCCCGGGCAGCCCACGAGGGTGGAGGGCACGCCCACCCCCTGGGCGCGCCCCCTGCCTCGTGGACAGCCCGGAGGTCCACCGACGTACTTCTTCCTCCCATATATACCCATATACCCTAAAAACTTCGGAGAGCGCAATAGATCGGGAGTTTCGCCGCCAGAAGCCTTCGTAGCCACTGAAAACCAGTCTAGACCCGTTCCGGCACCCTGCGTGAGGGGGAATCCCTCTCCGGTGGCTATCTTCATCATCCCGGTGCTCTCCATGACGAGGAGGGAGTAGTTCTCCCTCGGGGCTGAGGGTATGTACCAGTAGCTATGTGTTTGATCTCTCTCTCTCTCTCTCGTGTTCTTGAGGTGGTACGATCTTGATGTATCGCGAGCTTTGCTATTATAGTTGGATCTTATGATGTTTTCTCCCCCCTCTACTCTCTTGTAATGGATTGAGTTTTCCCTTTGAAGTTATCTTATCGGATTGAGTCTTTAAGGATTTGAGAACACTTGATGTATGTCTTGCGTGGGATACCTGTGGTGACAATGGGGTATTATATTGATCAACTTGATATATGTTTTGGTGATCAACTTGCGGGTTCCGCCCATGAACCTATGCATAGGGGTTGGCACACGTTTTCGTCTTGACTCTCCAGTAGAAACTTTGGGGCACTCTTTGAAGTTCTTTGTGTTGGTTGAATAGATGAATCTGAGATTGTGTGATGCATATCGTATAATCATACCCATGGATACTTGAGTTGACATTGGAGTATCTAGGTGACATTAGGGTTTCGGTTGATTTGTGTCTTAAGGTGTTATTCTAGTACGAACTCTAGGGCTGTTTGTGACACTTATAGGAATAGCCCAACGGATTGATTGGAAAGAATAAATTTGAGGTGGTTTCGTACCCTACCATAATCTCTTCGTTTGTTCTCCTCTATTAGTGACTTTGGAGTGACTCTTTGTTGCATGTTGAGGGATAGTTATGTGATCCAATTATGTTATTATTGTTGAGAGAACTTGCACTAGTGAAAGTATGAACCCTAGGCCTTGTTTCCTAGCATTGCAATACCATTTATGCTCACTTTTATTAGTAGTTACCTTGCTGTTTTTATATTTTCATATTACAAAAACCATTATCTACTATCCATATACCACTTGTATCACCATCTCTTCGCCGAAAAGTGCACCTATACAATTTACCATTGTATTGGGTGTGTTGGGGACACAAGAGACTCTTCGTTATTTGGTTGTAGAGTAGCTTGAGAGAGACCATCTTCATCCTACGCCTCCCATGGATTGATAAACCTTAGGTCATCCACTTGAGGGAAATTTGCTACTGTCCTACAAACCTCTGCACTTGGAGGCCCAACAACGTCTACAAGAAGAAGGTTGTGCAGTAGACATCAAGCTCTTTTCTGGCGCTGTTGCCGGGGAGGTTAGCGCTTGAAGGTATATCTTTAGATCTTGCAATCGAATCTTTTTGTTTCTTGTTTTAGCACTAGTTTATTTTATAAAAGAAAACTACAAAAAAATATTGAATTAAGGGTACCACATATGCTTCATCTTTTTAATATCTATCATGAAAATAAGGATTTCGATAATTGTGCTCGAGTGCTAGAAGAAGAATGCATTAGAATGTTTGGCACTAAATATTTGAATGATGAGCATGATTGCAATGTTGTTAGTATGAATTCCTTGAATATCCATGATGCTAATGATATGCAAAGCCACAAGCTTGGGGAAGCTATGTTTGATGAAGATGATATTTTTTGTCCCCCAAGTTTTGATGAGCAAATTTATTATGATGAAAGCATGCCTCCTATTTATGATGATTATATTGATGAAAGTGGATTTGGAGAGGTCATGACTCTATTTTGTGATGAATCCACTATTCCGGAAGAGGTTCCAATTGATTATGAGAACAAAGTTGCTACCTATGATGATTATTGTGATGACTTGTATGATATAAAGAATAATGAAATCCATGAAACTTGTCATCATGATTTTAGTTTTCAATTGAATTATGCCTCTCATGATAATTATTTTGTTGAGTTTGCTCCCACTACTATTCATGAGAAGAATTTTGCTTATGTGGAGAGTAGTAAATTTTCTATGCTTGTAGATCATGAAAAGAAAGCTTTATGTGATCATTATATTGTTGAATTCATTCATGATGCTACTGAAAATTATTATGAGGGAGGAATATATGCTTGTAGGAATTGCAATAATATCAAGTTTCCTCTCTATGTGCTTAAAGTTTCAAAGTTATGCTTGTTTTTCCTTCCTATGCTAGTTGATTATCGTTCCCATAAGTTGTTTGCTCACAAAATCCCTATGCATAGGAAGTGGGTTAGACTTAAATGTGTTAGTCATATTCTTCATGATGCTCTCTTTATGTTTCAAGTCTTATCCTTTATGTGAGCATCATTCAAATCATCATGCCTAGCTAGGGGCGTTAAACGATAGCGCTTGTTGGGAGGCAACCCAATTTTATTTTTGTTCCTTGCTTTTTGTTCCTGTTTAGTAATAAATAATTCATATAGCCTCTGTTTAGATGTGGTTTTATGCTTTTAATTAGTGTTTGTGCCAAGTAGAACCGTTGGGGAGACTTGGGGAAAGTCTTGTTGATCTTGCTGTAAAAAAACAGAAACTTTAGCGCTCACGAGAATTGCTGCCATTTTTTATTGGAGAGTGCTATTTAGTTAATTATTTTTGCAGATGATTAATAGACAAAATTCCTCACATCCAGAAAGTTATTTTAGAATTTTTGGGGTTCCAGAAGTTTCCGTTAGTTACAGATTACTACAGACTGTTCTGTTTTTGACAGATTCTGTTTTTCGTGTGTTGTTTGCTTATTTTAATGAATCTATGGCTAGTAAAAGAGTTTATAAACCATAGAGAAGTTGGAATAAAGTAGGTCTAACACCAATATAAATAAATAATGAGTTCATTACAGTACCTTGAAGTGGTGTTTTGTTTTCTTTCGCTAACGGAGCTTACGAGTTTTCTGTTAAGTTTTGTGTTGTGAAGTTTTCAAGTTTTGGGTAAAGATTCGATGGACTATGGAATAAGGAGTGGCAAGAGTCTAAGCTTGGTAATGAACAAGTAACCCCAAGGTAATATTCAAGGACAACTAAGAGCCTAAGCTTGGGGATTCCCCGGAAGGCATCCCCTCTTTCATCTTCGTCTATCGGTAACTTTACTTGGAGCTATATTTTTATTCACCACATGATATGTGTTTTGCTTGGAGTGTCATTTTATTTTCTTTTGTTTTGCTTGATGTTTTAATAAAATACCAGGATCTGAAATTCTTAAATGTTAGAGAGTCTTCACATAGTTGCATTATTATTCGACTACTCATTGATCTTCACTTATATCTTTCAGAGTAGTTTGTCATTTTCTCTAGTGCTTCACTTATATCTTTTAGAGCACGGTGGTGGTTTTATTTTGAAGAAATAGATGAACTCTCGTGCTTCAATTATATTATTTTGAGAGTCTTTAGAACAGCATGGTAGTTTGCTTTGGTTATGAAACTAGTCCTAATATGATGGGCATCCAAGAGGGATATAATAAAAACTTTCATACAGAGTGCATTGAATACTAAGAGAAGTTTGATACTTGATAATTGTTTTGAGATATGGAGATGGTGATATTAGAGTCATGCTAGTTGAGTAGTTGTGAATTTGAGAAATACTTGTGTTGAAGTTTGTGATTCCCGTAGCATGCACGTATGGTGAACCGTTATGTGACGAAGTCGGAACATGATTTATTTATTGATTGTCTTCCTTATGAGTGGCAGTCGGGGACGAGCGATGGTCTTTTCCTACCAATCTATCCCCCTAGGAGCATGCGCGTAGTACTTTGTTTCAATAACTAATAGATTTTTGCAATAAGTATGTGAGTTCTTTATGACTAATGTTGAGTCCATGGATTATACGCACTCTCACCCTTCCACCATTGCTAGCCTCTCTAGTACCGCGCAACTTTCGCCCGTACTATATACCCACCATATACCTTCCTCAAAACAGCCACCATACCTACCTATCATGGCATTTCCATAGCCATTCCGAGACATATTGCCATGCAACTTTCCACCGTTCCGTTTACTATGACACGCTCCATCATTGTCATATTGCTTTGCATGATCATGTAGTTGACACTATATTTGTGGCAAAGCCACCATTCACAATTCTTTCATACATGTCACTCATGAGTCATTGCACATCCCGGTACACCGCCGGAGCCGTTCATATAGAGTCATATCTTGTTCTAAGTATTGAGTTGTAATTCTTGAGTTGTAAGTAAATAAAAGTGTGATGATCATCATTATTAGAGCATTGTCCCAGTGAGGAAAGGATGATGGAGACTATGTTTCCCCCATAAGTCGGGATGAGACACCGGACGAAAAAAATAAATAAATAAAAGAGGACAAAGAAGCCCAAATAAAAAAAAGAGGCCATAAAAAAGAGAAAAGGCCCAAATAAAAAAATAAAAAAGAGAGAAAAAGAGAGAAGGGACAATGCTACTATCCTTTTACCACACTTGTGCTTCAAAGTAGCACCATGATCTTCATGATAGAGAGTCTCCTATGTTGTCACTTTCATATACTAGTGGGAATCTTTCATTATAGAACTTGGCTTGTATATTCCAATAATGGGCTTCCTCAAAATGCCCTAGGTCTTCGTGAGCAAGCGATTTGGATGCACACTGCTGTGACGCCCCCGATTCAATCGTACACTAATCATACACGCAAACGTGTACGATCAAGATCAGGGACTCACGGGAAGATATCACAACACAACTCTACAATTAAAATAAGTCATACAAGCATCATATTACAAGCCAGGGGCCTCGAGGGCTCGAATACAAGAGCTCGATCATAGACGAGTCAGCGGAAGCAACAATATCTGAGTACAGACATAAGTTAAACAAGTTTGCCTTAAGAAGGCTAGCACAAACTGGGATACAGATCGAAAGAGGCAGGCCTCCTGCCTGGGATCCTCCTAACTACTCCTGGTCGTCGTCAGCGGGCAGCACGTAGTAGTAGGCACCTCCGGTGTAGTAGGAGTCGTCGTCGACGGTGGCGTCTGGCTCCTGGGCTCCAACATCTGGTTGCGACAACCAGGTAGAAGGGATAGGGAAAAGAGGGAGAAAGCAACCGTGAGTACTCATCCAAAGTACTCGCAAGCAAGGAGCTACACTACATATGATGCAGGGGTAAATGTGAAAAGGGCCATATCGGTGGACTGAACTGCAGAAAGCCAGAATAAGAGGGGGGGATAGCTAATCCTGTCGAAGACTACGCTTCTGGACACCTCCATCTTGCAGCATGCAGAAGAGAGTAGACTGAAGTCCTCCAAGTATCATCGCATAGCATAATCCTAACCGATGATCCTCCCCTCGTCGCCCTGTGAGAGAGCGATCACCGGTTGTATCTGGCACTTGGAAGGGTGTGTTTTATTAAGTATCCGGTTCTAGTTGTCATAAGGTCAAGGTACAACTCCAAGTCGTCCTGTTACCGAAGATCACGGCTATTCGAATAGATTAACTTCCCTGCAGGGGTGCACCACATACCCCAACACGCTCGATCCCATTTGGCCGGACACACTTTTCGGGGTCATGCCCGGCCGCGAAAGATCAACACGTCGCAGCCCCACCTAGGCACAACAGAGAGGTCAGCACGCCGGTCTAAACCTATGCGCACAGGGGTCTGGGCCCATCGCCCTTAGCACACCTGCATGTTGCGTACGCGGCCGAAAGCAGACCTAGCCTAGTGGTGTTCCAGTCCAATCCGGCGCGCGCCACTCAGTCGCTGACGTCACGAAGGCTTCGGCTGATACCACGACACCGGGATACCCATAACTACTCCCGCGTAGATGGTTAGTGCGTATAGACCAAATGGCCAGACTCAGATTAAATATCCAGATCTCGTTAAGCGTGTTAAGTATCCGCGAACGTCGACCAGGGCCAGGCCCACCTCTCTCCTAGGTGGTCGGAACCTGCCCTGTCGCTCCGCCTCAAAGATCCACTCGCGGGTGCTCCTCAAGCCGACCCGTCTTTAGTCACCACATGTATCATGTATAATATATAGTATATACCCGTGATCAACTCCCGAGTGATCACGGTCCGATAGTATAGCATGGCAGATGGACAAGGATGTAGGGCCACTGATGATAAACTAGCATCCTATACTAAGCATTAGGATTGCAGGTAAAGGTAACAACAGTAGTAGCAAGGACAGGCTATGCATCAGTATAGGATTAACGGGAATCAGTAACATGCTACCCTACTCTAATGCAAGAAGTATAGAGAAGAGTAGGCGATATCTGGTGATCAAAGGGGGGGCTTGCCTGGTTGCTCTGGCAAGAGAGAGGGATCGTCAACTCCGTAGTCGTACTAGGTAGCAGCGGCGTCGGTCTCGGTGTCTAGCGAGAGAAGAGGGGGGAGAAACAATAAATATTTAAGCAAACAGATGCATAGCGATGCATGACATGACAAGTAGCAGTGCTAGGGGTGCCCTATCGCGGTATGAGGTGATACCGGTGAAGGGGGGAAACATCCGGGAAAGTATCCCCGGTGTTTCGCGTTTTCGCACAAATGAAACAGAGGGGGAAAGTTGCGTGTTCGCTATGCTAGGGATGCGTGGCGGATAAACGGGCTGCGTATTCAAATTCGTCTCGTCGTTCTGAGCAACTTTCATGTACAAAGTTTTTCCATCTGAGCTGCGGTTTATTTTCTATTAATTTTAAAAGATTTAAATCATTTTCAGGATTTATTTAATTATTTTAATACAACATTATCCAGAACAGTGCTTGCTGACGTCATCATGACGTCAGCAGTCAACAGAGGTGTTGACTGGTCAACTGATGTGTGGGACCCACTGGTCATTGACTGTTTAGCCTAATAAGTGTTTAACTAAACTAACTACTGTTTAATTAAACTAATTAGTTAGTTAGGTTAATCTAATTATGATTAATTAAATTAATTAATTACTTAATTAATTAATTAATTAAATTATTATTATCTATTTATTTATTTTATTTATTTTACATATTATTTTTAATTCCTATTTTTTTTAACAAAACGTTCTGGGGCTGGGGCCCCCATGTCAGTGGCCCCAGGGGGCCTTAACGGGTGTGGGCGCATGGGCGCGCGGGTGCAGGAGGCTACGGGGCGCCCGTTAGCGGGCCGAGCCCCTAACCCAACGCAGCAGGGCACTGGCCAGGGGAGTCGTCGGCCGCGGCGGCCGGAGCGTCGACGGAGAGGGGTTGGCCGCGGCGTGGGCCAGCAGCGCGGTTGGGGGGGCGGCAGAGCCGCGGCAGCATGGCAAGAGGAGGGCCGGGGCTTGCCGAGGCCATGGGCGGTGCGGCCGGACTAGGACGACCCGAGCAGGGGCTCGTCGACGCAGGCAAGAGCGCCACGGGTGCGGTGGTCACCGCGAGTCCATGGCCGGAACGGGGCGTGTGTGCGGACGGGGGCGGGCGCGAGCGCGCCCGTTGACACACCGGGCTGGGTCGGAGCTAGGCGCGTGCCGGGGCGCCGTTCAGGCACAGCGCGGGGAGGAGGAGGAGAGGTGCTCACGGGGAGGGGCGCGTAGGGGCTAGGCAGTGGGGGATGAGGAAGAGGGCGGAGACGACGGCGTCGAGGAAGCAGACCGGCGACGCGGTCCTCGTGCGGCGGGGGCGAGGTAGCTCCGAGCGGGGTCCCGCGTCAGCGTGGTCGTGGACGGGTGGCGAGGGAGGCCGGATCCGCGGCAGGGCCCCCGGGATCCGTCCCCTCTCCGGCAAGGAGGCGGCTTGGCGATGGCGGAGCGGTGGTGGCGACGGGCGCCAGGGGCGGCGGGGTCTAGCAAAGGGGGGGGGCGTTGCGTCCCGATCTGGTTCGGGGGGAGCGAGAGGAGCGAGGGTGAGGGGAGAGTGGGGATCGATCCCGATCCAGGGGAATCGGGGGAGGGAGTGGAGCGAGTGGGGGGTTAGGGTTTCGGTTTAGTGGGGTTATGGGGGAGTGGGGGCCGGTCTGGGCCAGTGGGCTGGTCCAGTTGGGCCACGGCCCAGGGAGGGGGGTCTTCCACATTTTTTTCTGTTAGCTTTAGGTTTTAGTTTTTCTCTTTTGTATTTTCACTTTTGTTGTTTGCCTAATTTTGAATTTGGATTTGAATCGGTTTCGAACTAACTGGAGATTAGCAACTATAAACGAGGTCACGTGGCATCACTAGCAGAGGATCACTGTAGCTTAATTATCCGGGCGTTACACACACCCACTAGTTTCTTTTGTTGAGCTTTCATACATTTATAGCTCTAGTGCATCCGTTGCATGGCAATTCCTACTCACTCACATTGATATCTATTGATGGGCATCTCCATAGCCCGTTGATACGCCTAGTTGATGTGAGACTATCTTCTCCTTTTTGTCTTCTCCACAACCACCATTCTATTCCACCTATAGTGCTATGTCCATGGCTCACGCTCATGTATTGCGTGAAGATTGAAAAAGTTTGAGAACATCAAAAGTATGAAACAATTGCTTGGCTTGTCATCGGGGTTGTGCATGATTTAAATACGTTGTGTGGTGAAGATGGAGCATAGCCAGACTATATGATTTTGTAGGGATAACTTTCTTTGGCCATGTTGTTTTGAAGAGACATAACTGCTTAGTTAGTATGCTTGAAGTATTATTATTTTTATGTCAATATTAAACTTTTGTCTTGAATCTTATGGATCTGAACATTCATGCCAAAATGAAGAGAATTACTTAGAGAAATATGTTAGGTAGCATTCCACATCAAAAATTCTATTTTATCATTTACCTACTTGAGGACGAGCAGGAATTAAGCTTGGGGATGTTGATACATCTCCAACGTATCTATAATTTTTGATTGTTCCATGCTATTATATTATCTGTTTTGGATGTTTATGGGCTTTATTAGACACTTTTATATTATTTTATGGGACTAACCTATTAACCTAGAGGCCAGAGCCCAGTGCCAATTTCTGTTTTTGCCTTGTTTTAGAGTATCGCAGAAAAGGAAAATCAAACGGAGTCCAATTGACCTGAAACTTCACGGAACTTATTTTTGGACCAGAAGAAGCCCACGGAGTATTGGAGTTGGACCAGGAGAGTCTCAGGCTGCCCACAAGGGTGGAGGGCGCGCCCACCCCCCTGGGCGCGCCCCCTGCCTCGTGGACAGCCCGGAGGTCCACCGACGTACTTCTTCCTCCCATATATACCCATATACCCTAAAAACTTTGGGGAGCGCAATAGATCGGGAGTTCCGCCGCCAGAAGCCTCTGTAGCCACCGAAAACCAATCTAGACCCGTTCCGGCACCCTACCAGAGGGGGAATCCCTCTCCGGTGGCTATGTTCATCATCCCGGTGCTCTCCATGACGAGGGGGGAGTAGTTCTCCCTCAGGGCTGAGGGTATGTACCAGTAGCTATGTGTTTGATCTCTCTCTCTCTCTCTCGTGTTCTTGAGGTGGTACGATCTTGATGTATCGCGAGCTTTGCTATTATAGTTGGATCTTATGATGTTTTCTCCCCCCCCCCCTCTACTCTCTTGTAATGGATTGAGTTTTCCCTTTAAAGTTATTTATCGGATTGAGTCTTTAAGGATTTGAGAACACTTGATGTATGTCTTGCGTGGGATACCTGTGGTGACAATGGGGTATTCTATTGATCCACTTGATGTATGTTTTGGTGATAAACTTGCGGGTTCCGCCCATGAACCTATGCATAGGGGTTGGCACATGTTTTCGTCTTGACTCTCCGGTAGAAACTTTGGGGCACTCTTTGAAGTTCTTTGTGTTGGTTGAATAGATGAATCTAAGATTGTGTGATGCATATCATATAATCATACCCATGGATACTTGAGGTGACATTGGAGTATATAGGTGACATTAGGGTTTTGGTTTATTTGTGTCTTAAGGTGTTATTCTAGTACGAACTCTAGGGCTGTTTGTGGCACTTATAGGAATAGCCCAACAGATTGATTGGAAAGAATAACTTTGAGGTGGTTTCGTACCCTACCATAATCTCTTCGTTTGTTCTCCGCTATTAGTGGCTTTGGAGTGACTCTTTGTTGCATGTTGAGGGATAGTTATGTGATCCAATTATGTTATTATTGTTGAGAGAACTTGCACTAGTGAAAGTATGAACCCTAGGCCTTGTTTCCTAGCATTGCAATACCGTTTATGCTCACTTTTATCATTAGTTATCTTGCTTTTTTTATATTTTCAAATTACAAAAACCATTATCTACTATCCATATACCACTTGTATCACCATCTCTTCGCCGAACTAGTGCACCTATACAATTTACCATTGTATTGGGTGTGTTGGGGACACAAGAGACTCTTTGTTATTTGGTTGCAGGGTTGCTTGAGAGAGACCATGTTCGTCCTACGCCTCCCACGGATTGATAAACCTTAGGTCATCCACTTGAGGGAAATTTGCTACTGTCCTACAAACCTCTGCACTTGGAGGCCCAACAACGTCTACAAGAAGAAGGTTATGTAGTAGATATCAGGCACCTTCGCGATCTGCACATGTTTAGCTCGATGACATCCCTCGTACTCTTGATCCAGTTAAGGCCGAGGGAGAGCTTCGTCAGCACGACGGCGTCATGACAGTGATGATGAAGTTACGGACACAGGGCTTCGCCTAAGCACTACAACGATATGAACGAGGTGGAAATTTGTGGAGGGGGGCACCGCACACGGCTAAGACAACTGTCAACTTGTGTGTTCTAGGGTGCCCCCTGCCCCCGTATATAAAGGAGCAAGGGGGAGGCCGGCCGGCCCTCATGGGGCGCGCCTCAAGTAGGGTTCCTACTAGGAACAGGAATCCTATTCCTAGTAGGTTTCCAACAAGGGAAGAGAGGGGAAAGGAAGGAGAGGGAGAGAGGGAGAAGGAAAGGGAGGGGGCGCCGCCCCCTCCTAGTCCAATTCGGACTCCTCAAGGGGGGCATCCCTAGGGCCCTCTCCTCTCTCTCACAAGGCCCATGTTGGCCCATTAGTTCCTCCGGGGTTTCCGATAACCCCCCCGACACTCCGATATTTATCCGGTGACCCCGAAACTCATCCGGTGTCCGAATAACATCGTCCAATATATAAATCTTTACGTCTCAACCATTTAGAGACTCCTCGTCATGTCTGTGATCACATTCGGGACTCCTAACTACCTTCGGTATATCAAAACACATAAACTCATAATACTGATCGTCATCGAATGTTAAGCGTGCAGACCCTACGGGTTCGATAACTATGTAGACATGACCGAGACTCATCTTCGGTCAATAACCAATAGCGGAACCTGGATGCTCATATTGGTTCCTACATATTCTACGAAGATCTTTATCGGTCAAACCGCATAACAACATACGGTGTTCCCTTTGTCATTGGTATGTTACTTGCCCGAGATTCGATCGTGATATCTCAATACCTAGTTCAATCTCGTTACCGGAAAGTCTCTTTACTCGTTCTGTAATGCATCATCCCGCAACTAACTCATTAGTCACATTGCTTGCAAGGCTTATAGTGATGTGCATTACCGAGAGGGCCCAGAGATACCTCTCCGATACACGGAGTGACAAATCCTAATCTCGATCTATGCAAACTCAACAAACATCATCGGAGAAACATGTAGAGAATCTTTATAATCACCCAGTTACGTTGTGACGTTTGATATCACACTAAGTGTTCCTCCGGTATTCGGGAGTTGCATAATATCATAGTCATAGGAACATGTATAAGTCATGAAGAAAGTAATAGCAACAAACTAAACGATCATAGTGTGCTAAGCTAACAGATGGGTCTTGTCCATCACATCATTCTCTAATGATGTGATCCCGTTCATGAAATGACAACACATGTCTATGGCTAGGAAACTTAACCATCTTTGATTAACAAGCTAGTCAAGTAGAGGCATACTAGGGACACTATGATTGTCTATGTATTCACACATGTATCAAGTTTCTGGTTAATACAATTCTAGCATGAATAATAAACATTTATCATGATGTAAGGAAATATAAATAATAACTTTATTATTCCCTCTAGGGCATATTTCCTTCAACCTCGTGGTAGGGGATTCCAACCTAGGCGTCTAGGAGCAATGATAACAAAGATACAGGGTTTATTCGGGGCGAAGAGATAATACCTTACGTCATGCTTGTGTTTATTGTGTTGAAGTGTGGGTAAACTACTAGGACATTGTATGTTATATCTACGACTCTGACCCCTCAGTTTATATAAGATATCGGGGGTCCTAGGGTACAAGATCCTGGTCGGCTACACACTGGTGGTCGATTCCTCTCCACGAATCCAACGTCTTGTCGTGTACATCGAGTCTTCTGGATCTTCGTGTATACACCATGGGATGCCAAAGTGGCTCAGGACGAAACTGCTAAGGGGACCTCAGCCAGCCCACAAGATCAGAAGTCGACGTGGTGAGAGGCCTCTTACCCGGGACATTGTCACTATGTGACGCGCGTTGCATCAAACAGACCACGCATCGCACAGGCGCACTACCTGCTGGGCCGACCCATCATGGACAACCATGTACTATAGCCACCAAAACATTGTAGCCATTCAAGTAAGATCATGAGGATCACCTATTTAATGGTATAGGATATGTTAGTGTGGATTTCAGCGGACCCTTCAATAGGGTACCGCGACTAGCTAGAAAGTTCCGAGGCTAAACACGAAGCAAGAGTACCCAGGTTTAGGCCCTCGCTCCACAGGTAGAACCTGCTACTTCTTAAATTTGCATTGGGTTTTCCATTAAAGAGGAAAAGGTGATGCAACAAAGTAGAGATAAGTATTTCCCTCAGTTGAGAACCAAGGTATCAATCCAATGGAGGAACACACAATTCACCAATGGTTGCACCTACATAAACAAACAAATACTTGCACCCAACGCGATAAAGGGGTTGCCAATCCCTTCATAGTTACTTGCAAGGATAAGATCTATGGTGATAGATATGAAAGATAAGTAAAAGTGTAAAATAAGATAAAGCTAAATAAATTGTAGCAAGGTATTTTTGTGTTTTTGATCTTATAGATCTGAAAATAATATGATAAAAATAAACCCAATGGCCATAGTTTTCACTAGAGGGTTCTCTCTTGAAAGAAAGCATACGGTGGGTAAACAAATTACTGTTGAGCAATTGATAGAAAAGTGCATAGTTATGACGATATCTAAGGCAATGATCATGAATATAGGCATCACGTCTGTGACAAGTAGACCGATTCCTGCCTGCGTCTACTACTATTACTCCATATCGACTGCTATCCAGCATGCATCTAGTGTATTAAGTTAACAAGAACGGAATAACGCCTTAAGCAAGATGACATGATGTAGAGGGATAGATCCAATCAATATGAACAAAACCCATCTTTTAATCCTTAATGGCAACAATACAAATACATGTCATGTTCCTAGATGTCACTGGGAATAAGCACCGCAAGATTGAACCCATTATAAAGCACCTCTCCCATTGTAAGAAAAATCAATCTAGTTGGCCAAACCAAATCAATAGATCAGAGAGAAATACAAAGCTATCTTAATCATGCATAAAAGAGTTCAGAGAAGACTCAAATAATATTCATAAATAATCTGATCATAAACCCACAATTCATCGGATCTCAACAAACGCACCACAAAAGAAGCTTACATCTAATAGATCTCCAAAAACATTGAGGAGAAGATTGTATTGAAGATCAAAGAGAGAGAGAAGAAGCCATCTGGCTAGTAGCTATGGACCCGTAGGTCTGTAGTAAACTACTCACACATCATTGGAAGGGCAGCAAGGTTGATGTAGAGGCCCTCCGTGGTCGAATCCCCCTTCGGCATAGCACTGAAAAAAGGCCTCCAGATGGGATCTCGCGAGAACAAAAACTTGTGGTGGCGGAAAAGTTTTTTTGGTGTCCCCTCTGGTCTATGGGGACTATTTGGGTATTTATAGATGAAAAATTAGGGTTAGAGGGGCTACGAGGGGCCCACAAGCCCGGGGGTGCACTCTACGAGCTTATGGCCATCTCGTGGCCCCTCTGGCCTCCTCTCGAAGTTTCTAGGGTGTCTTGTGGTCCAAAAAAATCGTCAAAAAGTTTCGTTCCATTTGGAGTCCGTTTGGTATTGATTTTCTGTAAAGGCAAAAACAAGAAAAAAACAGCAACTGACAATTGGCACTAGGTTATTAGGTTAGTTCCAAAAAATGATATAAAATAGTATAATAATGCATATAAAACATCCAAGATTGATAATATAATAGCATGGAACAATAAAGAATTATAGATACGTTGGAGACGTATCAGAACCCTACTACTGGTCTTATTGTATTGGCTAAATGGGGCGTACTGAGTACAATGTGTTGAGAAACTTAGTAGAAAACAAAAAAATGCCCTACGAACAGCCAGAAACAATATGAAGATGCATATAGTGTTTGGACCAACAATTGCTACTGACATCGGAGTGCAGCGGAAGTAGACGAGTCGGTGTAGATTGTATTTGGAGTCCCTCGAACCATTGATGACGATCCCACAAGCCTCCCTCGAACGATCCCTCAAATGGAAGACCATCCATATCGCGTGGATGAAGGTCATCCATGTCGCCGGGAAGGTGAATCACTAGATAATATATAAAAAGGCTAGAAAAGGAGCTAGATAGTCTGATAGAGAAGGAAGAGCTATTCTAGAAACAAAGATCAAGGATGGATTATCTTCGTGATGGTGATAGAAATACAGACTTTTTTAGCGCAAGGCGTCCTGGAGGAAAAATAAAAATAAAATTAGTCAACTTGAGAAGGATGATGCTACAATGACGGATAACATTCAGGAGATGGAGGCGCTTGCTACATCCTTTTTCAGAATTTATACACAGACAATTAGGGAGTACAACCTGAAATTATTTTAGATAAAATCGAGTCGTTAATCACATAAATGGTAAATGAAATGTTGTGTACTGAATTTTTCGATGAGGAGATCAGTAATGCACTGTTCCAAATAGGTCCTGCGAAGGCTCCAGGTGCGGATGGGTTCCCTGCTAGGTTTTATCAAAGGCATTGGGGTACTCTGAAAAATGAGGTCGTCAAGGCAGTAAAAGAGTTCTTTAGTACGGGCGTCATGCCAGAAGGATTTAATAATACAATTATAGTGTTAATGTCGAAGAAGGAAAACCCGAGCTCCCTAAAAGACTATAGATCTATCAGCCTATGCAATTTAGTGTACAAAATTGTTTCAAAATGTTTGGATAATAGATTGAGACCTCTGCTCCATGATTTCATAGCCCCAACGCAAAGTACCTTCATCCCAGGGCGAATGATTATGGATAACGCTCTGATTGCATTTGAATGTATCCATAGCATCCAAAAAAGTTCTGACGCAAAAGGAAAATATTGTGCATACAAATTAGACCTCGTAAAGGCCTATGACAGAGTTGACTGGAAATACCTCAAAGGGGCGACAAGAGGATTGGGTTTTGCTGATAAATGGATACAATGGATCATGACTTGTGTCAAAATAGTGAAATATTCCGTTCGCTTCAACGGGAACCTGTTGCAGAGCTTCACTCCTACATGTTATTTGAAACAAGGAGATCCACTTTCCCCTTATATTTTTATCTTTGTTGCTGGTGGGCTCTCACGTCTAATACATAGTAAGGTGGAAGCTGGTGAAATACATGAGCTGAAAAATTGTTGACAAAGCCCTGGTATTTCACACCTTTATTCGCGAATGACAACCTGTTATTTTTTAAAGAAAACAATGATCAAGCCAATAAGGTGAAGAACATTCTGAACAATTATGAGAGAGCCACTGGACAGAGCTAATAAGTCCATCTAAATGCTCCCTGCTCCTTGGAAACAAATGTTCACAAGAAGGTGGACATGAAGTAATAAATATCCTGAAGGTAGAGACAGTGAGCTTTGAGGAGAAATACCTGGGTTTGCCTGTTCCAGAAGGACATATGGTAAAAGGGAAATTCAAGCAACAAAAGATAAAGTGAGGAAAAGAATGAATGATTGGACTGAACAATATTCTTCTAGTGGATCCAAGGAGACACTAATTAAATCAGTGGTTCAAGCGATACCCACCTTTGCAATGAGCATTTTCAAGTTCTCAGCAACCCTCTGTGAAGGAGCTTATGCACATGACCAGAGACTTTTGGTGGGGAGATGATAAAGATCACCGACATATTCACTGGTCGAGCTGCGAGAAACTTACAAACCAAAAAAGCCAATGAGGTATGGGATTCAAAGACCTTAGAGTTTTTAACCAGGATCTCCTTGCTAGGCAAGCTTGGCGACTTATTGCACATCCCGACGGCTTGTGCGCGAGAGTACTCAAGGCGAAATACTACCATGGGGTTGACCTGCTAGACACAACGTTTATTCACAATGCGTCGCCGGGTTGGCAGGGCATCATGCATGGTTTGGAACTCCTTAAAAAAGGATGTATCTAGCGCATCTACGATAGCAATAGTGTCCGTATTTGGAGAGACAATTGGATCCCAACTCCCGAGGGGAAACATGAAAATAAGCACAAATCCGACAAGCTCCCGAATCCGTTGGGTAGCTGACCTCATCGACCCGGAGACCCACGCATGGAAGGAAGATAATATTAGGCATATATTTACACGCGAAGATGATGACCCACAAGTATAGGGGATCAATCATAGTCCTTTCGATAAGTAAGAGTGCCGAACCCAACGAGGAGAAGAAGGAAATGACAAGTGGTTTTCAGCAAGGTATTCTCTGCAAGCACTGAAATTATAAGTAAGAAGTAGTTTGATAGCAAGATAATTTGTAACGAGCAAGTAACGATAGTAGTAACAAAAGGTGCAGCAAGGTAGCCCAATCCTTTTGAGATAAAGGACAGGCCAAAATGGTCTCTTATGTTAAGCAAAACATTCTTGAGGATACACGGGAATTTCATCTAGTCACTTTCATCATGTTGGTTTGATTTGTTTTCGCTACTTTGATAATTTGATATGTGGGTGGACCGGTGCTTAGGTGCTGTTCATACTTGAGCAAACCTCCTACTTATGATTAACCCCCTCGCAAGCATCCGCAACTACAAGAAAAGTATTAAGAATAAATTCTAACGATAGCATTAAACTATTGGATCCAAATCAGTCCCTTACGGAATAGCGCATAAACTAGGGTTTAAGCTTCTGTCACTCTCGCAACCCATCATCTAATAACTACTCCACAATGCATTCCCTTAGACCCAAATATGGTGAAGTGTCATGTAGTCAACGTTCACATGACACCACTAAGGGAATCACAATATACATACCATCAAAATATCCAACACTTATAAAATTCACAAGATTACTTGTAACGATTTCTCCCGTGACCTCAAGAACAAAAGTAACTACTCCCAAATGATAATCATGCTCAAGATCAGGGGGTCATTAAATAGAATATTTGATCTGAACATATAATCTTCCACCAAATAAACCATATAGTAATCAACTACAAGATGCAATCAACACTACTAGTCACTGATACGTCTCCATCGTATCTACTTTTCCAAACTCTTTTGCCCTTGTTTTGGACTCTAACTTGCATGATTTGAATGGAACAAACCCGGACTGACGCTGTTTTCAAAAGAATTGCCATGGCGTTATTTTTGTGCAGAAATAGAAGTTCTCGGAATGACCTGAACCTTCACGGAGATGATTTTTGGAATTAATAAAAAATATTGGTGAAAGAATCAACCGAAGGGGGCCCACACCCTGGCCATGAGGGTGGGGGCGTGGGGTGGGCCCTCTAACCTTGTGGGGCCCCTGGACCTCCATCGACCTCAACTCCAACTCCATATATTCACGTTCGGGGAGAAAAAAATCAGAGAGAAGGATTCATTGCGTTTTACGATACGAAGCCGCCGCCAAGCCCTGATCTTCCTCGGGAGGGCAGATCTGGAGTCCGTTCAGGGCTCCGGAGAGGGGAATCTGTTGCCATTGTCATCATCAACCATCATCCATCACCAATTTCATGATGCTCACCGCCGTGCGTGAGTAATCCCATCGTAGGCTTGCTGGACCATGATGGATTGGATGAGATTTACCATGTAATCGAGTTAGTTTTGTTAGGGTTTGATCCCTAGTATCCACTATGTTCTAAGATTGAAGTTGCTATGACTTTGCTATGCCTAATGCTTGTCACTAGGGCCCGAGTGCCATTATTTCTGATCTGAACCTATTATGTTTTCATGAATATATTTATGTTCTTGGTCCGATATTGCAAGTTATAGTCACCTACTACGTGTTATGATCCGGCAACCCCGGAGTGACAAAAGTCAGGACACTTCCCGGTGATGACCGTAGTTTGAGGAGTTCATGTATTCACTAAGTGCTAATGCTTTGGTCTGGTACTCTATTAAAAGGAGGCCTTAATATCCCTTAGTTTCCAATAGGACAAAAGATGTCATGCAAGTTCTTTTCCATAAGCATGTATGACTATATTCGGAATACATGCCTACATTATATTGATGAATTGAAGCTAGTTCTGTGTCACCCTATGTTAAGGTCAGACCTTGAGTTTTCACCCTGAAAATCAAGCCTCGACACTCGAGGAGCACCATCAAAAATGTAGTCCACCAGTGTTGCCACCCCTCTTGCCAAGGTTGCAGCTGCAAGTCACCAAACACCTACACAGGAAGAACATGTGCCATCGGTCTTCATCGCAACCAAAACACCTCTCCGCCATTTCAAACCTCTGACGCAGCCGCCGTGACTTTCTCCACCTCTATCAATACCATAGAAATCTGTATTTAGACATGTCCTATGGCACCAAAAGAATGCGAAGCTTCGTGCCACGCCCTCATGAAGCCTCATTGGCGAAGATAAGGGCGCGCACGACCGGAAAATCCAATCTAGATATCCAGTGGCGCCATGCTCCGAGGGGAAGGCCGGAACTCGTCGACGTCTAGACTGGGGAGGCCGACATGAAGCAGATCAACGACTTGGCGCTTGAATATCAGCAAGTCCAAACCGCCTGTAGATGCAAGACCAGCAAGCCCCCACGCCGCCGGTCAACTCCCTGCCGGACTGGCCGTCGAGAAGAGGCAGCCCCGCGCGTCTGCATTGGCCTCGATCGGCCGGGAGGCCAAGATCAGGCCATGAGACCCAGATCAGATTGGAGCACCACGTCCGCCGATGACACACCAGCACCTCCACGACGCCACTCTGCCGGAAGACCTCAGGCCATGGCCATAACTGTCGCGCCGCCCTGCACCACCAGCAAGCGCCCCACCTCCGCCCATGGAGCGCTGATCGCGGCGCCTCTCCAGCCCTCTGTCTTCGACGGGTTGGGCGCCGCCAGTGCCGGCAGTAGCGGTGGCCGGAGGAGCCAAGATAGGGGAGGGGAAAGTTCTAGGGCGGAGTGCCTCCGGAGCCGCTCGGGGGAGGAGCGACCCGGGAGGGAGATTGGATCTCGCAGGAGGGAGACGGGCAGGGAGACACAAGCAAAAATTCTTGAAACAGATACATGCCGCATTGGGTGAACTTGTTATCATAGAGATTTCCACGTTCATTCTATCCCATTACTCATTTGCTCCATAAGTTTCTACCATATGGTTTATGTTGATTTATTCTACTCATAATCATAATTCACTCGCCGCTGTTGCCGCCACTTTGAGGCCTTCGCCACCAAGCGGCATCCTTTCCCGTGAGGCTTAATTAAGTACATGCTTCTCTGAATTTCTATGAGATTAAGTCAATATATGTTTCTCTGGATGTTATCCTACCAATCGTTAGTTGTTTGATAAGCTTGTTGATTTCCAGTTACATTATATCAGTCAAGTTTGAAGGTTCTGAAGTATGAACTTTGAACTACTATGTGTGTCCACTCCATAAAGAAGAAATGGTACTTTTTTAATAAATGGCAATTATATTTCCAAATGTTTACATCATTGCGGTAGGTCTGGACAGCTCTGAACCCCATATTTCAGGGTCACTATGGTTGGTCATAAACGATTTTAGGAGCATCAAAGTTTGTCCTACAATATTTCTATATAGTATCCAGCTTAGCAAATTTACATATTTTAGATAAAATGGAATTGACCTTCAATTAGTGCTTAGAGAATTCACTAAAAGTAGTGATAGGATTTATAATCGACTTAGATGAGATTTTCTGTTTTACGCTCTTCAATTCATATGTCATATATATGCTAATCTAGCTCTTGCTTTCCATAGACTCCTTTAGCAGAGCATCATCAAATTTGTGCCCGCTTAAAGAGAGCGGCATTCTATGAAGGATGCGGAACTTTGAATGGAAAATGAGTAAAGAAACTCACTGTCATCACAACCAATGGTATTTGTTGTGCTCTTGCTAACTGCAATACTCTTAATGCTAAGAATTTTATTTGGATGGACACCTGAACCCATGATTCATGTTTCTTCTGAAGTTTCAAAAGCCCGGTTTATGCTTATAATTAAATAATAGCCTCATGCACGTAGTTTATCATCAGTGCATAACAACTTATGTAGCATTTAGTTTTATTTATTAAAAAAAATAAGCACCCCTTTTAGCATCAATTTCATATAATGTGTTCTGTGCCAACAATTCATGTTGCTGTCAAACGATTTAAGAATCAGTATGAGCCTAAATTACCTAAGCCTAAATTAGAGGATCTATTCATTCATTTGTTTGTCTTGATTTTGAGATTATTCAACAAGTCTTCTGGATTATCTTTTTAGGGTAAAGGTCTTTTCTTTTTTTTGTAACACAAGTTCATTGCATTATGAAATGAGTATAGATACTTCTGTTTATGTGATAAGCCGAATTTCAATACTATTGCATAATCTACCGATGAAAATTGGTTTAAGATCACACAATATTTTAAGTCATTTATATTAGTCAAGACGTGCATTGACGTACATGTTTACTAGTCTTTAGAAGTCCTTGTTGCATACTTCGATCTCAGCACTGAATAAGTGTTAGGGACAGGGCATGCCGACATTGAAAAGAACTTGCATGTTTTTCATGAAAAAAGGAAGCAACCTACACATCTCATCGCAACAAACAAAAATACGTAACAACTAACATCTAAATTTTTGAACGAGTGGCTAGCAATTACTCGTACCATCCAAATTAAGTAGCGCAACATCATAACAGTTGGTTTAATGCATGGCAGATGGATGGAAAACGGTCAAGCGATGCTAGTACGACGTGTCTGCGATGTAATACGGCCCATGCTAGAACCGACACATTAGCGTTGGGTTGAGTTCATTTGAACCACGATTATGGTCTGCTTATGGATGTGCATGCGTGAAGGAACAACCTTGCACGTCGTCGTATTCTTCTGTCCAAGATTATTGTCATATGTACATGGCACAGAACCATCAGAACGAGAAGATACATTGCTCCGTCGGGCTTTCGCGCGTTGCAGGTGATAAATTGTTGCTCGTCCTAGCCATGTTGCAGCTTTAAAAGGCCACCAACGGAATGGGCACGGTAACTAAGTAAGAGCAACGCTAGAACGAGCTACTCTCTCGTACACGTGAGGGGCGTAGGAACTCGAAAGTCATGTCCTTGTCATCTCGTCCTATTTTGTCAAGCCACCTTCCGGCGCAAATTCCTATCGTCTCTATAGGGCGGTCAGGTTTGAAATTCTCGTCGTGTAACGAGATTTGATGCTAGGTGCTTCAGATATATGCAAGGATTCAACGACGACGACTGTTGCTTCATGACGTTGATCCTTAAAGGCACGTGTACAAAGACTTATAGTTTGTCATTTATAAGGTCGAGCTGGCTCCGGTAGGGAATCGGTGAGAGCGGCTCGTTTCGGCAGTGATAGTGGTCGTTTGACTTTTTTTAGAAAAAAAGGAATTACCCCGGCCTCTGTATCTGGACGATGCATACATCCATTTTATTAATTATTAACACAAGACCGTATAAAGTCATACAACATTAAGATCAAAGCCACCATCTAAGCAACATCTGTCACTACTCCTATCCAGTTGATGAAGGGACGCTGATAGTTTAGGCCTAATACCAAACAAACATCGCAGCCAAACCTAACATCTAAGACCTGAGGTCCCAACCAAGACACCTGCCGGGTATGGACACCCACCAGTCCGGTGTGCTCCTCAACCAGGACGCCTGCCGAGTATGAGGCCACCGCAGCCACCTGCCACCAATCCATCTTCAGAGCTGTACTGCTGCATCTACCTTGTCCGGTCTAGCTGCCGCCGACGCCACCATGACGCCAGGCAGCGTCCATCACCACACATCTGACGCCAAGCTTCCGCTGCTCCATGCCGCCAAGAGCCGCGGCCATGAATATGTAGAAAGAAACACCGCTCCACCGAGGAAGCCATCCGCTGGTCCCTCGAGCCCGAGTGCATCTCAAGAATGCCGCCCCCAAGAGGGTAACGACACATGAATGCCGCCGTCATCCGATCAACTGATATAGGGTTTCCCCCGGAGGTATTGGGTGGGTTTGAGATTTTGTACCTCGATGATGCCTTCATGAAGGAAACGATGATAAGGGCATCGTCATCACCGGCTCCGGCCAACGATGGAAGACCAAGTTTTCACTCGGATCCGTCCCAAGAAATCCACCCGACAACCTGTGCACTGTCTCGACCGCCTTCAAAGCCCCAGATCTAGCCGCCTAGATCCGGCGACCACCCGCAATAGCAGTGCCACCGTAGGAGCCCTGGCACATCGGCCACTGCCTGAATGTGCCACCACTGGAGCCTGGGAGGAGGACTCCCACCCCACCTCGCCAAACCGCGAGAGCCGCCGAGATGGATCCCGCACGCTCATCACCTTCTCTGATTGGAACCAATCCGTGACAAAACCACGAGATCGCCGACGCAGATCCGCCGTGGATATGGACTGCACCACGCCATGCATGCCGCCGCGGGAAGCCCGAGCTTCACCCGCCGCCGCCGTCTAGGGCCGCCGCCCCAGGATCCTGATCTGGCCAGCCCGGACCTCCACGGCGCCCTCTTCACGCTGCCGCCGCCGGCTCGCCACCAAGCAACCGCGCCGCCGTCACGCGCGTGGAGGTCCCGCCCCACCCCCTCCAACGCGATCCAGGGAAGAGAGCCTCCGCCACCGCCGTCGGCCCCCGGGCTTAGCCCAGCGGCGTCCTCCGACGGCGGCGGAAGGAAGGGAGGGAGGTGGTGGTGACCCTGGCGGCTAGGGTTTGAAGAGCCGCCCGAGTCGCCTGAGACGGGGACGACGCGGGGCTAGCGCAAACCTCCCAATAGGCTGTCCGATAAGTTTGATCGTCGACAGTGGTCGTTCAGTGGTCTCGGAATGTCTCTTTCGATTCCCGCTAATCTCCGTGGCTATATCTTGTTTGTGATCCCGTTTGGCCCGCCCTTGATTTTGCTCGACGCTCCGCCACTAGTTGTAGAATCCACCACTAGGTCATCAAGCGGTCATCGTGCTTAGCCTGAGGTTGTGGAAGAAAAAAAAAATCTGTATTGAAAGTTGACTGTCCAACTTTCGTTCGTGATTGGATCAAAAGTAGAATTAAATTGCAATAGTTCGACCGAGAAAAAAAAGATTGATCAAAGTTGACTGACTAAATTAGACAAAAGCGGCTAGCCAAGCCAAACACCATACACTGCAGCCATAATGCCATACGAACTTAGCGCTGGAAATGGCCAAAGGAAGGAGCCCCCGTGAGATCACGATTTGCAGGAAGAAATGCATGCAAGGAGAAAATGCGAGTGAGGCTTACCTTTGGCCCTCTTGACAACTGAGGCATGCCAATGGTGGAGGTTGGGGCAAAGGAGCTTCAACCATATTGAAGTTGTGCTACAGACTACGGTGGACGTCAGTAAACCAACGATCACCACAACAATTTAGTACAGCAGTAATGCACACGTTATGTCTAATTTGGACAGGCAAGCTAACGGCCACCTTGTCACGCACAGCCCCCGCAAATCCAACTGTGCCTACGGTGACAATAAACCACCGCATTGATGAACGGCCCGCCACATTTCAACCACACGGTCAGGCGTACAGGCATTTTTCGTTTTCTATTTAGTTGGGGCTTACTCCACGCTATTTAACACAACGTCCGGGGCGCGCTTCATTCCACAACCTAAGAGCATCTCGACACCGCGGCCATCAACCGGCGAGCGTGCACTTCGTGAGCCATACCTCACCCGCCTCTCGTCTCCATGGGAAGCCTGCACGAGAATCCCCAGCATGGCTTCGGCGGCCTGCTGAACGGCCTGCAGGAGGCGTACGAGAGCGGCCGGACCAAGGACCTCGCCTGGAGGCGGGCGCAGCTCAAGGGGCTCCTCCGGCTCCTGGAGGAGAAGGAGGAGGACATCTTCGACGCGCTCCACGACGACCTCGGCAAGCACCGCGCCGAATCCTACAGGGACGAGGTACGTACAGCCGTACAGGTGCAATCTGTCTGTATCCATGGCATGCTGGCCATGAGTTTCAGTTTCAGTTTCAGTGCGTCTGTGTGAAGTTGGTTGTCTTGCGTCCATTTGGTAAATTTCCTCTGTCTTTCACCGTCTTCAGATCGGGGCTCTTGTCAAGTCCGTCAATCACACGCTAAGAAACCTCGAGGGATGGGCGGCCCCCGAGAAGGCAAGCTCCCGCCACAGCCGCTGATTTTTTTTAAAAAAGTTTGGATTACTTATCACATGTGTCACATGGTGCCGCTGAAAAACCTGATCAGTAAGTAAGCAGGCTGCTGGTTTTGATTGTAGAGGCCATGACTTGTTGTTTTGATTGTAGACCCAGGCGCCGCTGGTTTCTTTCCCGGCGACCGCGCTGGTGGTGCCCGAGCCGCTCGGCGTCGTGCTCGTCTTCTCCTGCTGGAATTTGCCACTAGGTGACGCCGACTTCTTTGCTCTAGCCACACAAGCGCTGTCTTTTCTTTCTCGTTTCCTAATTGCGACGTGTGCACCATGACTATATTTATTTTTTGCGGGGAAGTGCACTACGGATATTAGTCGTTAAACCCAAAGTTGGGGACTTTACTGCAATACACATCTAAGTAGCTACATCAACATGGGTAGCATTCTCTGACTGAGTACGAATCTCATTTATGTTCATTTCAATTTAGGCTATACTGGTGCAAATAAAAAATACCATTGGATTACTACTATATGTATATATATAGACCAATAAAAGAAATAAAGTTGAAGTACCGTGTAGCATGTCGGTGCATAGTTGGATCGGCTGCGCCCCCCTCTAAGAAATGGAGGATCATCATAGCAGGGCACGGTTGTGTCTCGTCCGCAGCAAGACATAAGCTAGTCTCTCCTCAAGGACGCTCTATATGGGCCAGTCCATAATCATGTACGTACACGTAGTTTCTGTGTGCTTTCTTCATTGAGTTTTTTTGCTTTCTATTTTTTTCTACTTTGGAAAAAAATACATATATTTCAAAACTCTTAATGTACTTAAACTTTATAGAAATGTTCACTGTGAATCTGAAAAAATGTTAACACAGTGTAATTTTTTGTTAGCGTAAATCTCAAAAATATTGATAGCAATAAAATAAATGTTAGTGGCACTTAAAGAATGTTCATGTCTCTAAAATAATGTATGTGATATTTTTAGACAAAATTGTATACTGTAAAATAATTGTTCGTGTAATTCAGGAAAACTGTTTTTTGCCATTCAAAATATTGTATGATACATTTTGAAAAATATTCACGCTTTTCAAAAATATTTTTCAGCCATTTAAACAAATTTATACAATGTGAGAAATGTTCACATAGTTTAAAAAATGTTTTGTATCATTTGAAAAATAGTTCAACATATATGTGAAAAATGTTTAACAAGGAATTGATTTTTTCAAAAAAAGATATTTGGAAAAATGTTAAACATCTATAAAAATGTTTTATGTGTACCGAAAATGTATGAAAAAATAGGCATCAACATATATTTAAAAATGTTTAAAGTGTATAACAAAATGCTCTTGATGTATATGAAAATTGTACAATGTGTATGAAAAATGTAAACATGCGTTACAATGTATTTTGTGGTTTCCTCTTTAACTAGAGCCATCATGGTAATTTATTTCACAACCTGACTACTACTCAAGATGTCTATTGATCCTCAGTCCAGACCTCACACCATGCATTGCATTTAACCATTTTTTAACACAACATTGCATCTAACCTGAAAGTCGCATTTTTCTAGAGAAATTAAAACTTACATTAATATGGCAATGGAACTACTCAAATACAACGAAAAGTTATTTTTTTTTTAAGAAAAGGAAGATGACCCCCGGCCTCTGCATCCGGGAGATGCATGCGGCCACTTTATTGATTATTCTCGAGGACCTTACAAAGTATTACAACAATATGCCTGAATCCGCCATCTTAGCATCATATGCCACTATTCCTATCCATATGATGAAGGGGCGCTAGCTGGGCCAAATACCCAGTCCACTCACCTAAGCCTATCATCAAAAGCCAGAAGCCCCAACCGAGCCACATACTGGGTCTGGGGCATGAACTGGTCAGACACACTCACATGTGTCGTCGCCGCCATCTTCCACCGGTCCGTCTTCAGAGCAGATATTGAGGCTTCTACCTTGTCAGGCCACTCTGCCATCGACGCCACCATGACGCCAGACAGCAACCCCCTCCTGCGCGAGTCCAGCACCGCGCATCGGGCGCCAAGTCTCCACTGCACCACGCCGCCGAGATCCGCCGTCATCAATGTGCAGGATGAAGCACCGCTCCACCAAGCTGCCCACTGGTCCCTCGAACCCGTGTACGCCTCCAAGAATGTCGCCCCCAAGGAGGAAACGACACCAACGCGCCGCCGTCATCTGATCTACTGATTTAGGGTTTCCCCCGGAGGTAGCGGATAGAAGTCTGAAGCTTCTCCACGGCGATGCCTTCAAGAAGGTAATGACACAAAAGAGTGCCGCCAACGCCGGTCTTGGCATCAAGCCGAGAACTAGGTTTTCACCCGGATCCGCTCAAGGAACCTCCATCAAGCATCGTGTGCACGGGTCGCCGCCGATCTGAGCCGCCGCACATTGAGCAGATCGCACCGGCCAGATCAGATTTGTCCGGAGGGCAAACCACACATGGCGCTGACCCAACTACCAGGCCCTTCATGCCGCCACTGCCGAACCGAGGTTGGATGGTCCATTGCCGCCGACCCGGCCGCCGCCGCTGCCCGAAGTAGGGCCAGCCGCCGCACCCGCCACCATCCGCCCTAGGCCGAGGCGGCCACCGCGCCGCCGCCGGAAGGCAGGCTCGCCGCGCCACCAAGGCCAGATCGGCCGTGCCTCCACACACCGCAGGGCTCCGCACCGCCCCCATGGCGCCGGAGAGAGGGAAGGCCCCCGCCACTGCCGTCAGCCCCCGGGCCATAGGCCGGCGGCGTCCTCCGGCGACGGCGGAGGAAGGGGAAGAAGGACGGGGAGCCCCGGCGGCTAGGGTTGCGTCCCGCCCGAGTCGCCCGAGCGGGGGCGACGCGGGGGGTTATGGGTTAATGGGCCCGCTGACACCACGCACCTGCATCTGCACAACCAGGGACGGGTTCTTCACCGCCGGGTTCCCGTTGTTCTCCTGCCTGACACGGCTCACGCTGCAAGCTTGTATCCACAGCCGACGGTGCGTCTTCGCGGTTGGCGGGATCCTGGAGGTTATGAAACTCTTTAGTAAGCCATTAGTACTCCTAAGGAATGTACGATAGTGCCAAACATAAGGATATGGCATACATGTTGTCATAACACCAATTCATGAAAAATATGAATAATTCCTAGAAACGGAAGTACTTGGTACATGAGTTGTGGTGTGCAATTTCTCTTATGTGGTTTTTGTATTTAGGTACTCTAGCAAGCATAGTTATAGGAAAGTGGGTGTAACCGTAGTGTCGATGTCCTTATCACAAAGGAAATACTCCTTCCACACATTTTTTTTGGAAATGATCCAT
The DNA here is from genome assembly GCF_003073215.2 of Triticum urartu. NCBI lineage: Eukaryota > Viridiplantae > Streptophyta > Magnoliopsida > Poales > Poaceae > Triticum > Triticum urartu. The sequence goes on from NC_053027.1 coordinate 420,310,240, forward strand.
TTTTCCATGGTGTAATCAAACTCAATTGGGCATAAATCCAGTCATATATGACTTGAGTAGTCACGACAACATGCATTTTTTTTCCTTTCATTGTTTTTATGAATGCTTTAAGTGGTGATGTGTTCCCGGTATTCATTAAATCAAAGAGATGTCGATTATTTTTACTAACAATAGTTGTGGGAAGCAAAATAGTTTCTCCGTTGGAATGTATGCGGAATTCAAGTCCATGTCATCAAGAATCTGCCCGAAATATAACACCGCATTGATGTTTACTCATGGAGAATCTAACTATATTCATGTGATGTTAACGATCATGGTTGAAACTTGAAGCGTGTATGTCACACTCTTGGGTACATGCTTTGCACAATTAGTCCTTACCTTGTCTCCATTTTGAGCAAAGGGATAGTTACATAATGTGGGTATGTTGTTGTGTTGTAATGCAGGTTTGGCTTTGGAGCCAATCTCTGGCGCACTAGCAGCTGGCAATGTTGTGGTTGTAAAGCCCTCCGAGCTTGCTCCGTCCACCGCCGCATTCCTTGCTGCCAATATACCAAGGTACCTCGATCCTAAGGCTGTGAAGGTCATCTTAGGTGGACCGGAAGTTGGAGAACAACTCATGGAACACAGATGGGACAAAGTTCTTTTCACCGGTAACAACAAACTTGAAAATTCACCTTGCTTCTTCACAAAAGCAGTCATTATAGACAAGATCCCATCAAATTATTGTTCTTACGTGTATGTATATGATCTTTGTGTTATTCAGGAAGCGCCAATGTAGGGCGTCTTATTTTGACGAAAGCAGCAAAGCACTTGACCCCTGTTGCGCTTGAACTTGGGTCGAAATGTCCGTGCATTGTTGATCAGCTCGATAGTAAGAGAGATAGGCAGGTAATTCTTAGGGATTTGTCATGTTTTTAATTGCAACAAGTCACAATGAATGACGAACTAACTATATACCCCATGTGCGGGTTATACAGATTGCAGTGAATCGAATAGCGGGAGCGAAATGGTCAGTATGTGCCGGCCAAGCATGTGTTGCCATTGACTACATCCTGGTAGAGGAGAAATTTGCTCCTATTCTGGTATGGTCCACTCTAATATCCAGTTAACTACAATACTATACAAGCTCATGGCATATACACTACATATATCTTCCGACTGCTTCTTGAGCATGCAGTAATTTTTGTCTCTTTGAAGATTGAGCTACTGAAATCAACGGTCAAGAGATTTACCACTACACCAGAGTGCATGGCCAGGATCTTGAACGCAAGGCACTTCCGGAGGTTAAGCAACTTTTTGGATGATGATAGGGTGGCATGTTCAGTGGTGCACGGGGGATCAGTAAACGAAAAGACCTTGTAAGTTCACCTCCATTTGTCCACATCCTTCTTATGGATATATCATGTACAAAATAAATGGATAAAATTGGTGCCTCATGCCACTATGCCTATGGCGCAGGACAATTGAACCCACCATACTGTTAAACCCTCCACTCGATTCTGACATCATGACTGAGGAGATATTCGGCCCACTGCTCCCTATCATCACGGTATGCCGAATGGACAAATATTATGTGACAGATTATAATACTCCCTCTGTTCACTTTTGTAAGTCGTTTAGGACAGCTGAAATTGAACTGTTTTAGATGATGTCTTAAATGTCTAAAAGGTCTTACAAAAGTGAACGAAGGGAATACTAAGTTGATGGTGTATGTACATGTGGGCTTTCAGGTAAAGAAGATCGAAGATACTATTAAGTTTGTCACATCAATGCCAAAACCATTGGCAATCTATGCTTTCACCAAAAACGAGAAGCTAAAACACCGGATTATAGATGAAACATCATCTGGAAGTATCACATTCAACGACGCAATTGTGCAGGCATGCAAACTTATCCACCTCATTCCTCCAAACTACACGCGTTTTCGCAGCATAAATCTTTGAAGTGTTCTCATTCTTTTTACTGTTGAGATTGACCTAATCTTGACTAGTATGTTGTTGCAGTACGCAGTAGAAGGCCTCCCGTTCGGTGGCGTTGGGCAAAGCGGGTTCGGACAGTACCATGGCAAATACAGCTTTGAGCTTTTCAGTAACAAAAAGGCAGTGTTCAAGAGAAGCTTCCTAATCGAGTTCATGTTCAGATACCCGCCATGGGACGACAGTAAAATCAGGATGTTGAGACATGTTTTCAACACGAACTACATACTTCTACTCCTTGGACTGCTCGGCCTGAGGAGATGATGGAAGAAACAACTCGGAGAAAGAGACCACGAGCAAATAGCCAAGAGAAGCTGCGCTAGATGAACAAAAGCAAATGGACTGCAAACCACATAAATGCTACGTACCCTATATATTTGTGTTCGATTGCAAAATTGGATTGTGTGAGTGTGTAACCTGTTTTCCGTTGAGTGTTGTGATTCCTCGAAGATTTGACAATTTAATACTACGATTCAGGAGAACACCCTTAGGTGTTTGCCTAGAAGAACGAGAAACCTTTGAAACTAAACTAGAACTTCTTACTAAGTAAGGCCCAGTTTGCTGTTGCTCAATTATGTTGAGTTAAGATTACTCAATGATTTGATGTCAAATAATACTCCATATAGCTACTGGAAAATTTTGATTCGCGAAAACGTCCTCCAGAACTATGACATATGCCACCGCCACAATACCGATGCCGGCTAAACCACGTTTAACAGCAGAGTTTTGATCTACCATTTCTTATGGGTACAAATAAACAAGTTGAGACTGGATCCGGGCAGCCCGGCCCCTTGAGCATTCAACAATATTTCCAATAATGCAGCACGCTAGCAGCTGCTCCTTAAACTGACCAAGAACACAAGTGATCGATAGCTCCCAAATCTCACATGCGCCATGTCCAGGGGCCAACCGTAGAAAAATGAGGGTTTCAGGCCGCACCAAGCAACAACAGCTAGCCCAAATGCTGCTACTAGCGCCAGGCATAATGCCTGCTCCCAGATCACGTTGCGAGCATTTGTTTTCGCGCTAACTCGGCACGGACGAACAGCGAGAAGGGAGACTTTTGTGCGCGAAGCGATCTGATCTGCATGTGGTTTTGCGACTTGTGAGCGAGAAATATGCTGAATTTCAACAGCTTTGCCGTTCAGAAACCCAGCTGTCGTCGAGTACCCTATACTACAAGTTCCGGTCTGGCTGGCCTCGCAGAAGGCAGGATGTACAAACGCGCCACGCGGTGTACTAGACGGCACATGTCCGTGTCACGGTATGCCCAACTGCTGCGCTGTATAATGTCCAAGACTCTTTCAGTTTAGGCAAACCATAAATTAATTTCTTGAAGACCTTTCTCTCTCTTATTAAAAAACCGCTACCAGGCGCGACCAGCGTTGGTGTGATTGATGTTTACTGCTTGAGCCTTGTGTATATATATAGGACTACAATGATCAATTTGGAGTACAAGACAAGTCAAAACAAATCCTAGTCTATCTTGTATTTCCTAACGAAACATAATACTCAACATCCCCCGCGGTCACAACGGTAGCAACACAGACGGTGAGACTGGAGAAGAATTCGAAGGCAAGCCGACGGACACCCCCCACAGTTATAACGGTCGATGCATCGCCGAAGGCGTGGCTGTGGTGGAAACCGACGTCGCTGCTCAAGCAAGGCGGTAGCCCTTTATGACATTTGTCGAGGTAGCTGAGAGCGTGGGTGGTGTAGCCGTGGTCGAGGTAGTCGCGTGTAGTACGCCGTGGTCGATGTCGAGTCGGGTAGCCGGTGTCGAGGAAGTCGCCGTGGAGCCGCGGACGTAAGGAGGTGCCGAGTTAGTCATGGGCGTAGTGATGTCGAAGTAGTAGTGCGTCGGGAAGAAGACGTTGTTGACGACGCGTCACACTGGGTTTGTTAAGCCCGAGGACACATCATGGACGAAGGCACGCATCGGTGTTGTCAGCACCAGACATGCGTAGACAGACGAAGACGAAGTTGACGAAGCGCCGCTCCAGGCTTGCCAGGCCCGGGGACATGTCGTGCACGAAAGCACGCGTCGGTGTTGCCAGCACCGAGCATGCGTAGACGAGGGACCTGCACGAACTGTACGCCATGTCAAGGAGTCGAAGGGGCTAGCAGAGAAGAACTCGACGATGGTTTTGGTGCCAAGCGGCGAGGGGCAGATGTCGCGAACGGTGGTCGGAGTAGACGAAGTGGTCGGGAAAGATAACGGCGACGCTGGCGACAAGTTGGCACTGAACGAAGACGAAGGGGGTGGACATGCGGCGTGGCTCATACCACGTAAAGTCGACACGCTGGGATGGCGGAGTGGATCACTGGCCACGACGCTATGGCCCGAAGGGGCGACGCGGCGGCAGCTGGTGGATCGGGGCGCCGATGGGAAGACCTCAAAGCGACGGTGGGGACCGCGAGCCATGTCGCTATGCCTCGATGGACGGTGGAGCGTGGGTCGATGCAATCGTTGGATTGATATTTGAACATAGTTTTCAATGATACATGAATGATTTTTTATGACATGTATTAATATTTTGTTAATTAAATTTATGATTAAAATTTAGCACACAATATAATGAGGACCAATAAATCAGAATGAAGATGGCCGTGTATATCCAGAGGTGCAAAGGCCGGAGGTATTCTTTCTTTTTGAAAAAAACCAGCACGAAGGTAGTATTTTCTAACTAAACATAATACTCAACATAATACTCAACAGTGCGCGACGACGGCTAGAGCGTGGCGTCTGTGTGAATGCATGGACGCATCAGCATTAGCAGCGCTCCCGCTGTGAATCGTAGGGTGCAGAACACACCAGCCACACGTTCGCTTCACTCGGTATATTTCTCGTGCTTCGAATTATAAAATCACAAACTGATTAGCACGTGAAAACAAACGGCGGAATTGATCTTTCGTATCGCAAAAGCAAGCTGATTAGCCAAGAGTTAGTTGCACATACCCTCACATTGAACTCCTCACCAAAGTTGATGCAACGCATACGCATCTCCATCATGCGTTGCAACCAGCACTTTAAGTATGAATGCGACCTAACTCGCCTCTCCAGCAGGTGACCGATCGACCAGGGCAGTTTGTGAACTGTTACGCACGGCACATTTAGTACGCCTTCCCGTAGTTGTTCTCGATCGAAGGCTTCAATCGTGGATAACTTGTGCAACCGTTGTTAATTCCGATCCAGGCCGTCATTAGGCTGTCGGTTAGGGTGTCCGTCAACCGCAGCAACCGATCCACGAATTTTCGTGTGACTTGGTCATTTTCGTGCCTCGGCGCTTTACACGCCTCTCCCCTTTTATAATCCACACATCCACGGCATGAGAGCCGCGCGCACACTCGTGCGCCTGCGTTGCTCATTTGCTCACACTCCTGCTTGAAATCATCCAAGCAGACAGGGCCGGTCCTGACATTTCAGGAGGCCCGGGGCGAAATAAAAACTGGAGGCCCTTAACATAAGCATCGAAATAATGCGCTATGGAGAAAGTAGACAACAATGTGTGTTGCAATGTCTTGTTTAATGTCATGCTTGAACTATACAACCACCGCAGGAGTATACTATTGTACGAAAAATCTTAAAACAATTTGCATCCAAAATGCATAGTTGGGTTCACAATTTGACTTCTTAAAATGACTATATGGTAAGACTATTACTACAAATAGGAGTATCTGAGAAATTTGATAGATGAGGAAAATTCATACGAGTGATATAGAAAATATTCCTTCATATCTTCACAAATTAAATACCTTCATATCCTTAAAAATTAAATCTATAGTGTTGCGAGATAGTGCAAATTAAGTTACTCCCACCTAGCGGCTTGTGCAAATGACTAAATTAAGAGTTAATTACCCAATTGTGCCGTCATTGCTCAGTTCATATATAAATCAACCGCCAGCATCCAGAACCTTGTTCTTCGCTTGATCCTTTAAGATCTATACCACCACATGAATATCAATATTAAACTGCAGAACCAGAAAGATTAATTATACCAACAGTGTTAGATGTAGACCGGCCGGCAATACTCACCTCTATAAACTACAAACAACAGCACCGGTCCGCCGCTGATCTCCGATCCGGCGCGCACCGCGTTCGTTAGATCCGAGCCTCGTCCGATCCTTGAGGGAGCTCTCCTGGTTCATCTGCCATGATGATCTGGGCGTGAGGGGGGGGGGGGAAGGCAATCGCTGCTGCGTGCGTGATGGTGCTGCATGCGTAGGTTCCTGGATCCCCACAGTCGATGCGTGAGTTATGGCGATCGTAATCTGGCGCTCCATCGATAGCCGCAACTACTTAACGATGGGCCAGCCGCACCAGATCTTTTTTTACTTCAGACACAAAAAATAGGCCTAGTGCAACAAAATACATACTCGGCCCCCCCCCCCCCAGGGCCGGCCCTGCAAGCAGAAATAATAAACTGAACCACCGTGGAGAAACACGAAATGACTCTGCTGCCACGACGAATGAAGTGATTGCAATATTTTTGTTGATAGCTTACCAAGTTGACCACTTGGTCACGACGAATGAAGTGGTGACATGGCGTCAAACAGCGAGATGATACATGTCATTAGAGCATATACAATCGGGCGCTCTAAATCCGTCTCAAACATCCGGACGGACTGACCGGTCACAAAAAATTAACCCATCCGAGAGCCTCAAACGGGTCTTAAACGTCAGTCCGACACCACTTATATCTAGCCCAAATATGAGGTGGATATGGGACGCCCGGGCGTGCTCGTCACGTCGGCTTGGCCCAGCCTACCCCACGCCTGCCCCACAAATATCCCCATCAGGAAAACCCTAGACCGCAGTCAACCCGAACTCCACTTCCCTCTCATCTCCGTCCGCTCCACTTTCGATCCCCTCCAAACGCATCCGATTAACGAAGAAGGGTTGTCCTTCATTTTATATTATAAAGCATACCATCAACCACAAGTTCAAGGTTCATGAGCAACAAGAAAAAAAAACAAGAGATGTGAGGGAAGTTTGTTGTGTTGTGCCTCCAAACGCATCTGATGGTTGGCGGCCGAAGGAGCGCTGCCTCCGGTGGGGACTCCGGCTCCGACGACGACTGGGCTAGCCTTCTGTGTGAAGCGGAGCCCAACGAAGTGGAGAAGGTCGCCCTCCGCATCACATTGAGGTGTTCGATCGTCGTCCAAGGCAGATCTGGCAGCGGCGGATCCACTTCGTTTCTGCCTGACGCCCGTCGACACAGCGTCGGCGACGTCTCCGGCCCATCCCGCACAACACGTAGCTCCGGCCACTCTGCTACACCCTCCAGGTACGCCGTCCACCACCACCACCACCCTCTGCTCCAGAGGTGGTACCCGGCCACCGCCGGGTCCTCATACCTGCGCCGGGGCCGGTGCACACTCGGATGCCCGAGTCGGAGGCACAACAGCCCGGCGCGAGCGGCGGCGGGCTAGGCAGAGGGCAGCGGCGTCCGAGTCGATGTCCACGCGCGAGCGCGCTAGTCGATCCCGAGGCAGCGCTCCTCGTGTCTGTCCTCCGCCGCTCTCTCACGACGGTGGAGACGGATGCGTGGCGCCTCCGCCGTAAAAATGACAAGGCGCTCCGACTCGCCATCGAGTTGTCGGAGCGCGAGGCAACCAAGGAGGCGGCGGCGAAGGCGAAGGCGGCCCGCCATGCGAAGGAGCAGGACTGCCTGCTCCGCAGGCTGTAGGGCATGAGGTGCAGCCCCGACTCGGATATAATGGACGGCTCCACCTCCAGCTTCGACGACAACGTGCCTCCTCACACCGACGCCAACGTGAAGGAGGGGCACAGCCGCGCCAATGACCGGAAGGGGAAGATTTCGGCTTGGAAATGGTGATTTCCTCCACCCTTCGCCCTTGTGCTTATATTTTAATTAGTTTTTAGTATGAATTTGCATTGTTCGCCATTGAGCTCCAACTAACTATGCTCCTTTTGTCCTGCGATGAAATGGTGATCTAATGGATTGCATGTGATGATCTTTTTTTCCTAGTGTTGCATGCTTTGTATGATTTTGAAGTTTCAGATATGAAGGACGCGGGTGTACAAGCCAACAAATAAGGCGTGCCTAATCAATGTCCACAGACGCACCCAGACGCGTCTGCAGGCGTTTGAGGGACTGGATTTGACCATCGTGGCCGTAGATGCTCTTAGATCAGCGGGGGACGAGGGGAGTGCATGCATGGACGTGCATCCAAAGCTCCAAAGATGAGTAAACAACATTTCTGACCATGGTGGATCACATGCATTCGCTAAGCGCAGCGAATGGCGGGATCCGTTGAAGATCGGCTTTGATTTCCTCAGCAGTAAACTCGTCTCAAAGTACCCGGAAGATCACATGCGTGTTTGTATTAGCTTAAGCGCGTACTCCATGTATATTATCTCAAAAACAACTGCGTAAGATCTACAGGCGGATTAGATTAACGAGCCACTACCTGCCTGCAACCCCATCCATGACATCACAAAAATTGTACGGGACTCGATTGTTCAACTACTAACTGATCCACTTATACAATAAATAACAAAGTGAGAAAAGGTTGTGTGCCCTACCTAAGCATTTACACCCTACGTACGTACTAAACCTTTACGAAACCACCATCTTGCTGGCCGGCTTAGGTCCAACGGCGGAGATCAACGCCGACGTCTTCTCCTGGAGAACGCGCACCACGTCCGTCATGGACGGCCGGAGCCCGGAGCTGACGTTGATGCACTGCAGCGCGAGCGCCGCCACGGTCACGGCCTCCTCGCGATCGTACGCGTCTCCCAACCTCCTGTCCACCACGTCGGCCACCTTCCCCTCGCTGACCACGGGCGCCACGGCGACCGTGAGCCGGCACCCCGTGTCCGCGCAGATGGCCTCCCGCCCGGTCACCAGCTCCAGCAGCAGCACCCCGAAGCTGTACACGTCGCTCTTCTTGGTGGCCACGCCGGAGCGGAGGAAGTGCGGGTCCACGTACCCCGGGGAGCCCATGACGTGGCGCGCTGACGCCCTGGCCGCGGCCGGGAGGACCGCGGCGGAGAAGCCGACGTGCGCGAAGCCGAAGTCGCAGAGCTTGACGTCCATGTTGGCGTCGAGCAGGACGTTGGACGCCTTGACGTCGCCGTGGATGACCGCGGGGTCCTGGCTCTCGTGGAGGTACTCCAGCGCCATCGCCACCTGGAACGCGGCGGCCATCCGCCGCGCCCACGGCAGCGCCGCCCGCTTCTGGCCGCTCCGGTGGAGCCTCTCGTGCAGGTCGCCGTTGGGGGCGTACTCGAACACCAAGACGCCCTCCTCTGCACGCGGGAAAGAATCAAGATCAGCGCTCCAGCCAGAACTCCATTGCCTCGTTCGTAGAAATGTGGATGGGTTGACCAAGAAACGGACACCGATCGTGGTGGGTGTGTACCTCGTTCGTCGCAGTAGCCGAGGAGGCGGACGATGTGGGGATGGCGCACGGACAGGAGCACGTCGAGCTCCTGGCGGAAGACGCGGTGGAGGCGCTCGCTGCTCCGCTGCACCTTGACGGCGCCGAGGCGGGAGGAGGTGAGCGACGCCAGGTACACGGTGCTGAAGCCGCCCTGGCCGATCACGCGGGACGAGAAGCCGCCCGTGACCGACTCGACCTCGGCCCACTCGAGCCGCCTCGCCCGCCCGCTCTTCCCGGCCGACGACGCCGACCCGCCGCCCGGGTCGGCCGAGACGCGGGAGTCCGTCCGGCCGGCGTCATGCGTGTCGCGCTCGCCGCGGCGGAGGCAATCCAACAGCCCGCACCCGGGCAACATTCCGCGCGCCGCGGCAACACACCACACACACACCGTGCGTGCCCGAGGAGCGTCGTTGATGGAGATAGCTAGCTACTGGAATAGATCGAGAAGGCTCTCTTCCCGTCGCTGTTGTTGCTAGGTGGGAGTGCGTATTTTTCTCTCTGGCCGCGCTCGGGAGATGCCTGCGCGCGCGAGAGGGGCCGGGTCAAAGAACGGGCACTGGAGTCCGTTGTTATATACGCGAGCTGTCAGTTGAGTGGGGCTCCACTAATCATTGCGCGTAAAGAAAGGCTCAGGCCGCTTTGAGATGTGTGACGCTTCTGTGCAGTCCTGCGCACTCCTATCGTCATGCACTACTCCTCCTCCTCCCCTGCATTTATCGGCAGGTGTGTTTTTCACAAACAATTAAGAAAACATTCTCGAATTCCTGATTGGACTGTTGAGAGGTGCAGCGAGGGAGGTCCCTTAATTTTTCGACAGGTATTTCCATCTGTCAGCAGTGGGCACGCACGCACTACTACTAGATCGGATGCACGGAGCGTGACGTCCTACCGGCGAACCGGCACCAAGTGGCGGGACCTTTTCCTCGTGTAGTGTAATGGCCTGTTTCATTAACAAAGCATTTCCAATGGGATCCCAGGGCAAGTGCGCTTATGGTACTGTATGAAATCCCAAAGGGAGATGTCCAAGTTGTGGAGCAGACAAGAGCAACGGCCAATGGGAATTCGACTTTCAGCGGACGTGCTTGCTTACTGCGCTGCAAAAGGTAAGTACAGTACATTTACATGCCGTTGTGCGGCCACATGGCACTGTGAACCCACTAGCCAGATCCTATCCTACTTGTTGCCCATTACTACTGGTTTACTGCGCTGTCGATGGATTTACTGCGCACCCGAGGGCCGGCCCCTGGATTAATGCAGATTCTGCTACGTACTACTGTCCATGGATTTCTGCTTTTTCACAGTGGAGCACTGCACTATGACGAAACGCAGGTGAGCTGCGATTGCATTATGAGAGGAAAACGGCGGAAGAGCGCCAACTGTACAAACACGAGCGAGCTCGCAAAAGAAAAATAAAAATAAAAGGAAATAAAAGGGAAAGGCAGAAACCAGACTACTCTCGCGACATGAGGTGTCTCCCGCCGGCTAGCTGCCAAACAAGCAGCTCCTCGCTAAGAAGATCAAGGGTTTGCCGCACCGATCTGTCAATATCTCTGAAAACTCTACGATTTCGCTCGAGCCAGATAGCCCAGGCCACCAACAGAGCGATCGATCTTGCACGCTTTGCATGCGGCGGTGACCCTCCGAGGCCTGAAAGCCAATCCGCCATGTTGCCCTCTTGTCGCCAGAGAGAGGGTTGGAGCGATGGCAGCGCGAAACGATCTGCTGCCGCCTCCCAGAGGGCTCGCGCCCAAGGGCATTCCACGAAGAGATGGCCAGTTGTCTCGAGGTTACGACGACACAACTGGCAGAAGTAGGAGTTCGGCCATTGCCTGGCCATGAGCCGGTCCGCAGTGAGCAGCCGGTTGTAGGACATGAGCCAAGCGAAGAACTTGATCTTGGCCGGAGCCCAAGCCCTCCAAACCGTCTCCATAATCGGTGAGCACGTGGATCCCAGAAACTGCAACTGATACGCGAACGCCGTTGTGAATGCCCCAGACTCCGTTAGCTTCCATGTGAACTCATCTTGGCCCGAACTGAGCTGGCTGGCCGCTGCTACCTTGGTCCAGAGCGTAACGAACACTGGCAGAAGCCTCGCCGGGATGCGGCCCTGCACGTCCCGAACCCAGGAGTTTCGGAGGAGCGCCGATCTGACGGTCCTCGATTTACGCCGTGAGAGCAGAAGGATCTCTGGAGCAACCGAGCATGGCGCCTCGCCATTCATCCAACTATCAAACCAAAATGACGTGAGGTTCCCATCCCCCAGGCGCACCTTGGTCGCCGCGGCGAACATCGCGTGGTCCGTCGGGCCACAGGGCACCGACAACCCGATCCACGGCCTGTCGAGCGCCGTCCGCTGTAGCCATAGCCAGCGAAGGCGGAGAGCCACGCCAAAGCGCTCCAGGTCGAGGATACCTAGGCCACCCAAGTCTTTAGGCCGACAGATGTTACTCCATGCAATCTTGCAATGCCCCCCATGGCAGTCTTCCTGTCCGCGCCATAGCCATGCCCTCCTGATCTTATCAATCTGCTTGCGCACCCATGCAGGCAGGGCGTGGATTGACATCCAATAGACTATAAACGCCGACAGGACCGCGTTGAGCAACACCAGCCTTCCCGCAGCCGCGAACATCATGATCTTCCAGAAGGCCAGCCGTGCCCGAAGCTTGTCTAGCAGGGGCTGAAAGTCCACCTTGCGCAGCTTGCGCAACGAGAGTAGCAGGCCGAGGAATTTGCAGGGGAACGGCAAGCACGGAGCCCCTAGAGACCCAACGACCTGCTCGCAGTCGAATCTCTCCCCATGAATTGGCATGACCGAGCTCTTGAGGAAATTGACCTGCAATCCCGTCGCCTCACCGAACTTCACCAGGATTGCCTTGAGCGCCATCACCTCCTCATGCACAGGGTTGATGAAAAGGGCGTCGTCGTCTGCGTACAGAGAAGTGCGAAAGGCGGGGATACGACCACTTAACCTGGAGAGGATACCGGAATTCACCGCATTGTCAATGAGGCGCTGGAGCGGCTCCATTGCAAGCAAACAGGAGGGGGGACAGAGGATCCCCTTGCCTTAACCCCCTCCGGTGCCGAATCACCCTCCCCGTCATGCCATTAATGAGCACTCTCGACGACGCCGAGGAGAGGAACATTGCTATCCAGTCACACCATCTCTGCCCGAAGCCGCGGGCTCTCAACATCTCCAGCAGGTAAGCCCATGACACCATATCGAAGGCCTTCGCAATGTCCAGTTTGACGAGCAGCATTGGTCTGTTGGTGCGGTGGAAATGCCTGGCCATTCCTTGCACAAAGAGAAAATTGTCTTGAATGCATCGACCCTTGATGAACGCACTTTGCACCGGAGAGATGAGCTTGTCAATCCGCCTGGCCAACCGTGAAGCAAGCACTTTGGCGAAGATCTTCATGACTCCATGGAGCAGACTGATGGGCCTATAGTCAGACATTGTCGTCGGTGTGGCGTTCTTCGGTAGCAGGACGATGTGAGCTGCATTCATGAGGTGCAACCCTGTCCCGTTGACTCGATGTAACTGCTGAAACGCCAAGAACAGATCCGGAAGTATTGTGTTGAGGGCTGCTTTAAAAAAGGCGCCCGAGAACCCGTCCGGGCCAGGTGCTTGGTCAGCCGGCAAGTCGCCGATGGCAGCCCTGATTTCCGCTGTGGAGAAGGGCTCCTCCAGCTCGTGCAGATCTTCACGCGGGAGGCCAAGTTCGTCCCAGTTTAAGGACGGACCAGTTTGCGCTGCGGTTCCGAGCAGCCCCTGGAAGAAGAGCGCAGCCAATTCCTCCTTGTGCTTCTGCTCCGTGGCAATTGTCCCACCCGACGAGAGCGTAGCAATGAAGTTTTTCCTCCTTCTCGAGTTCGCCTTGATGTGGAAATATTTTGTGTTCGCATCCCCTGCTCTGAGATATCTAACCCTAGCCCTTTGTTTAGCTTTAATGCGTTCAATGACCACTAACCCGAGGATTCTGGACTTTAGTTCCTTCCGCAGCAGAAGCTCGTCTGGCTCGAGCTGTCGATTCTCCTGTGCTAAATCTAGCAAGGCCACAGTATCCTGCGCCATCAGGAGTTGAAGCTTGGTATCCCCTATGTGATGCTTGTGCCACAAGCGAAGCGCTTTTGCCGTTCTTCTTAACTTCTCATCGATCTTCGCCACCGCCCCGGTGGCACGGCAGGGCTGCGCCCAAGCGTGCGAAACTGTCTCCTGGAATCCTTCCATATGCGGCCAGAAGGCCTCAAAGCGAAATCGCGCCCCCTAGGTGCCACCCCGTCGCAAGTCATCAGGAGAGGGCAATGGTCGGACATCGCCGTTGCCAGCGCCTGCAGCCTAGCAGAACCAAACCACGCGTTCCAATCCGGGGTGCAGAATGCGCGATCAAGACGCACCAGAGTCGGCTCCCGCTGCTCGTTCGACCAAGTAAAACGCCGCCCCGATAGCTTCAGCTCAAGCAGATCACTGGAGTTCAGCGCGGCTTTGAATTGCGCCATCAGGTTCAGGTTCAGGTTATTGTTGCTTTTGTCCCGCACTTCATATATGAGATTAAAGTCTCCAATGAGAAGCCACGGTCCATCTATCATCCCGCGGATTCTAGCTAGATCGACGAGGAATATTGGTTTTAGGGCGTCATCCACTGGCCCATAGACCGTTGATAGCCACCACGGCTCTTCCCCGGTCTTGGGCTTTATCAGCACTGTGATTGCAAAGGCTGAAGTGTCGATAAGCTGAACGTCGAAACGCTCCTCGTCCCAGGCCAGAAGAGCGCCTCCTCTTGTTCCCACTGCTGGCAAAAGCGCCGATCCCTTCAACCCAGGCCCAACGGTCTCCATGAGCATGTCCGCTGAGAAGACCTCGCGCTTTGTCTCCTGAAGGCATAAAAAGGAGCATCTAGTCTGCTCCACTGAGCTCCGCACACCCCATCGCCGCGCACGGTCGTTTAGCCCGCGCACGTTCCAGTTAAGAAGAGAGAAACTACTCATTAAAACACATAACGGGACCCTCTTCATTAGCATACTCGAACCGCGAGCAGCACCGATTCACGAACAGGTAAGGCCGGAGGAACAACACAGGCGCCCGGCGAGGTCGCAACAAGCTAACACTAGGCATACGACGCGGTCTACTGACGGCGCGGTAGCAACTAACACAGGGACAAGCATTGTTCTGAACTAACATGAGAAACAGCTAGGTCCCGAACAACGGTGGAGGCGGTTATGCCAGCCTCGCCGACTCCTCTCCGGCAAGGCCCTGGAGGTCTTCATCCGGCAGGTTGATTCGCGCTTTGGTCCTCACCCCGGCTGCCTTTGCCAGCGAGGCAGTGAGGTTGCCAAGCGGCTCCTTGAAGCGATCCACGTAGCGTTCCCTGACCTGAACGTTGAACTGCCCCGGCTCGTCAATGAACTTGAGTTGCTTGGCGAGGCGAGCCTGGGCCTTCTACTCTTGTGTCATCCCGCTGGCAGCCTTGGCGATCCTGGCGCTGACCCTGCGCTGCGAGGTCGGGGTAGGGACCATGCGAGGCTCCGGCGGTGCCTCGACCTCTTCCTGCTGCGGCACGCATGGCGGCGCTCCCATGATGGAGGGCAGTAGCATCTTGAAGACTTTGTTGAGGAACGTAGTCGTGGCATCAACTTCCATCCCTTGCAGTTGCTTGGCCAGCTGCTCCGCCGTCATGAGGCGCTCGTGCCGGCCATGAGCCTGGGGGGTAGGCCAGCGGAGCTCCTGAGATTCTACCGGGGCCGTCTCCTCCGTTGGCTCCGGCACCAGGTATCCCAGGCTGGGCCATGGGTTGCGCGCCAGCTCCTCACACAGATCCAGCCCCGGCTTGGAAAGGGGCTGCGACTGGGCTGGGACCAAGGCAAGGCCCTCGTTGAGGCCCAGCCCCTCCTGGGCTAGAGACCCCTGGTCAGCCTGGGCCGGGACCAAGGCCAAGGCCCATCCCACCTCCATCTCCTCCGAGGGCGCAGGCACGGGCCAGCCCCCCTCGGCGGGAAGCAAGGGGCCCAGCTCCTGACATGGCTGCCAGCTCGATAGCGCCTCCAGCTCCAGCAGGAAGGGGTCAGCGTGCGTGAGCGTTGCCCATGCCTCATCCACCTCGTCCTGGAATGGAGCCATGTCCGGCTCGGCAGAGAAAACCGACATCCCAGGCAGCGCGCCCAGAGGATAGATGTCAGGCCCTGCAGGAACGCCCTGCAGGACTGGGAGCGAGAGCAGCTCCTCCAGAGCCACGCCTTGGGGCAGGCAGGAGCGCGGGGAACGAAGAGCAGATTCCTGCACCCCCACATGCAGCCTCTCCCTGGAGCGCGACCGGCTACGCCTACCGGAATCGACAGGGGAAAGGCTGCCGCTGCTGGCAGATCGCTCGTCACGGGGCGAGGCGCTGCGACGGCGACCGTAGCGGCCTACAGCCCTGCCAAACTGGCGCCGAGGAGCCTCTCGAGCCGTTCCGTCAGAACGGCACCCAAGCAGCCCACCGCGCCACGTGGAACGTGACCTGGCATGTCTGCGGCCACCTCCTTCCGGCTCCTCGTCGTCATCTCTCGGGCGGGGCCGCATCACAACCCCATGCGGTGCGGAACGGCGACGATCGTCGCCCGCACGGCCATCTTCTGTGCCCTTGACCCAGCGGAACCGATCGCGGAGCGGCCATTCGGTATTGGCACCCGGCGGGCGCTCCGACACCGGTGTGAAGTCCAGCGTCTCGTCGAGGTGGATGAGCACCGGGAACTGCGGCCCGTGCGGGGCCTCCTCTCTCGGACAGCCCTCCGGCGGCACTTGGCCACCGCGCCCCTCCGCCGGCCTGTTGATGATGGAGAAGCCATTGGCCGTCGGAATGTCGTCGGCTGACCACGCCCACACCCATGCATAGGCCAGAGAGGTGTTTGAGAGGGACGTGGTCTGGCGCTCGAGCCGGTCCACCTTGCAGGAGAGGCCAATCGCATCCTGAACCGCCTCCTTGCGCCAGGCCTGCACCGGGATGCCTTCGATCGCGAGCCGACAGTAGAAACGGCCGACACGCTGGTGCCCACGTGCAGCCGGCGACCAGGGCGCGAGCGTGAGCGCTACGCCCCTGCAGGTGGCCACACCGGCGTCCACTGCGGTGTCCCTGTGGCGAGCGTGGCCGAATCGCACGAGGAAGTCCTCGGGATAGTGCTTGGAGACGTGCATCTGGTCCCAAGGGATGTTGAGGTCGCGCTCAAGTGCCTTGGCCACCAGCTGGGGGTTGATGTCGTGCCTGGCCTCGGACATGGTGACCAGGACGGCGGACGTGCGCAGGTTGCGCGCCGCATCCTCCATGGCCTGCGTGCTGGTGGTGAACGTGGTGCCAGCGCCGGGGCGCTGCGAGGCTTCCCCGGGGTGATAGGCCATGCCGGAGGCAGCGCGGACAGCTCGACGGACCGGCCTGGCAACTACAGCGGGCGGGTGGGCATGCGCCTGCCGGATCGATCTGTCAGCCGCAGGGGGTGGAGGTTGGTGGAGAGCCGCGAAAGATAAGGGCGGCGGCGGAGGAAGGGGCGGAGGCGGAGGTAGCTCGCAACAAGGGGGTGGTGATGGCGGAGCTTTGAGCTGGGGCGGTGTGGGAGCGGAGCGGGGAGGGCGCGGCGAGCGGCGGGCAGCTTTGCAGGAGGGAGCACGGGCACGGTGACCGAACTGCCAGCAGTCCGCGCACCGGACTGGATCTCTGCACGTAGCGGTGCGGTGGCTTGGGTCATGGTGGTTTGGAGCGAGACATCTCAGGCAGCAGCCCCGGAACCTCCTTAAGAAGGCAGCGCGGCGCTCTACGGCCTGCCCGCGCGCCGAGGAGGCGAGGCCGCGACCATAACCATGACGCCCCGGAACCGGTACGGACGGTGCACGCCGCCGGCACCTCGAAGAAACCAAGTGCCATTTCGGGGAAGAAACGACCTCCCACCCGTTGGCACCCTCACCACCCACTCTCTGGCAGCCAGCCGGTGCCTGCGAGTTAATGAGAAGGTTGGGTGGCACGCAGATCACCGATGGAAGGCGGGTCGAGGCCGGCGCAGGAAGTGAAAGCGGAGGGGGGCGCAGATGATAGACCTGAGGCGCGCGGTCGAGGCCGGCGCAGCGAGTGAATGCCCGCGCAGAGCGCCGGTAGCGCTGGATTCCCCAATCTCAGATCCAGCACCGCCCCCAGATGCAGCCTCCGACGATCCACAGGATCGACCAGTGGATCTGGAGCACAGCGAAGCGGACGAGGCCTCACCATGGATGGCCCAGAGCGTAGCCGCAACACTGTCCACCGCGTCGGGCGGGCCCCATCGTTGCATAGCGGTCGAAGGAGAAGAGCTGGACGGTGTTCCCGGAGTGGGGGAAGCCGGTATGGTGGTCGCCACTCCCGGAGCGGGAGGAGGCGAGAGGCTAGGCGGTTGCATGATACGCAAGCCACAAGTTCGCAACTTCGAAATCAAACTTGGCATTGCCCAACGACTACTGTGTTAAAATTATACGACATTTCAGTTTTCGGAAACGATGGGCATACGCGTGTATGTACTTCCTTCGTTTCTTTTTAGTCTGCATATAAAATTTAGTCAAAGTGAAACTTAATCAACTTTGACTAAGTTTATAGAAAAGAACATCAGGACTCATAACATGAAACAAATATTGTTAGATGCATCATGAAATTAATTTTCACACCATATAGTTTTAGTATAGTAGATCTTGATATTTTTTCAACAAAGTTGGTCAAACTTTATAAAGTTTGACTTTGACCAAATAGTTTTACAAGCAAATAGTTTCACGTGCAAATAAAAACACAATCAAATAGTTTCACATCCAAATAAGAACACAATCAAATAGTTTTACAACCCAATCAAAATTGTCTTGAATAGATGAACAATAAGTAAACCAATACATCTACAGGTTGTCAATGTGAGTCCACATGTGCTTAACCAAGTCATCCTGGAGCTGCATATGAGTATGCCAATCACGCATTTCACGATAAAATTGGACAAACTGTTCATATGTTGCCGGTTCTTGGTGCTCAAGCTCAACATTTTCACCCTGAAAATCAAACCCTTAGTCGTAAATGTTGTCATCACGCTCATCCTCCATGATCATGTTGTGCATGATCACACAAGTGATCATCACCTCCCAAAACTTTTCGGTGCTCCATGGCAATGCAGGGTATCGGACGATACCCCATCAAGATTGAAGCACACCAAAAGTATGCTCCACATCCTTCCTACCACTCTCTTGCATTTGGGAAAATCTCTGTCTCTTATCTCCTTGCGGATTGGGTATTGTCCGCACAAGAGTTGACTAATGAGGATATATACCATCAGTTAGGTAGTATACCTCGTTGTAATTATGACCATTGATATTAAAGATGACCTCTGGGTCGAAAATCCGGGTTGCCTAGCTCTGGTGGTGGTGCCACAAGTCGGCGGTTATAAGATTACTAAAGTACTCATGGATGGAGGAAGCAGCATCAACATCTTATATTATGACACTTCCAAACGCATAAATTTACCAGAGAAACAACTCTCGTCATCTTCCATAGTCTTCCATGGGATCGTTCCTAGGAATTCTGCTTATCCTATTGGGCGGATTAAGCTGGAAGTGGCGTTTCATGATGAATACAGTCACAGATCAGAACTCTTGACGTTTGAGGTAGTTAAGATCAAGAGCCCTCAAGCTCAAGATGCCTGGGCCCAAGGGCGCCATCATGGTTGATGGTAACAGTAAAATTGGCCGTGAGTGTGAAGAAGGGGACGCAGCTTATGCTGAATCGACATGCGTTGGGGAGGAGTTGAAGTTTTATACGTCCAACGTTGACCCGGCCGACATGACCTCCCTGAAGAAGCCCACCACGGAATCTGACCCGCCTCTCAAGTTTAAGGCGGCCGAAGACATGAAGCAGGTTGAATTCATCCCTGGCGACTCATCTCAGTAGTTCACCATTGGGACAGGCATGGATCTCAAATAGGAAGGCACGCTCATCGAATTCATCCCTGAGAATCGGGACATCTTTGCATGAAAACCATCTGACATGCCTGGTGTAACGAGAGAATTCACTGAGCACCACCTTAATGTTGATCCCAAGATGAAACCACTCCGGCAATACCTCCATCATTTTAACGAGGAGAGACGAAAGGCTATTGGAGAAGAAGTGGCTCGGCTCCTAGTTGCCGGGCTCATCATGGAAGTATTCCATCCTGAGTGGCTGGCCAATCTAGTACTTGTTCTAAAGAAGAATGTTACTTGGCATATGTGTGTTGATTACGGGCGACTGGCGCGTCAGATAAGCCGGCGACTGTTGGGAAAACATAGCATGGAAAACAAAAAAATTCTATGCACACGCAAGATCTATCCATGGAGAAGCATAGCTACGAGAGGGGGAGAGCATCTTCATACCCTTGAAGATCGCTAAGCGGAAGCGTTTATCAACGCGGTTGATGTAGTCGTACACCTTCACGATCCGTTCCTATCAAGTACCGAGCGTACGGTACCTCCGCATTCAACACACGTTCAGCTCGGTGAGGTCCTCGCCTTCTCGATCCAGCAAGAGGGGCGAAGTAGTAGATGAGTTCTGGCAGCACGACGACGTGGTGACGGTTGGTGATGAAGAACAATCTCCGCAGGGCTTCGCCAAGCACTACAGAAACAAGACGGAGGATAAACTAGAGGGGATGGGGTTGCCGGCACACGGCTTGGTGAATCTTGATATGTCTTGGGTGCTAGCCCTGCCCCTCTATTTATATGTTGAGCCCTGGGGTCAAAACTTGGACTAAAAGCCTCCTTGTCGGTGTCAAAACCGGCGGATCTCGGGTAGGGGGTCCCGAACTGTGCATCTAAGGCGAATGGTAACAGGAGGCAGGGGACACGATGTTTTACCCAGGGTCGGGCCCTCTTGATGGAGGTAAAACCCTACGTCCTTCTTGATTTATTCTTGATGATATGAGTATTACAAGAGTTGATCTACCACGAGATCGGAGAGGCTAAACCCTAGAAGCTAGCCTATGGTATGATTGTCTGTTGTCCTACGGACTAAAACCCTCCAGTTTATATAGACACCGGAAAGGGCTAGGGTTACGCAAGGTCGGTTACAAAGGAGGAGATATACATATCCGTATTGCCTAGCTTGCCTTCCACGCCAAGTAGAGTCCCATCCGGACACGAGACGAAGTCTTCAATCTTGTATCTTCATAATCTAACAGTCCGGCCAAAGGATATAGTCCGGCTGTCCGGAGACCCCCTAATCCAGGACTCCCTCAGTAGCCCCTGAACCAGGCTTCAATGACGATGAGTCCGGCGTGCAGTATTGTCTTCGGTATTGCAAGGCGGGTTCCTCCTCCGAATACACCACGGAAAAATTAGAATACAAGGATAGTGTCCGACCTTGAAAAATAAGTTCCACATACCACCGTAGAGAGAATAATATTTTCACAAATCTAATCTGCCGACTTGTTTTGGTAACATGACATTATGCCATGGCCCGGTGATTATTTGAACCGTTTCCTTCAACTAGCCCCGCACATAACGCGAGGCAGTTTTTTGACACGTCTTGTCAAAGCAGAGATTGTGTCCCCCTTATTACGGGATTCTCATCAATATGGGCGTGGGTAACCCAACTTTGCCTAGGACTCCTAGATTTTAGGCAAGTCCCAAACGGCCACGAGGAGGACGCTTGATATTCACCCTCTTTATAAAGGGTCAAGGTTTTTACTTTTTTCCTCCCGTGCTCAATCGAATCCTTCCCCCGCCTCGAGTTCCAACACCCAAAGCCCAGGTCAGGTGCTTCGGACCTTCAGTCATGTCCGGATCTAGCCTCCAGGGCCGGTGGATGCCCTCCTCCCTCACGGAAGAGGATATCAAGAAGTTGAGGGAGGCAAGATACTTGACCGCCGAAGTCTCGCATCGGCTGCCCGCCCGAGGGCAGGTCGTCCCTTCTCCCGAACCCAACGAGGACGTCGTGTTCATCTCCCACTTCCTCCGAGGACTAGGCCTCACTCTGGATCCCTTCGTAAGGGGTTTGATGTTCTATTACGGGCTTGATTTCCACGATCTAGCCCCAGATTCCTTTCTCAACATCTCGGCATTTATTGTCGTATGTGAGGCCTTCCTCCGTATTACCCCTCACTTCGGCCTATGGCTCAAGACCTTTGATGTGAAGCCGAAGACGGTCGAGGGGCAATATGCAGCGTGCGGAGGTGCATTAATAAGCAAGATTGCTGGAGCTCCATGGCCAAAAGGTTCCTTTCCAGAGGTGTCCGGATTATGGCAAAGGGAGTGGTTCTACATCACCGCTCCCCGAAGTGCCAAGTGGGTAGCTCCCCCCGCCTTTCACTCGGGCCCTCCACCACAACTGATGTCATGGATCAGCAGAGGGCTAAGCTGGGGTCCAGCCAAGGATGTGCCCATACTGCAGAGCTGCATCCGGGATCTCTTCGAGGGAGATTTTAGTTTGGTTATGGTAGTGCAAGTCATGCTGGTTCGTCAAGTCCAGCCTTGCAAACGCTGGCCTTTCCATTTATGGGAATTCAACCCAAAAGGACCGCGCGCTATTCAGAATTTCCTCGGCCCGACGCATGAGGAGATGTACAAGTCGTTCTTCGGACCCCAGATAGAGTGTCCGAACACCTCCGAGGATGTGGGCCTGAGCAGCAACCGCACCGCGAACCAAGTAAGTAACCCTCTGGCCGGACACACTGTCTTTCTTTTATCAGGACATCATTCTAAAGGATCGCTCTTTGACCAGGACTGGATAGCAAAGGCGAAGATGATCCTGTGTTTGGCTCCCCTTCCCGAAGGCTTGGACAATCTGGTTCTGGAAAAGATGCTTGAGCCAGCACCTTGCCTGGTGCCCGCAAAGGAAGATGAAGGGGGGAATAAAGAGGGCCAAAGCAGGCCTCCACCGCTATCTGTTCCAACCGAGGGAATGAGTGCCTCCGTGAGGGAGGATAGCCAAGAGAAGGAGTCTGACATTCCTTCGCCCCGGGGGAGGAAGAGGACTACCTCTGATGATCCGAAAACTATGGTTTCCAAATGTGAGAAGAAAACTCCACCAGAGGATCCCGTCTCGGAGGGTGCTTTTGCCGCACAAAGTTCGTACGGGGATCAGCCCTCTAACAGGTCGTAAGTGATCAAAATTTACTTAATAGTAGAGATATTCTACCTTACTTCCGAGGAAAATAACCGAAGCATTTATCATGCAGTTCGGATCTTAGCCCTTCTCAACAGAGCTCGTCTTCAGGGGACCTTCTTCCGGAGATGATGGAGAGCGAAACGCCTCCCCGGGACTCCCCCGCTCAAGAAGCGGGCGACCTTGAAGTATCGTCACGGAGGGCCTTTCTGGATCCGATGAGGCCAGAAGATAATCCCATAGTCCCCCGAAGTCCCCAGCATCCAGCTCTTGAAGAGGGCAGACAAAAGAGTCCGGCGCCGTCTGGTATGCGGTCGGACGCACTGAGGGATCGGCTGAAGCGAGCGACCATCTCGGAAGAACACCATACATTAATGGGTACAGTGATGGAAAGGATCTCGTCCACCGAAAGCGGGTTGCACGACGCCTTTATGAGTCTACTAACGGGCTTTGAGGTACGTAAAATGATATACCTTTGTGATGGTACCGCGCATTTTTAGGTGTGCCCGGTGTAGATAGTAGCCCCTGAGACTCTGGTTGTCACCGAGAACGGTGGCAAATAGAGGATCATAGTCCTAGGTAATAACCATACCGCCTTTATGTGCAGGTGGTGGAAGCTCCGGTGGCTAGCCGGACTCATGAGTTTGCCGAACTAAAGCGGCAACCGGATGCGGCGGATGCCGACATCGAGCTTGTTAACAAGCGGCTTGACGAGGCACAGGGTAAGTGATATTTTCTAGAGAATGTCACATAGTAAGAGCAGCGTGATGCCAGTATCTTTAATATGTTGTGACTGCAGATGGAGCTGCCACCGTGGAGACCCTTCGGGCGGAACTTGCCCGTGCCAAAGAACAAGCAAGGAGTAGTAATGCGGCTGCTTTGAAGGTGGCCGAAGAGTTAAGAGCCGAGAAGGCCGCGCATTGTGAGAGTAAAGAGAAAATGGCCAAGATGGCTATAGAGTTAAAAGATACCGCCGACCGTTGTCAGGTCCTTGAAGAAGAAAACTGAACGAAGGCGATGGACCTCGAAAAGGCCACGATGGCGACCAAAGACACCCGCTCTGCCATGAGAGCGAAGAAGGAGGAGCTGCGTGAAGCCAGTGATATTGTGGCTGGGAAGCCCTTTTTGCTGCGGAGGAAGTTCGGAGATCCGCGACACACCCCTCTGGATCGGCTGTGGAGTTCGGCAGACGCATATCTGGATTTGATGGCGAGTGCTGTCGATGCGGCCGAATACTTCCGGGATCAAACAGATCATGAAGTGGACAATCTATTCTGGTCACAGTTTAACGTTCCAGAGCATCCGCTTCCACAAACTGATCAGCTTGCCGAATGGGCCAAACTCAATTGATTGTCCGGACTTGCCATGAGGTCTGTCGTAGATCATTTGTGGCCGGAAAAACCGAAGCCGAACAGCTATTTCAGCTTAGTGCAGCAGTTCCTTGGTGCGGTGCTGCGCATTAATGCGATGAAGAGGTCGGCGTGCATAGAAGGCTCGCGAATGGCCATTGCCCATGTCAAAGCATACCGGGCGGAAATGGATGCTACCACTGTTGCGGCGCAGGGTTCGGCCATAGGCCGAGTGGCTGCCGAGCACTATTTTGAAGAAGTTCTTGAGGGTGCTCATTTGATAGAGGCCCAGTGCTCGAAGAATATTATGTTTGAGTGACATGTATTCCCATTGTAAAAACAATGTTTTATTAATTTTATCAAGGCTGTATTTATACTTTTGCCCGAAAGTATTGTGATGCCTCCTGTGCGGCCGTTTTATGTATACATGTATATAACCTGAAAGATTGCAGTCGTCGGCTTCAGCCCCCACGCATATAAAGCGGGGGTGTTCGCAGAAGACGCGTATTCACACTTAATCCAATGTCTTGGTCCTACTAAGGAGGTGAGAGTGCAGCGCACTAGGCAACCGGACTATAATGCTTTAACACTTTCACTTAGCCATAGGAGTTTGACAGTGGGGCTACTATATAGCCCCTGGTGGCGCCGCACTCACCCGAGTTCGGGGTGCGTACATGCCCGGCCGGGAAACGGCCCTTCGTTAAGGCGGAGGAATTCTAGGATTCCGACAGGTCATCGAGTGGTTGACCAGTCTCGCGCTATATCATGACAGTCAGTTTTCGGCTTTCTCTACTGAGGTGCTCGTCCGGATGAACCAGGGCACAATCGCAGTAGTTCTCCTGGTGCCGCCTTAGCCGATAGAGTGGAACATAAGGCAGCAAAACACAGGAGCCGGGAAAACCCAACATTTGACCCAAGACACGATTCAGAGCTGATGCATATAAGGCCAAACTCGCGACGCTGAACACTCCCTAAGGTATTCGGTCTTTATGGTGTAAACCGGGCCTAAACAGTGCCCTTTGTTAGAAGCCCCTAGTGTCCGGGTACGTGCGTTGTTCTGACGTGGCCACATGCCAAGACGTCAGCATCCTTCTCAATTGTACTGAGAATCCGAGGGATGTGTATCAACAAGAGACAGTAAAAAAGGTTGACGCAGGGTCTTAATCTAAAAAGAATCCTTGGAACGGGTCCCTGCTGCACGTCTGTGCCTGTGTCTCCGTTGTGCCGTATCCTGGACGGGTGTAGCACGATTGTCATTTGTAAAAGAGAGGAACTTAGGTGAAAAGTTGTCATGCAAAAAGGTGGGTTTAAAGAAACCATCTACAGTTCAAGATGAGTAAAAATTGCCACTTGTCTGCGCGCGTTGAGCCCCTTGTATTTGTAACAGGGGTGTGGTCATCAAACCTGTATGAATTTCATATAGCTGCGCCGGACTCGTCTAACCGTGTCCGTGGTCTTGACGACCTATCGAATGCTTTAGTTGGTGAGGCCGTTTTAGTGTGCGGCTGCCAAGGCAGCCGCACTCTCTTCGGCGCGCAGGGATCGCTCAATATTTCCATTTACTGTAATGATGCCACGTGGACCGGGCATCTTAAGTGTGAGGGAAGCGTAGTGCGGTATTGAATTAAAGCGAGCGAAAGCTTCGTGTCCAAGTAGTGCTTGATAGCCACTTTGGAACGGAGCAATGTGGAAGGTTAAATTTTCGCTACGGAAGTTATCGGGGAAGCCGAATATAACCTCTGGTAGCAGGGAGCCCGTGCAATGAGCCCCTGGGCCTGTCGTTACTCCTCTAACGGTAGTGTTGTGGTGGCAAATTTTCGTTGGGTCTATCCCCATTTTGCAGATTGTGTCCTGATATATCAGGTTTAAGCTGCTGCCGCCATCCATCAGGACTCGTGTGAAGTGGTATCCATCAATTATTGGATCTAATACCAAGGCAGCCCACCCTGCATTCCGGATACTTGCTGAGTAATCCTGATGGTCGAAGGTGATCGGTTGAGACGACCAGTGGCAGAACTCCGCGGTGATAGGCCCTTGGGCATGTTTGTCTGGGAGTGCTGCTTTGCTTCTCCCCTGTATCACGTGTAACACGTTTACTGTTTTGACCTCTGGTGGAAATTTCTTCTGTTCCCCAGTGTTTTGCTTGCGAGGCTCATCCTCGTCTTCACTTGGTGTATCCTGCCCCTTACGTTCGGCGTTGAGCTTGACGGACTGCTTGAAGACCCAACATTCTCTGTGGGTATGATTTGCAGGTTTATCGGGGGTGCTATGGATCTGACATATTTGCTCCAGAATTTTGTTTAAGCTGGACAGTTCATCTCTGGCGCCTTTAGAGGGCGGCTTTTGCTGACCTGGCCGAGAGCTTCTGAACCCGGCGTTTACCGCCGTGCTCTTCGGGCTGTCCTCTTTATTCTGGCGCTTATTATTTTTACTGCGTCGTGATTTCCCGTTTCCATCTCTAACTTCGGATGTACTTGGGTCGCTGGTGCTGCACCGGGCTAACCAGCTGTCCTCGCCCGCGCAAAAGCGGGTCATGAGGCTTGTTAATGCTGCCATTGTTCTTGGCTTTTCTTGGCCGAGGTGCCTGGTAGGCCATTCGTCTCGGACGCTGTGCTTAAAGGTGCCAAGGCTTCAGCGTCCGGACAGTCGACTATTTGGTTCTTTTTAGTAAGAAACCTGTTCCAAAGCTTTCGGGCTGACTCTCCGGGCTGTTGAGTTATATGACTTAAATCGTCTGCATCCGGTGGTCGGACATATGTCCCTTGAAAATTTGCCCGAAAGGCGTCTTCGAGCTCTTCCCAGCTTCCAATGGAGCTTTCGGGGAGGCTTTTAAGCCAGTGCCGAGCTGGCCCTTTGAGCTTGAGGGGTAAATACTTGATGGCGTGGAGATCATCTCCTCGAGCCATATGGATATGGAGGATATAGTCCTCAATCCAGACCCCAGGGTCTGTTGTTCCGTCGTATGCCTCTATGTTTACGGGTTTGAATCCCTCTGGAAATTCATGGTCCAGCACCTCATCGGTGAAACATAGGGGGTGTGCAGCACCCCTGTATCTTGGTGTACCGTGGTGTTCAGATGTTTGTTGTGTTGCATCGTATGCTGGAGCGCGCTTGCGTGGTCCACAAATGGATTTGGTTGCGCCGTCCTTTTGATGCAAGCCCTCGCGTGGGTCGCGTATTGGCTTATGTGCGGTGTTGTTCGCCGCTTTATGTTGGCCGTGAGGTCGTCTATCCGGCCGGATGGACATTTCAATTTTTGGTTGCGGGGGATCTAAGGCCTCCTCATCGAACTCCGGTAGCAACTTCCGCTTCGGGTAGCTCTTGGTGTGGCGATTACTACCATACTTCGCTGCTGTGTTGAGTACTTCAGTCCATTTGATTTTGAGTGTGTCTTGTGCAACCTTGAGCCTTTGCTTCTGTTTTTCCAGACTCCTCGCCGTGGCAACAAGCCTTTGGTGGGCATTACGTTGCTCCTGGCGCCTGTCCGGTGTGATGTCGTCCGGACTGTTATCTTCGACGGGGTTGGGTTGTTCGGCTTGATTTTCCGTGTTACCGTGGTCGGGCAATGGTTCACCCTGCTCTAACGCTGGGTCTATGTGATCGTTGTTTCTGCCGGGGCGGGATTTGGGGCGGCGTTTACGCTGCCGCTTTGACTGCTGCTCGAGGGAACCACCCGTCGCTGCGTCCTTCCGTTCCTCGTCGTTATTTTCTTTGGATGTGTCCACCATGTATACGTCATGTGATGAAGTGGGCGTCCAGTGCCCTGTGAGTAGTGGTTCCTCTTCGACTCCTGCATCGTCGTCCATACCGTCGATGTCTTCGGAGTCGAATTCGAGCGTGTCGGTTAAGTCATCGACAGTGGCTACTAAGTGGGTGGTGAGTGGGCGACGAATTTCTTTGTTATCCGCATCACAATCCTGCCGGACGTAGTTTGGCCAGGATTCTCCTGACAAGGAGAGAGACCTTAATGAGTTCAGTATGTTGCCAAAGGGCGAGTGCTGGAAAATATCCGCGGAGGTAAACTCCATGATCGACACCCAATCGGATTAGATAGGCACGGGCGCAGGCGGTTCAGAGTCCGTGGCCGGAGAAGGATCCGACAGTTTGGCAACACGGCTCTCATGAAGGGTAAGGTCGATATTCGGCTCGATCGCCGCTGAGGGTACGGCCTCCATGACGGGGTCCATCCACCCGTCCATGGATGGCGCAACTGGATCCGAATTGAGGCTCGGGGTGGCTGCCAGTGCGATCTCCTGAATACAGTCCGATGATAGAGCTAAATCGTACTCATCATGACCGCGCGGCGCACAAGGCAGGGGCTCGAATCCGTCGAAGATCAAGTCTCCGCGGATGTCGGCCGTGTAGTTTAAGCTTCCAAACCTGACCTGGTGGCCAGGGGCGTAACTTTCGATCTGCTCCAGATGGCCAAGCGAGTTGGCCCGCAGTGCGAAGCCGCCAAACACAAAGATCTGTCCCGGGAGAAAAGTCTCACCCTGGACTGCATCGCTATTGATGATCGTAGGAGCCATCAAGCCTAACGGCAACGACACAAAGGAACTCTCAATGAAAGCACCAATGTCGGTGTCAAAACCGGCGGATCTCGGGTAGGGGGTCCCGAACTGTGCGTCTAAGGAGGATGATAACAGGAGGCAGGGGACACGATGTTTTACCCAGGTTCGGGCCCTCTTGATGGAGGTAAAACCCTACGTCCTGCTTGATTTATTCTTGATGATATGAGTATTACAAGAGTTGATATACCACAAGATCGGAGAGGCTAAACCCTAGAAGCTAGCCTATGGTATGATTGTCTATTCTCCTACGGACTAAAACCCTCCGGTTTATATAGACACCGGAAAGGGCTAGGGTTACGCAAGCGGTTACAAAGGAGGAGATATACATTCCGTATTGCCTAGCTTGCCTTCCACGCCAAGTAGAGTGCCATCCGGACACGAGACGAAGTCTTCAATCTTGTATCTTCATAGTCTAACAGTCTGGCCAAAGGATATAGTCCGGCTGTCCAGAGACCCCCTAATCCAGGACTCCCTCACTCCTCAAGGTCAGTTTTGCCCAAAAGACAAGAGTCCTTCTCAGACTCCATGGCTAAACACGAGGGTTTCTGGCATCTACCCCCCAGACGCTAGGGTTCCCGATGTCTACCCCCTAGACGCCAGGGTTCCTGGCGTCTGGCCCCTGGCCTCTGCAAAACTTCTTTTTGCACTTTACAAAACCCTCGTGGGCTTTACCCCTTGGCCCAAATAAAGTGGTCTCGTGCCCAAACATTTCGGGAAACATCCGAAACCCCTTCCAGTGAATTCCGGAACCTTTCTAGAGATCAAACACTATTACCATATATATTAATCTTTACCTCAGGACCGTTCCGGAGCTCCTTGTCATGTCCATGATCTCATCTGGGACTCCGAACAACATTCGGTCACCAACATACATAACTCATATAATACTATCTCGTCAACGAACGTTAAGCGTGCGGACCCTACGGGTTCGAGAACTATGTAGACATGACCGAGGCACCTCTTCGGTCAATAACCAATAGCGGAACCTGGCCGCCCATATTGGCTCCTACATATTCTACGAAGATCTTTATCGGCCGAACCTTATGACAACATACGTAATTCCCTTTGTCCATCGGTATGTTACTTGCCCGAGATTCGATTGTCGGTATCTTCCTACCTAGTTCAATCTTGTTACTGGCAAGTCTCTTTACTCGTTCCGTAATACATCAGCCTACAACTAACTCATTAGTCACTTTTCTTGCAAGGCTTCTTATGATGTGTATTACCGGGAGGGCCTAGAGATACCTCCCCGATACTCGGAGTGACAAATCCTAATCTCGATCTATGCCAACTCAACAAACACCTTCGGGGATACCTATAGATCATCTTTATGATCACCTAGTCACGTTGTGATGTTTGATAGCACAGAAGGCATTCCTCCGGTATCCGGGAGTTGCATAATCTCTAGTCGAAGGAATATGTATTTGACATGAAGAAAGCAATAGCAATAAACTGAACGATCAATATGCTAAGCTAACGGATGGGTCTTGTCCATCACATCATTCTCCTAATGATGTGATCCCATTATCAAATGACAACACATGTCTATGGTTAGGAGACCTTAACCATCTTTGATCAATGAGCTAGTCTAGTAGAGGCTTACTAGGGACACAATATTTGTTTATGTATTCACACATGTATTTAAGTTTCCAATCAATACAATTCTAGAATGAATAATAAATCTTTTATCATGAATAAGGAAATATAAAATAACAACTTTACTATTTTCTCTAGGGCATATTTACTTTAGTCTCCCACTTGCACTAGAGTCAATAATCTAGTTCACATCGCCATGTGATTAATACCCATAGTTCACATAGCCATGCGACTAACACCCAAAGAGTTTACTAGAGTCAATAATCTAGTTCACATCGCCATGTGATTAACACTCAAAGAGTACTAAGGTGTGATCATGTTTTGCTTGTGAGAGAGGTTTAGTCGACGGGTCTGCAACATTCAGATCCGTGTGTATTTTGTAAATTTCTATGTCCACAATGCTCTGCATGGAGCTACTTTAGCTAATTGCTCCCACATTCAATACATATCCAGATTGAGACTCGGAGTCATATGGTTTGGTGTTAAAGCTTGCATCGATGTAACCCGTTACAACGAACTCTTTATCACCTCCATAATCGAGAAACATTTCCTTAGTCCTTTTTCAGGCACCTAAGGATAATTCTGACCGATGTCCAGTGGTCCATGAGGGGTCCTGGATTCGGGGGTCCCCAGGTGTCCGACCTATTTGATATGGGATGGATTAATGGGCCATGAAGATAAAGCAGAAGACTATTCCTCGTGTCCGGGTAAGACTCCTGTATGCGTGGACAGCAAGTTTGGTGTCCGGATGTACTATTTCCTTCTTTTGCAAACCGACTTTGTACAACCCTAGGCCCCTCTGGTGTGTATATAAACTAGAGGCGTTAGTCCGTAGAGCCATCAGAATAATCATAGGCTAGACAGCTAGGGTTTAGCCATTATGATCTCGAGGTAGATCAACTCTTGTAACCCCTGTACTCATCGAATACAATCAAGCAGGACGTAGGGTTTTACCTCCTTAAAGAGGGCCCGAACCTGGGTAAACATCGTGTTCCCATTGTCCCATGCTACCATTGATCCTTGGACTCACAGCTTGGCCCCCCCTACCCGAGATCTGCCGGTTGTGACACCGACAGTCCACTCCTGGATCACTATTGTACCCCCTTGCCAAACTCATGGCAAGGCACACAACAGGTCTGGTACACAGCATGTCATACTTTATAGAACCTATGGCCGAGGCATAGAGAATGACTTTCATTCTCTCTCTATCTTTTGCCATGATTGGGCTTTGATTCTTACTCAACTTCACACCTTGTAACACAGGCAAGAACACTTTCTTTGACTGGTCCATTTTTAAACTTCTTCAAAACTTTATCAAGGTATGTGCTTTGTGAAAGTCTATTAAGCGTCTCGATTGATATGTCCATTTTGCATCATGTTTTCTTACTGTTATTTATAATGTTTTTATCCATAATAATTCTTTTTGGAGTGATCCTAATGCCCTTTTCCCTCATAATATGCAAGGTATACACAAAGATGGAGAATTTCGGGAGCTGGAAATCTAGACCTGGAAAAGCTACGTCAGGCCACCTATTCTGCACAACTCCAAACAAGCTGAAACTTCACAGAGATTTTTTATGGATTATTTGAGGAATATTGGAGCAAATAACTACCAGAGGGGGCCCACCAGGTGGGCACAACCCACCTGGGCGCGCTAGGGAGCCCAGGCGTGCCCTGGTGGGTTGTGCTCACCCAGGCCCACCTACGGTGCCCATCTTCTGGTGTATAAGTCATTTTGACCTAGAAAAAATAAGGAGAGGACTTTCGGGATGAAGCGCCGCCGTCTCGAGGCGGAACTTGGGCAGGAGCACCCTCCGGCGGAGCGATTCCGCCAGGTGAACTTCCCTCCTAGAGGGGGAAATCATCATCATCATCATCACCAACAACTCTCCCATCTTGGGGAGGGAAATCTCCATCAACATCTTCAACAGCACCATCTCCTCTCAAACCCTAGTTCATCTCTTGTGTTCAATCTTGTTACCGGAACTATAGATTGGTGCTTGTGGGTGACTAGTAGTGTTGATTACATCTTGTAGTTGATTACTATATGGTTTATTTGGTGAAAGATTATATGTTCAGATCCAATATGCTATTTAATACCCCTCTTATCTTGAGCATGTTTATCATTTGTGAGTAGTTACTTCTGTTCTTGAGGTCACGGGAGAAATCATGTTGCAAGTAATCATGCGAACTTGATATGTGTTCGATATTTTGATAGTATGTATGTTGTGATTCCCTTAGTGGTGTCATGTGAACGTTGACTACATGACACTTCACCATATTTGGGCCTAAGGGAATGCATTGTGGAGTAGCAATTAGATGATGGGTTGCGAGAGTGACAAAAGCTTAAACCCCAGTTTATGCGCTATTCCGTAAGGGACCGATTGGATCCAAAAGTTTAATGCTATGGTTAGAATTTATTCTTAATTACTTTTCTTGTAGTTGCGGATGCTTGCGAGAGGGTTAATCATAAGTAGGAGGTTTGTTCAAGTAAGAACAGCACCTAAGCACTAGTCCACCCACATATCAAATTATCAAAGTACCGAACACGAATTAAACCAACATGATGAATGTGACTAGATGAAATTCCCGTGTACCCTCAAGAACGCTTTGCTTATCATAAGAGACCGTTTGGCCTGTCCTTTGCCTCAAAAGGATTGGGCTACCTCTCTGCACTTTTGTTACTACTATCATTACTTGCTCGTTACAAATTACCTTGCTATCAAACTACTATGCTACTTACAATTTCAGCACTTGCAGACATTACCTTGCTGAAAACCACTTGTCATTTCCTTCTGCTCCTCCTTGGGTTCAACACTCTTACTTATCGAAAAGAGCTACAATTGATCCCCTATACTTGCGGGTCACCAATGCTATTTTCTGGTGCCGTTTCCAGGGAGTGAAGCGCCTTTGGTAAGTGGAATTTGATAAGGAAACATTTTATATAGTGTGCTGAAATTTATTGTCACTTGTTACTATGGAAAACAATCCTTTGAGGGGTTTGTTCGGGGTATCTTCACCTCGATCGGAACCACAATTAGCTACCCCTCAACCTTATGCACCTACTGAAAATATTTAATATGAAATTCCTTCGGGTATGATAGAACAACTGCTAGCTAATCCTTATGCAGTAGATGGAACTGAACATCCTGATATGCACTTGATATATGTAGAACAAATATGTGGATTGTTCAAGCTTGCAGGTTTACCCGGAGATGAATTTATGAAGAAGGTTTTCCCTTTATCTTTGAAGGGAAAATCATTGGCATGGTATAGGCTATGCAATGATATTGGATATTGGAATTGGAGTTCCACCAAAAAATTTATCCTATGCATCTAGTTCATCGTGATCGGAATTATATATATAATTTTTAGCCTCGTGAAGGAGAAAGTATCGCTCTAGCTTGGGGGAGGCTTAACTCAATGTTATATTCATGCCCCAATCATGAGCTCTCAAGAGAAATTATTATCCAGAATTTTTATGCTCGGCTTTCTCGTAATGATCAAACCATGATTGATACCTCTTGTGCTGGTTCGTTTATGAAGAAGACTATTGAATTCTGGTGGGATCTTTTGGAAACAATTAAATGCAACTCTGAAGATTGGAAACTCGACAAAGGTAAAGAGTCAGGTAACTTAAGTATGATTGTGTTAAATCTTTTATCGACACCGATGCTTTTCAAAAGTTTAGCACTAAATATGGACTTGACTCTGAGATAGTAGCCTCCTTTTGTGAATCATTTGCTACTCATGTTGATCTCCCTAAAGAGAAGTGGTTTAAATATCACCCACCTATTAAAGAAGAAATTAAAGAACCGGTACCAGTTAAATAAGAAACTATACTTTACAATGTTGACCCAGTTGTTCCTTCTACTTATATTGAGAAACCACCTTTCCCTGTTAGGATAAAGGAACATGCTAAAGTTTCAACTGTTGTTAACAAAAGCTATATTAGAACACCTAAACCTCATGAACAAATCAAAGTAGAACCTAGTATTGCTATGGTTAAAGATCTCTTGGAAGAAGATATGGATGGGCATGTTATTTACTTCTATGAAGAAGTTGCTAGAATTGCCAAACCTGATAAAAAGGATAAACACAGACCTGTTGTTGGCATGCCCATTATCTCAGTTAAAATAGGAGATCACTGTTATCATGGTTTATGTGACATAGGTGCTAGTGTGAGCGCTATTCCTTACACCTTGTATCAAGAAATTATGAATGACATAGCACCCGCAGAAATAGAAGACATAGATGTTACTATTAATAAACTTGCTAATAGAGACACTAGTTCACCAATTGGGATTGTTAGAGATGTTGATGTCTTGTGTGGGAAAATAAAATACCCTAGTGATTTTCTTGTTCTTGGTTCCCCACAAGATGACTTTTTTCCCATTATCTCTGGTAGACCTTTCTTCAACACCGTTAATGCTAAGATAGATTGTGAGAAACAAACTGTCAGTGTTAGTTTTGGTGATGAGTCTCATGAGTTTAATTTTTCCAAGTTTAGTAGAAAGCTTCATGAAAAAGAATTGCCTAGTAAGGATGAATTAATTAGTCTTGCTTCTATTGTTGTACCACTTACTAATCCTTTAGAACAATATTTGCTACACCATGAAAATGATTTACATATGCATGAAAGAAATGAAATAGATAAGATTTTCTTTGAACAACGTCCTCTGCTTAAACATAATTTCCTATTGAAACTCTAGGAGGTCCTCCTCCACCTAAAGGTGATCCTGTGTTTGAATTAAAACAATTGCCAGACACTTTGAAATTTGCTTATCTTGATGAAAAGAAGATATATCCTGTTATTATTAGTGCTAACCTTTCAGAACATGAAGAAGAAAGATTATTGAAAGTTCTAAGGAAGCACCAAGCTGCTATTGGATATACTCTCGGTGATTTAAAGGGCATTAGTCCCACTCTACGTCAGCACAAAATTAATATGGAACCTGATGCTAAACCCGTTGTTGATCACCAACGCTGGTTAAACCCAAAGATGAAAGAAGCGGTAAGAATGGAAATCTTAAAACTTCTGGAAGCAGGTACAATTTATCCCATAGCTGATAGTAGATGGGTAAGTCCTGTTCATTGTGTCCCTAAGAAACGAGGTATAACTGTTGTTCCTAATGATAAGAATGAACTTATTCCACAAAGAATTGTTACAGGTTATAGAATGGTAATTGATTTTAGAAAATTAAATAAAGCAACTAGAAAAGATCATTACCCTCTGCCTTTTATTGATCAAATGCTTGAAAGATTATCTAAGCACACATACTTTTGCTTCCTTGATGAATATTCTGGTTTTTCACAAATACCTGTTTCTTAACCTGATCAAGAAAAGACCACTTTTACTTGTCCCTTTGGAACCTATGCTTATAGACTTATGCCTTTCGGTTTATGTAATGCACCTGCTACCTTTGAAAGATGTATGACGGCTATATTCTCTGCCTTTTGTGAAAAGATTGTTGAGGTTTTCATGGATGACTTCTCTGTTTATCGGAAGTCTTTTGATGATTGTTTAAGCAATCTTGATCGAGTTTTGCAGAGATGTGAACAAACAAACCTTGTCTTGAATTGGGAGAAATGCCACATGTAGGATCGGAAGTATGTCTAGAGGGTGGGGGGTGATTAGACTACTTGACCAAATAAAAATCTAGCATTTTCCAAATTTTAAGTCTTGCAGATTTTAGCAACTTAGCACTAGTCAAGTAAACAAACTACACATGCAAGTCTAAGAGTATAGTAGCGGAATGTAAAACATTGCACATGAAGGTAAAGGGAGGAGTTTGGAGGGAGCAAACACAATGTAGACACAGAGATTTTTGGTGTGGTTCCGATATGTGGTGCTATCGTACATCCACGTTGATGGAGACTTCAACCCACGAAGGGTAATGGTTGTGCGAGTCCACGGAGGGCTCCACCCATGAAGGGTCCACGAAGAAGCAACCTTGTCTATCCCACCATGGCCATCGCCCATGAAGGACTTGCCTCACTAGGGTAGATCTTCATGAAGTAGGCTATCTCCTTGCCCGTACAAACTCCTTGGTCTTGTGATTCAAATGATAGGCTCCCCAACTCTCAACTCTCTCTCATAGATTTGGATTTGGTGGAAAGATGATTTGAGTGGAAAGCAACTTGGGGATGGCTAGAGATCAAGATTTATGTGGTTGGAGTGGAATATCTTGACCTCAACAGAAGTGTAGGTGGTTCTCTCTCAGAAAATGTGTGTTGGAAGTGTAGGCATGTTCTGATGGCTCTCTCCATGAATGAAGAGTGGGTGGAGGGGTATATATAGCCTCCACACAAAATCTAACTGTTACACACAATTTACCAAACTCGGTGAGACCGAATCGTGAAACTCGGTCGGACCAATTCAGTTCAAAATGTGAACATTAGGATTTTCGGTGGGACCGACACGTCAACTCGATGGGACGGATTTCATTAGGGTTAGGGCATAACGTAACCTCGGTGAGGCCAATTACACAAACTCGATGGGACCGATCTGGGTAATAAGCGAAACAGAGAGTTGATCAAGCAAACTCGGTGGGACCGATTGCATATCTCGGTGAGACCGAGATTATTGCAATAGGCAACAGAGAGTTTGCAAGCCCATCTCGGTGATACCGAGATCCCATCGGTGTGACTAAATTTATTAGGGTTTGTGGCAATGGCTATGTCAAGAGAACTCGGTGGCGCCGGATGGAAAGTTTTGGTAGGGCTGAGTTTGACTTTTGGTTTGGGACAAATGTGGATATGAGAAAGTGGTTGAGGGTTTTGGAGCATATCACTAAGCACTTTGAGCAAGTAACCCATTAAGCAACACCTCATCCCCTTTTAATAGTATTGGATTTTCCTATGGACTCAATGTGATCTTGGATCACTAAAAGGTAAAATGTAGATTCTTGAGATTTAGAGCTTGAGCCAATCTTTTGTCCTTAGCATTTTGAGGGGTCCATATTTCTAATCCATGCCATGCCAATCATTGAGCTTTCCTGAAATATTTATCTTGAAGTAGTATTAGCTCAATGAGCTATATGTTGTTAGGAATTACCAAAACCACCCAGGGATAGTCCATATTTCTAATCCATGCCATGCCAATCATTGAGCTTTCCTGAAATATTTATCTTGAAATAGTATTAGCTCAATGAGCTATATGTTGTTAGGAATTACCAAAACCACCCAGGGATAGTTACACTTTCAATCTCCCCCTTTTTGGTAATTGATGACAACATATAGACCAAAGCTTCGACAAATGATTATAAGATTGAAATACATCGTCGCTTTGAGAAGTATGTGATAAGCAAGAGCTCCCCCTAAATTTGTGCATTATTTAAAATTTGCTTTTGAATGCAAATGCACAATCGATTATGATCATGGGTTACTCTTCCATGTCACATACATCTTGGTGGGGCGCTCAGAATGATATAACTTAAAAGCATGCACTCATCACCAAGCAAAGTGAATGATCATATAAGAATATAAAAGATGATATCATCCAAGCAAGCATTAAGGTAGCATATGATCAAACACATGATCAAACAAGTATCTCACACAGACAAAGACATAGTGTATCAACCAAGCGCATAAAAAGGTTCAACCAAAAACAAGAGAGATAAAAAGCAACACACTCTCTCTCGAAGCCTATGATCTATACATATTTCTCCCCCTTTGGCAACAAGTTACCAAAAAGTTTGAAAATGCATAGTGCTATGCGTCTCTCATGCTCGGTCTTCGGGAGGTGGTGTAGAGAGAACTCCAAGGAAGAAGGCATCTGTCGATGTAGTTGGAGCTGGTGGAGTGGCTACTGGAGGTGGTACTAAGGCTGTAGCTGCTGGTGCTGACAAAGTAGTTCTAGATACTGGTACTGGCACTGTGGCAGACCTTGACCTCATGGCACACGCTGAAAAGCATCAGTAGTTGCCTTCCCTCTCCTCTCTTCTGCTTCCTCCTGAAGCTGCTCAACGATAGTATGTATCTCAGTTACCTTGAGGTCAAGATCATGGAATTTTGTCTCAACAATCCTCTCCAGGCTCTCCTGATTCTGAGTCGGGGTAGCCAAGCCCTTCTCAATCCTCAGTGTAGCTTGAATCAGATAGCCTAACTGATCTTGTTTTGACTTGAGGAACACCTGAGATGCTTCTTCTGCACTTGGCATCCTTGCAGCTTTCTCTGCCTTAGCTTTGGGTCTCTTCTCTTGTGCTTGAGCTGACGATGGTTCCTCCTCATTCATCACTACTGTGTTATCTTCAAATTCAGGATAAAGGGGTAGATGCTCCTTGTCCAAAAAGTATGTTACTGTGCCCATCTTAGAATTGATGAGCTCCTGAATATGGGGAGCATACCCACAACTTCTCTTTTGGTCAGCAGCAGTCCTCTTGATTGTCTCTACAATCAGACTCATGACCTTGAACTTTTGAGGGACATCAAAGATTTGTAGCATGTTGATGGAATGTCCTCTGATCATCTTGTGATCTCCTGACTTGGGTAGCAATGTGTGCCTTAGGATCCAGTTGATGGTAGGCAGACCAGACAACACATAATGTACTGATCCAAGCTTGTGAGTCTCCAAAGCTTTATCAGGGATCTCTTTATACATGTTTGCCATGGAGTTGTGGTCTTTCTTCTTCTTGGCATACACATCCAAGTCATCCTCATGTTCCTCTGTGGCATTGATCAGGTTGGCCCATTCTTCAATAGTGGATTGGTACCTAGTACCTTCAGACAACCATATGATCTTCCCATCTAGGTAAAAGTGAGCAGTGGAGTAAAACTGCATGATCAGCTCATCATTCCATTTTGTGAGCTTTTGTCCAACAAACTCATCTACTCCATAGGCTTTGAAGCTGTCATATACTCCTGGGAAGTGATCTTCATTATCCTTGATGAATTCCCAATCAACCCATCTCATGTCACAAACAATGGGCTTCTTGTCAAGCAAAATAGTTTCATAGAGGTCTTGCTATTCTTTTGTGTGGAACCTGTAGTCAACTGCAGTCCTTCTCCTCACAGCATAGGGATCAGACTGTCTCCACAATCTCAGTCCAGCATCTTTTCTGATGTGCATGTCTTCAGCCACGGGATGAATATCATTGTGGTCTGGGATCTTGGGTTTCAATTTCCTCAAAACAAGAGACTCATCATCCTCTTCTTCAGCTTGAGGCATTGGGGCCTTGTTCTTCTCTTCTGCAGGAATACTTCTGGTGTTTCTCTTGGGATTTGACTTCTGAGCTTGAGCTTTGGGAGCAGACTTGGGCTTTGATGTTGCAGCCCCTGACTTAATTGCATATCCCATAAGCTTCTGAGCTTTGGGTGCTGGAGCATCATCTTCCTCTTCCTCTTCTTCTGTGGGATCCTTGAACATGGATGATCTCCCCAGAGCTCTGGGAGTGGTCTTATTGACCCTATCCTTTCTCTTCTTGCCTTCTCCAGCCTCTTTGGGTTCAAGAGTGAACTCCATAGTTTCTTCCAAGGCTTCTTTCCTAGGCTTGGATGTTGGCATTCTCTTGGCATGTGCCTTCTTGTGCATCGCTGGCTTCGTTGTAGCAATTGAGCCATACTCCTTCAACATTTTCTTCTTTGAGGTGGCCTCATCCTCAACAGCCACATAGTCTTCATCCTCAGAGTCTGAGGTTTTCTTCTTCCTTGTCCTGGTGGCTGCCTATGGCAAGTTACTACGAGTGCTCCTGCTGCCATCATCTGAGGTGCTTGATGGATCCGAACCCTCACTCAATTGCACATGTTCCTTAGATTTGTTCTAACTGTCACTCTGGTCAGACATCTTGGCAATCACTGACAGTAAACCCTGTGAATAGATGTAGATGAGGTAGAGTGGATGAGCATCACAAAGTATAGAGTTTTTGCAAAATAGATGACTTAAAAACTTAGTTCTAGTTCTCCATAGAAAGCATTTCGGAGCTACCAATTTGATAAACTCGGTGATACCGAAGCAGCTTTTGGAACCTAAACTAGTGAACTCGGTCAGACCGAGTCACAGTTCGGTGACACCGAGACTTCTAGGGTTTCACAAAGAATCGAACTCGGTCACACCGATTTGCAATTTCCGGTCAGACCAAAAATGCATGTGCTATGGCCTAAGCCAAATCGGTGAGACCGATTTCTACAATTCGGTCGGTCCGAGATGAGTCTGGCGGAGACCTAACCCTAAATTTTCAAATCCAATCTAATTTAAAGGAAGTTTTTAGTGGATGGATTGTTTGCATACATGGTCATGATCATGGCAAAGTAATGTGCTACGAATCAGAGTTGGGAAATAGCACATAGAGTCGAACTCATACCCTAGTTCGGTGGGAGTTCGCTACGGCGGAGTAGAATTCCGTTCACGGTGATGAAGACCAGCGGCGAGAGGTCGCTAGCGGCGGGAGGTCGCTAGCGGCGAGGAGATGATCCAGAGACCCGAGGAGGCAGAGAAGGACACGAGCGGGGTGAAGGGTTTTGGAGAAATTTCCAAAATTCAACCCGTCGGTATATATATCCCGACCTTGTCGGTGTGACCGAGTGGAACAACTCGGTGGCACTGAGATGCAGAGTCGCGAGCGGTTACTGCAACTCGGTGTGACCGAAAAGTTCAAATCGGTTGCACCGAGATGAAAACCTAGATCAACTTAGTGAACTCGGTGTGACCGAAGTGGATGACTCGGTCATACCGAAATGCACAAAGAGGTTTTGGAAGTTTAAGTCTATGACGAATCAGGGACTCCGAGTGCTCCTCACACAGAGTGGTTCAAATCTGACTTCATCAAACTTTGTGATGTAGCATGAATAGAGTTTGAGATGAGAAAAGTATAGATAGCTAGAGGAGGTTCTTAGGCATTCTTGTTCATCCACTTGGCAAAAGAGAAAAATGCCAAACAATCAAACAACAAGTGGATGTCCTCGAATGAGTGAAATATGCAACCAACATGCTCACACAATAAAATGGCAAATGAAATATGTGGCAGAGCATGCACAAACACTCTAGCATCTATCAAGCAATTGGCGATGACTAGGTCATCTATATATGAGTATATTGATTGAGGAGTCAAATGAGAACATTTGATCATAGGTCATACTCATTGTTTAAGCATAAGTGGGATTGCTACTTTTACATAAAGCACTATTGTGTTCACACCATTAGAGTTGCTTTAGCTCAACTGATTAAAGTAAAGCTCCCCCTAGATGTGATATCACCCCTAAGAGGGATGAACTGACCTTGGGTTTTGTCGATGATGACTTCATGTAGGTGTTGAAGATGTAGATGCTCAATGTTGATGTAGATCATTTGGAGCAATCCATTAGAGTGAGTTGCACTTTCAATACCTACACGGGTTAGTCCCACAAGGAACAAACAAGGATATCCATAGACATAGAGTGATGTTCAGATAAGATGATGTCCATGAAAGCATTAGGTTACCTTGTCCCTTGTCTTATCAACAAGAGGGTTTGTGACTCCTTGAACTAGTGCAAGATATGGAAGTTGTTTTCACATGTCCTTGCCAAAATATATGAGTGAAGTGTTGGCGGAGTCACCCTTAAGAACTCTCTAGTTCTTTTTCTTCAGGATCCATACCATCTTGATGGGAATCCTTGGATTTGTAGTCGTACTTGATGAAGTTGAACTTGATGTAGTCTTGGGAACCCACTTGACCAAGGCTTTGGGAGCTTCCTCAAATGCATCAATCTCCTCTTGAAGCTTGTCCTTGCCTTTTTGCTTGTGGTCTTGTGGTGGAAGATCATCTTGAGCTTGTGTTCCTTGGAAAGAAGTAGGATCATACTTCTCTTGTTGAGGAACAAACTTCGTCTTGGGGTGTTGATCTTCTTCCCACTCAACTCCATTGGCATTGAACTTTCGTTCAAAACCAACACCTTGATTCTTCCGGTGCCTTCCTTGCTTGCGTATAATTTCCTCAAATTGCTTACTTCCGGCAAGGCTCTTGTAAACACCTTTCTCTATAATTCCCTTCAATAAGCTATTTTCTTGCTCAAGTGTAACTTGGCTAAGAGAATCATTAGTGGAATCAAGAGAACTACTAGAAGCAACAACATTGGGTTTAGCATGATTATTGTTACTAGTAGAAGAAGAATCTTTCTTACTCTTGTTGCTAGATTTAACTTGTGGCATGTAAGTAGACAAGAGTAAACGATTGGCAATGTAAGAAGAACTTTTCTTGCGAAGATCATCATTGATCGCTTTTAAGAACCCATGCTCTTGCTCAAGGTTAAGCTTTTCGAAGCATAACTTCTCATGAGTCTTTAAAAGCTCTCGATGATTTTCCAAGGTAGTTTCATGAGCTAACTTAAGAGTGTTTAGCTCTTTAGTTAGACGCTCAATCTCCTTCTTATCATCGTCATTCATTTTATCTTGATTAGCATGACTAATAGCAAGTTCAATTATAGTTTTCATCACTAGAATTGTCAACAAGTAAATCATCATCACCTAGCAAATCATCTTCATCACTATTGAAATCAACATACTCAGGGTGTGATACCTTTGGGCCTTTAGCCATGAAGCATCTTCCAATTCCTTCATTTGGTGACTCAAATATGTCGTAGGAGTTGGTTGACACAAGTGCTAGACCGGCAACACCTTCATCTTAAGTATATTCGGATCGGAGTGATAACTTCTCTCGAAGTGCTTGTTGGAGTTGGAGCCGGATACCCATTCACCAACATGAGCTTGATGTATTTGTTTTGTGTAGCTCCTTGATGATTTGTCCTTCCTTTCCGAATCCTTGCTTCTCCGCGATGTTCTTCGTTCATAACGGTCATCTCTACTCCTTCTCTCTCTTGGTGGTGATTCTTCTCTTCTACCTCTTCTTTTGGGAGAATCTTCTCTTCTTTTGTAGGGGGCCGTACACTCATTGGAGTAGTGTCCGGGTCTTCCACAATTGTAGCAATTACATTCACGACTTGAAGATCTTTTATCATGGTAGGACCTTGACTTGGAACTTCTTTCCTTGCTTCTACTCTTGTAGAACTTGTTGAAATTCTTCACCATTAGGCTCAATTCTTCATCGAAGGCTTGTTTCTCACTAGATGATGTGGGAGCATCACATGAGGCTTTGTAAGCACCACTTGACTTGTTGTGAAGCTCTTCCTTATCCTTGAGTGACATCTCATGAGCAACAATTCTTCCAATGACTTCCGTTGGCTTGAGATCTTTGTAATTGGGCATCATTTGGATCAATGTGCACACGGTATCATATTTTCTGTCCAAGGCTCTTAGGATCTTCTTGATGATGAATCTATCGGTCATCTCTTCACTTCCTAAGCCGGCAATCTAATTTGTGATGAGAGCAAGCCTAGAGTACATTTCAGTGACACCTTCGCCATCCTTCATTTTGAACTTGTCAAGTTGACTTTGAAGCACATCCAATTTGGATTCCTTGACGAAGTTAGTACCTTCATGCATATCAATCAAAGTATCCCAAATTTCCTTTGCATTCTCAAGATGGCTGATTTTGTTGAATTCTTCGGGGCACAATCCATTGAAGAGAATATCACAAGCTTGAGCATTGTATTGCAGCATCTTCAACTCTTCTACGCTAGCTTCACGGTTTGGTTCTCTCCCATCAAAGAATTCACCTTGCAAGCCAATACACACAATAGCCCAAACGGCGGGGTTATGTCCAAGAATATGCATTTTCATCTAATGCTTCCAACTAGCAAAATTTGTACCATCAAAGTAAGGACCTCTACGGTGATAATTTCCCTCGCTAGACGCCATACTCTCCTAGATTGTGAACCCAAGGCTATGATCACATGGAAATCAAGGCAAATGGAGACCAAAGCTCTGATACCACTTGTAGGATTGAAAGTATGTCTAGAGGAGGGGGTGATTAGACTACTTGACCAAATAAAAATCCAGCCTTTTCCAAATTTTAAGTCTTGGCAGATTTTAGTAACTTAGCACTAGCCAAGTAAACAACCTACACATGCAAGTCTAAGAGTATAGTAGCGGAATGTAAAACATTGCACATGAAGGTAAAGGGAGGATTTTGGAGGGAGCAAACGCAATGTAGACATGGAGATTTTTGGCGTGGTTCCATTAGGTGGTGCTATCGTACATCCATGTTGATGGAGACTTCAACCCACGAAGGGTAACGGTTGCACGAGTCCACGGAGGGCTCCACCCACGAAGGGTCCACAAAGAAGCAACCTTGTCTATCCCACCATGGCCATCGCCCACGAAGGACTTGCCTCACTAGGGTAGATCTTCATGAAGTAGGCGATCTCTTTGCCCTTACAAACTCCTTGGTTCAACTCCACAATCTTGATGGAGGCTCCCAAGTGATACCTAACCAATCTAGGAGACACCACTCTCCAAAAGGTAATAGATGG
The DNA here is from genome assembly GCF_003073215.2 of Triticum urartu. NCBI lineage: Eukaryota > Viridiplantae > Streptophyta > Magnoliopsida > Poales > Poaceae > Triticum > Triticum urartu. The sequence goes on from NC_053027.1 coordinate 420,354,589, forward strand.
TGTGTTGATGATGAACTCCTTGCTCTTGTGCTTCAAATGATAGTCTCCAACACTCAACTCTCTCTCATAGATTTGGATTTGGTGGAAAGATGATTTGAGTGGAAAGCAAGTTTGGGATGGCTAGAGATCAAGATTTATGTGGTTGGAGTGGAATATCTTGACCTCAACACAAGTGTATGTGGTTCTCTCTCAGAAAATGTATGTTGGAAGTGTAGGCATGTTCTGATGGCTCTCTCCATGAATGAAGAGTGGGTGGAGGGGTATATATAACCTCCACACAAAATCTAACCTTTACACACAATTTACCAAACTTGGTGAGACCGAATCATGAAACTCGGTCGGACCGACTCAGTTCAAAATGTGAACGTTCGGATTTTCGGTGGGACCGACACGTCAACTCAGTGGGACTGATTTCATTAGGGTTAGGGCATAACGTAATCTCGGTGAGGCTGATTACACAAACTTGGTGGGACCGATTTGGGTAATAAGAGAAACAGAGAGTTGGTCAAGCAAACTCGGTGGGATCGATTACATATCTCGGTGAGACTAAGATTATTGCAATAGGCAACAGAGAGTTTGCAATCCCATCTCGGTGAGACCGAGATCCCATCGGTGTGACCGAATTGATTAGGGTTTGTGGCAATGGCTATGTCAAGAGAACTCGGTGGCGCCGGATGGAAAGTTTCAGTGGGGCCGAGTTTGACTTTTGGTTTGGGACAAATGTGGATATGAGAAAGTGCTTGAGGGTTTTGGAGCATATCACTAAGCACTTTGAGCAAGTAACCCATTAAGCAACACCTCATCCCCTTTTAATAGTATTGGCTTTTCCTATGGACTCAATGTGATCTTGGATCACTAAAAGGTAAAATGTAGAGTCTTGAGCTTTAGAGCTTGAGCCAATCTTTTGTCCTTAGCATTTTGAGGGGTCCACATTTCTAATCCATGCCATGCCAACCATTGAGCTTTCCTAAAATATTTATCTTGAAATAGTATTAGTTCAATGAGCTATATCTTGTTAGGAATTACCAAAACCACCTAGGGATAGTTGCACTTTCACCACTTTATGGTTAATGAAGGCATTGTCTTGGGTCATAAAATTTCTGAAAGAGGTATTGAAGTGGACAAAGCTAAGGTTGATGCAATTGAGAAAATGCCATGTCCTAAAGATATAGAAGGTATTTGTAGTTTCTTGGGTCATGCTGGTTTTTATAAGAGATTTATCATAGACTTTTCTAAAATTTCTAGGCCTCTTACGAATCTTTTGCAAAAGGATATTCCTTTTGTTTTTGATGATGATTGTATAGAAGTCTTTGAAACACTGAAGAAAGCCTTAATTTCTGCACCTATTGTTCAACCACCTGATTGGAACTTGCCTTTTGAAATTATGTGTGATGCTAGTTATTATGCTGTTGGTGCTGTTCTAGGACAAAGAGTTGATAAGAAACTGAATGTTATTCATTATGCTAGTAAACTCTAGATAGTGCTCAAACAAATTATGCTACTACTGAAAAAGAATTCTTAGCAGTGGTGTTTGCTTGTGATAAATTTAGACCTTATATTGTTGATTCCAAAGTAACTGTTCACACAGACCATGCTGCTATTAAATATCTTATGGAAAAGAAAGATGCCAAACCTAGACTTATTCGATGGGTTCTCACTAGTAGAAAAGGGGGCTTTGGTCCAGGCCGGGTAAGCCCATTAGTCCCGGTTCAGTCCAGAATCGGGACCAATGGGTGCATTTATCCCGGTTCGTGCGGCTAAGGCATTAGTCCCGGTTCACCTGGGCCCTTTAGTCCCGTTTCGTGCCACGAACCGGGACTAATGGGCTTTGAGGCATTAGTACCGGTTCATGGCACGAACCGGTACTAAAGGTCCCATTTTCAAACTCTCCCCCCCGTGGACCGCCTTTTCAGTTTTAGAAAAAACAAAAGAAAATGATGGAAATGTCAAAAAAATAAAATAAAATAAGTTTCCCATGTGATATGTGGTCTAGTTGTTGGGAAAATTTACAAATTTGAATTTCGACTTTATTTACAAAATCTCTCTGGAATCTGTAAAATGGGCATAACTTTTGCATACGAACTCTGATTAAAAAGTTTTTTATATGAAAAATCATCTACTCGAAAAGATACATACGACTTGTTTGCAAATTTGTAGAATCCTCAAATTCCAAAAGGAAAAAAAGTTATGCTCAAATTTCAGTTTTTTTAAATTTTCATTAAATCTGGTCAAACTACTTATTCAAGAAGTATTAGTGTTACTAAATAATTATTCAAGAATATTAGTGTTATTAAATAATTATTTCAGTTTTTTTGAATTTTTGTCAAATCTGGTTAAACTATGGTCAAACTGTGGTCAAACAATGGTCAAACTACTTATTCAAGAAATATTAGTGTTACTAAAAAATTATTGTTTTTAGAACAATAGTTTCAAACTCAAACAGTGAAATGTGTGACTTCATGCTCAAGCTAAACTCCTGAGGGTTAATAGGATTGACATCTTACTATTGTCAGGAAAACAACGAGTGCAGACTTGGAAACGAGGGAGAATAGAACCCGGAAGTTAAGCGTGCTCAGGCTGGGGGAGTGGGAGGATGGGTGACTGTCCGGGAAGTTAGATGATTTGGAATGATGAGGGGTGATTACAGATTAAATTGAGCAGTGATGAGGGGTGATTAGAGATTAGAGGTTAAAATAATTCAGAAATTTGAAAATAAAAAAAAATTCAAAAAAAATTTCAAAAAAAAATCAGAAAATTTCCTTTAGTACCGTTTGTGTTACCAACCGGGACTAAAGGTGGACCAGCCACGTGGAGGGCCTTTAGTCCCGGTTCTGGTTTGAATCGGGACTAAAGGGTCAGGGCATTAGTACCGACCCTTTAGTCCCGGTTCAGGAACCGGGACTAAAGGCCCTTACGAACCGGGACAACAGGCCCTTTTTCTACCAGTGTCTCTTGTTAAAAGAATTTGATTTACATATCATTGATAGAAAAGGAGCTGAGAACCCAGTAGCTGATAATTTATCTAGGCTTGAAAATGTGCTTGACGACCCACTACCTTTTGATGATAGTTTTCCTGATGAGCAGTTACCTACAATAAATGTTACTCACAGTACTCCTTGGTATGCTGACTATGCTACATTTTTGCTAAATATTTACCACCTAGCTTTACATACCAACAAAAGAAAAAATTCTTCTATGATTTAAGACATTACTTTTGGGATGACCCACATCTTTATAAAGGAGTAGATGGTATTATTAGACGTTGTGTACCTAAGCATAAACATGGACAAATCCTATGGAAATTTCACTCTGAAGCTTATGGAGGGCATCATGCTGGAGATAGAACTGCTCACAAGGTATTGCAATCTGGATTTTATTGGCCTACTCTCTTCAAGGATGCCCGTAAGTTCGTCTTATCTTGTGATGAATGTCAAAGAATAGGTAATATCGGTAAGCGTCAAGAAATGCCTATGAATTACTGATACATTTCCAACGTATCTATAATTTTTGATTGTTCCATGCTGTTATATTATCAATCTTGGATGTTTTATAATCATTTTATAGTCATTTTTTGGTACTAACCTATTAATATAGTGCCAAGTGCTAGTTCCTGTTTTTTCCGTGTTTTTTACATCGCAGAAAATCAATATCAGACGGAGTCCAAATGCCACGAAACTTTACGGAGATTTTTTATGGACTAGAAGGAACATGTTGGGCCCTGGTTGCACCTGGGGGGAGTCCCGAGGAGGGGACAACCCACCAGGGCGCGCCAGGAGGCCCAGGTGCTCCCTGGTGGGTTGTGCCCACCTCGGGTGCCCCCCGAACCACCTCTTTGCTCTATAAATACCCAAAAAATCCCAAAACCCTAGGGGAGTCGACGAAATATTCATCCAGCCTCCGCAGAGTCTAGAACCACCAGATCCAATCTAGACACCATCTCGGATGGGGTTCACCACCACCATTGGTGCCTCTTCGATGATGCGTGAGTAGTTCTTTGTAGACCTTCGGGTCCGTAGTTAGTAGCTAGATGGCTTCATCTCTTTCTCTCTCTCTCTCTCTCTCTCTCGATTCTCAATACAATGGTCTCTTGGAGATCCATATGATATAACTCTTTTGCGGTGTGTTTGTTGGGATCCAATGAACTTCGAGTTTATGATCAGATCTATCTTTTTATATCCATGAAAGTTATTTGAGTTTCTTTGATCGCCTATGTGCATGATTGCTTATAGCCTCGTATTTCTTCACCGATATTTGGGTTTTGTTTGGCCAACTTGATCTATTTATCTTGCAATGGGAAGAGGTGCTTTGTAGTGGGTTCGATCGTACGGTGCTTGATCCCAGTGACAGAAGGGGAACCGACACGTATGTATTGTTGCTACTAAGGATAAAATGATGTGGTCTATCTCTACATAGATAGATCTTGTCTACATCGTGCCATCGTTCTTATTGCATTACTCCGTTTCTCCATGAACTTAATACACTAGATGCATGCTGGATAGCCGTCGATGTGTGGAGTAATAGTAGTAGATGCAGGCAGGAGTCGGTCTACTAATCTTGGATGTGATGCATATATAATGATCATTGCTTGGATATCGTCATAAGTATTTGAAGTTCTATCAATTGCCCAACAGTAATTTGTTCACCCACCGCTTTGCCATTTTTCTCGAGAGAAGCCAGTAGTGAAACCTACGGCCCTCGGGTCTCTTTCTCATATTATTTGCCTTTGTGATCTACTTTTATTTACTTTTATTTTCATATCTATTTAACCAAAAACCCAAAAATACCTTGCTGCAATTTATTTTATTTGGCGTTTGATCTATCAATATTTACAATTTTCTCCCATCCACGTGCCATTTCTGGCGCCGTTACCCGAAAGGGATTGACAACCCCATTAACACTCGGTTGCGAGTGGTTGTTAGTTGTGTGCAGGGGCTGTTTACGTTGTGTTGCTTGGTTCTCCTACTGGTTTGATAACCTTGGTTTCATAACTAAGGGAAATACCTACCGCCGCTGTGCTACATCATCCCTTCCTCTTTGGTGAAATACCGACGTAGCTTCAAGCGACATCAAAAGGAATTTCTGGCGCCATTGCCGGGGAGGATCTTTGACATATACCAGGTTCCTAATCACAAATCTCATCTCCTCGCAATTTACATTATTTGCCATTTGCCTCTTGTTTTCCTCTCCCCCACTTCACAAAAATTTGCTGTTTTATTCGCCTCTCTTTTTCGTTCGCCATTTTCTTGCCGGATCTGTTTTTGTGTGCATTCTTGTTTGCATAGTAATGATGCCTCAAAGAAAATATTATGATGTTCCTTACCCAAATATTTTTCTTGAAATTGAGAAAAGTACTAAGGAATATATGACTACACAATTTGAGCATAATAAGTATTTCACTGAAGAACTTAAGGAGCACTCCGTTGTGCTTGATGCTATTACAAAACAACTTGATGATATCAGTAGAGAAGTTTGCAATCTCCAATCTAAGTATGCCTTTTCTAAAAGTTTGCTAGGAAAAATATCCGATGCAGAAGCTACCTTAGTAAATCAAATGGCTGCTAAACCAATCTCGATAGACGATAAAAGTGATGAAGATCTTAAAATGATTGGTGTTTCTTCTATTGTTTCCTTGTTTAATAAGGTTAATATTGATGAAAAAGGGACTGGAGAAGAGTCAACTTTAGGTAGAAGGCGTCCCAATATTTCGGAGGGTGAAAATCTTGTTGAATTTTTTTGATAAAAGTGGGTTTGGAGAGGTCAAAACTTTAGCAAGTGATGTGCCCACTCTTTTGGATTACAAAGACTTTAATTATGATAGTTGCTCTTTGATTGATTGTATTTCTTTGTTGCAATCCATGATAAATTCACCCCATACTTATGAACAAAATAAAGCTTTTACTAAACATATTATTGATGCCATGATGAAAGCTTTTGAAGAAAAAATGGAATTAGGAGTTTCAATTCCTAGAAAATTGCATGATGAATGGGAACCTACTATCAAAGTCAAGATGAAAAATTATGAGCGTTTTTCTTTGTGTGGCTTGGGTGCTAGTGTTTCTACAATTCCGAAATCTTTATGTGATGTGCTTGGTCTTACTAATTTTGAAGAATGTTCTTTGAATTTGCACCTGACGGATTCTACTATTAAAAAGCCTATGGAAGAATTAATGATGTTCTTATTCTTGCAAATAGGAATTAAATGCCCATAGATTTTATTGTTCTTGATATTGACTGCAATCCGTCTTGTCCAATTATTCTTGGTAGACCATTTTTACGCACTATCGGTGCCGTGATTGATATGGAAGAAGGCAATATTAACTTCCAATTTCCTTTGAGGAAGGGCATGGAACACTTTCCTAGAACAAGAATTAAGGCACCTTATGAATCAATCATGAGGGCATCTTATGGATCTCGAACCAAAGATGACAAAACTTAGATCCTTGCTTATTCCTAGCTAAGGGCGTAAAACTATAGCGTTTGTTGGGAGGCAACCCAATGAATAAATTTTGTTTTTGCTTCCTGTTTTTGTGTGTTAACAAAGTTATGCTACTGTTATGATTGTGTTTTTTATGTTTTAATTAGTGTTTTTGCCAAGTAAAGCCTTTAGGATCTTCATGGGTGATAGTTGTTTGATCTTGCTGAAAACAGAAACTTTTATGCTCACAAAATTGTTTTCATTTTGTACCAGAGAGCGATAAAGTACCCATTCCACTTGCAGTAGATCAATATACAAATTGGTCAGATCGTCCTATTTTTAAGAATTTTTGGAGTTACAGAAGTATTCGAAATAGTCAGATTGCTACAGTGTAACACCCACGATGCGGCTATATCTCCCACGTGTCGGAGCACGACTTAGAGGCATAACCGCATTGTAGGCAATGTCGCAAGAGGGGTAATCTTTACACATCCCATGTACTGAATAAGAAAGAGGTACCGAGTTGGCTTATAATTGCCACTTCATACAATACATGAATATAGCATTACATCAACCATCATACAAACAAGGTCCGACTACGGAAGCAAAATAAAAGAAGACCACCCCTAATGTGAAAGATACCCGATCGCCCCAACTGGGCTCCACTATTGATCAACTGGAAATGGAAACAACAAACGAACACGATCTTCATCGAGCTCCTCCTTGAGCTCGGTTGCATCACCTGCACGATATCATCGGCACCTGCAAACTGGGTATGGAAGTAATCTGTGAGCCACGGGGACTTAGCAATCTCACACCCTCGCGATCAAGACTATTTAAGCTTATGGGTAGGAAAGGGTAGTGAGGTGGAGCTGCAACAAGCACTAGCATATATGGTGGCTAACATACGCAAATGAGAGCGAGGAGAGAAGGCAAAGCACGGTCGTGAACTAGAAGTGATCCTGAAACTACTTATGTTCAAGCATAATTCCAACACTGTGTTCACTACCCGGACCCTGCCGAGAAGAGACCATCACGGCTACACACGCGGTTGATGCATTTTAATTAAGTTAAGTGTCCAGTTCTCTACAACCGGACATTAACAAATTCCCATCTTCCCATAACCGCGAGCACGGCTTCCGAAAGTTCATAACCCTGCAGGGGTGTCCCAACTTAGCCCATCACAAGCTCTCACGGTCAACGAAGGATATTCCTTCTCCCAGGACGACCCGATCAGACTCGGAATCCCGGTTACAAGACATTTCGACAATGGTAAAACAAGACCAGCAAAGCCACCCAGATGTGCCGACAAATCCCGATAGGAGCTGAACATATCTCGTTCTCAGGGCACACCGGATGAGCAAGACGTCGGGTTGGCATAAACCCTGGTTGCCCAGGGGGCGCCGGACATCGCTCAGGTTGGACCAACACTTAGAGAAGCACTGGCCCTGGGAGGGGGGGGTTAAAATAAAGATGACCCTTGGGTTGGCTGACCCAAGGGAAAAAAAGGCTAGGTGGCAAATGGTAAAACCAAGGTTGGGCCTTGCTGGAGGAGTTTTATTCAAGGCGAACTGTCAAGGGGTTCCCATTATAACCCAACCGCGTAAGGAACGCAAAATCAAGGAACATAACACCGGTATGATGAAAACTAGGGCGACAAGAGTGGAACAAAACACCAGGCATAAGGCCGAGCCTTCCACCCTTTACCAAGTATATAGATGCATCAATTAAATAAGATATATTGTGATATCCCAACAAAATCCATGTTCCAACAAGGAACAAACTCCATCTTCACCTGCAACTAGCAACGCTATAAGAGGGGCTGAGCAAAGCGGTAACATAGCCAAACAACGGTTTGCTAGGGCAAGGTGGGTTAGAGGCTCATGGAAATATGGGATGCATGATATAGCAAGTGGTAGGTATCGCAGCATAGGCATAGCAATAGAGCGGGCAACTAGCAAGCAAAGATAGAAGTGATTTCGAGGGTATGGTCATCTTGCCTGCAAAGTTCTCCGAGAAGAAGAAAGCTTGATCCTCGTAAACGTACTCAACGGGTACCTCGATCACGAACTCGTCTCCCGGCTCTACCCAAAGCAAGAACACAAGCAAAGGAAAACACAATCAACCACGGTGCAATGCGCAAGCAACATGATGCAAAACATGGCATGATATGCAGGATGTGATATGCAACGCATATGCGTGCTTCGGAAAGGAAAGATTGAACCAGGCCTCAACTTGGAAACCAAGAGTGCCGCTCGAAAGATGAGTTGATTTCGGTCGAAATCGATATAAAGATCATCGGAATCGGATGCACAGTTTGGAAATGGCAAGCAAAACAATAATGGCATGAAACTGCGATCAACAGCACGATGCCATCTAGAATGCAACAAGAAGCTAAGCTACTGCACTCCAACATAACAACAAACCACATGGCAGTGATCCACTCAAGATGCTTGACAAAAGATGAACACTGAGCTATGGCTAATTCACTCAATAGCAGGTTCAAACAAGCATGGCAAAAGTGTAAAAGATATCAACATCACAGACTTAGAGAAATAACAACATGCCAAGAATTAACATCAGGAAGCAGTGTTTAGAGCAAGATAACAACATGCTACAGGAACATATCATGATAAAGCAAGGAATGGCATGAACCTACTCAAAGCATATAACAAAAGTCCCTTACTGACCATAAGCCAAAAGGGATCAGAAAATACAATGGCAACCATGTGAACATAGCAAGTTTCGTTAACAGATTCAGACTTAGCAGAAAAACTGGAACATGTCAAAACAGAATTACGTAGGCATGTTTACGAGCTCGATGCACTCACCACAAGGCATTGCATGACAAACTAAGCATACACCCGGCAAGTAGACATGGCATAGAAGCTAAACATGGCAAGAACACTCTCATAGCATGCACGGATCAACTACAACAACCTCGGCAAAATTGCTTAACATGTAAACAATCTGCTAGGAACATTTTATAGCAAAAGTAGAGCAAGATTGAGTCATGCTAGAGCACTCCATAAATACAAACAAAGTCATGTATGGATAGAGCATCACAATATCTCAAAATCAACCTTACTGAACATGCTCAAAAGTGGCATGGATCACTCTGTAGCAACAAGAACACATGGCATAAAAATAGCATCAGGGAAATGACTTAGAAGAATTCTAAGTCTCTGAAATCAGCAACATCACGAGAGCTACTTTACATGCTTGTGCTAGTCACCACATTCATCATAAAAATACATGGCATACACCCCCTGTAAAGATGGCATGGCATATAACAAAACACATGTTGGGCTCAAGTTCATAGGAGGCACACATTAATCATGGAAAAAATGACAAATGCCCATAATCTGATAAGAAACTGAAACTAACATCACATAGCACTCTTGCAACAGCATTTAGGGCATCAAGATGAACTCAAATGAACATGGTGCAATGGGATGAAATGAAGTACACATCGAGATGAACAATTTGATATCTCATGCACGCAAAACGGAGCATCACACAGGAAGTTATGACATGATGAACCTGGGCACATGAATCTGGAAACTTCGGGGACTTAGTGAAATTTTACCTCCGCGAGAAGTCAACGCGGGATCGAGCGGAGCGGGACGACGCGGTGCGGGACGGATCCGGCTGTTTGGTTGGAGGGATGGGTGACGAGATCTCGCCAGAGTTGGCCGGAGTTGCGCCGGAGACGGAGAAGGAGGCTGGAGACGAGGAGGAGGCTGGAGGAGGGAGCTGCTGGTGGCCGGAGGAGCTCGACCCGGCGGCGCGGAGGAGGATCCCGGCGAGGTCCGAACTCCGGTGAGGTCCGGAGGACACGAATGGCGAGGCGGCGCAGGAGCTACCGGAGGAAGGCGGCGCGGGGCGGTGGCCATGGCGCGGGAGGCGGCGCGGCGAAGGCATGGCGGCGCCGGGTGGCACAGGCGCGGGGACGCGGTGGTGCACCAGCAACGGAGGCGTGAGGAGAAGGCGGCGGGGTGACTCGGGCGCTCGGGCCCGGTCGTGGCTCAGGCGGGCCGGCCTCGGGCCCCGAGGGCCGCGGCGGCGCGCGGTGGCGGAAGGACGCAGCCGGACACGTAGCGCAACGCGGTTGAGTGTGGGCGATGGCAGCGCTGATGTGGCGCGAGGCGATTGGCCGGGGAGACGTGGCTGGAGGTGGTGGACGCGTCCGGCGGCGGAGTGGACATGTCCGGCGGCGCGCGGAGGAGGAGGTAAGAGTTTCATCTGCGCCAAAAATCCGGGAGGCACACACATATATATAGGTAGAGGGAGCTAGGAGACTCCAAATTGAGCACGGTTTTCGGCCACGCGATCGTGATCGAACGACCGAGATAATGGAGGGGGTTTAGGTGGGTTTTGGGCCACTTTGGAGGGGTGTTGAGATGCAACACACACGAGGCCTTTACGGTTCCTCGGTTAACCGTTGGAGTATCAAACGAAGTCCAAATGGCACGAAACTTGACAGGCGGTCTATCGGTAGTATACCAAGGCCGCTTGGCAAGTCCCGGTCCAATCCGAGAACGTTTAACACCCACACACGAGAAGAGGCAAAAGGGGACACCGGAGGACATATGAGCGCCGGATTGCAAAACGGACAATGGGGAAAATGCTCGGATGCATGAGGCGAACATGTATGCAAATGCGATGCACATGATGACATGATATGAAATGCATGACACGCAAGCAAATGACAAGGAAACAACAGCGGATAACTGGAAGACACCTGGCACATCGGTCTCGGGGCGTTACAACACTCCACCACTACGAGAGGATCTCGTCCCGAGATCTAGGATGGCACCGGAGGGAAAACGGAAGAGAAAGAGAAGAGGTAAAACTAAGTTGCTTCTTTGACAAACGAGTGAGACCAAAAAACCTTGAAAGGTGGAACAACTTGAAAAATAGAATACAACGGAGATAAACGAAGTTGATAACTCCCCCTTAGAAAAGAGGAACAAGGAAGAACAAATTCGGGCAGCACTCGGGTTGAAAAGTGATATGAAACTTGATAAGATGAAAAGAACTTGAAGCAGTGGGTGCAACACTCCGGTTAAATGGATAAGCATGAAAAGAACATGATCTTGACATTCGGGATGATGAGAGGAGAGAGCAACAACACAATGCCTCCGGGAGAAAGAATAGAGTATCGATCATAGGAATAAGAATGGAGAAGGAAATGCCAACTTCTGCCACAAGTGAGCTTGGAAGGCACCCTTCCAAGAAGGTTATAACGGAGTTGTTGAAAAACCAACAACGAAACGAATAAGCTTGTTGTGGGCTTATGGAAAACATCCCAAAATTAGGAGGTGAAATTCTGCCACTAACGGAAATGATAGATTGGATAGATATCAACAAGGAGATGTGAAGCTTATCTCACCGGAAGGATAAATGAAAGGCCTCGGGTCATTTATAAGCACCATAAAAGCAACAATCCTTAAGGAAAGCTATAGGTGAAATATAACCCCAGATAATTCCAATGAGGAGATTGGTGGATTTAAAATACCTCATTCTTAACAACATGTGAATCATGAAACATGAACTCAAATTATCAAGAATGATATAATACCACTCCAATGATACAGTAGAAAGAATTGCACTTTGGAATGCAAGATGAAGAAAGCTTGAGCTCCTCTGAAGAGAATCTCAATGAACACTTCGAGAATGAATTAAATCCTTGATGAACCATCATGTAGAACCTTCATGAAGAACTCCGGTAACAAAAGGATGATCACACGAAAGGAAAGAGAAGTTGAAAACGCAAGGTGAATCCTTGCAATGATTTAGATAAATCTCTGTGGTGATATAATTGCGAGAGCTTGGAACTCTTGGAAAATAAAAGATAAGTCTCTTGAACCGAGAATGTGATATGATGAACCTCTGGAATAAGGAATTGAATTCACTCAATGAAACTAGAATAAGAATTACATTATGCTTATCCTTCACCAATTAAATTGATGATGAGCAAACGGATTTGGCATACTACTTATTCTCGTTGAAAAGGATTAAGAGGGATATAGCATAAACTTGAGAAGGTCTTCAACGATCCACCGGTAGCATTGAAACAACGAATGAATTGATAAGATAAATAAGGAAGATAAGATCTTGAACGAACCACCGTAAGAATTGAAAACGATCAAGGAAAAGATAGAGAAACACCGAGAAGAGTTAGAACATGAACGAAGATGCTTGAGGGGATTTTGATACAAGTGAATGAAAAGATCACGAGCTGATTAGAGAAAAATTGAATGATGCACCGGTATGATTTAGAGAATGATAGCTGAAAACTAGAATGAATAATCCCGAAATGATGGCCTCCGGAGAATCAAACTGAAAAGACTCCTGAAATGCTCCGGATGGGTGAAAATAATTCTCACAATCGAAAACAATTATGAGAGGATGGCATAAAGCTAGCACCAAGAATCTTCAAGAGAACGGATAAGATTTGGAAGAAAAACTCTTCTTCGGTCTTCAAATGTTGAGAATGACGACGAGAAACACCACCATGAGTAATCCCGAAAATGATGGCCTCCAGAGAATCAAACTAAAAAGACTCCTGAAATGCTCCGGATGGGTGAAAATAATTCTCACAATCGAGAACAATTATGAGAGGATGGCATAAAGCTAGCACCAAGAATCTTCAAGAGAACGGATAAGATTTGGAGGAAAAACTCTTCTTCGGTCTTCATGTTGAGAATGACGACGAGAAACACCACCATGAGTAGTTGAGATACTCCGGGATGACGAATAGAAAGGTTGAGCCAACGGTGATAAGAATTTGAAAGATCTTGGGGAAAGACATTTGACATTCTTACGTCAAACTTCAAAAAGAATTTAGGATAGCTCTGGGAAAATTAGAAGAGTCAGGTAAGATCCTAGGAAAAGACCTGTGGGTTAGGGCCCACTCAAAAGAAACACCGTTGGAATGATTAGAAAGAGGGATTGCGCCGGTTGAATTAAATGGCTTGAATGAGACAACATCCTCAAAATAACTTGAACGGATTGGGAATGGAAACGAATCTTTGAGATCTCTTGAGCACTCCGGAACAATAGAATAGCAAGAGTGGATGATTAAGAGGTGCACTGGCATGGAAAACATTTGAAATGAGTTAAGGGATATGATCAACACCAAAAGCTTGAATTTAATCCACTGGAGAAGAAAACGAACAAAGAATGATGAACTTGTAAAGCATATTCATGAGAATCACCGGATAAGAACATGAAGGAAAAGAATGGAGAGACTTCTCATCAATAAGATGATACTTGATTAAGAAATCTGAGTCCTTGAAAAAAAAGGGGGGGGGGGGGGGAAAACAAAGTCAACTTGGAACGGATTAAACGAACATCGTTGCAAAGAACTGAGAATTGATCTCGCGAATGTTGACATGATCGGATCCACTAGAAGAGGAGCACGCCGGTAGAGAAGAAATTTAGATGACAATCTCGATGATTAAGAAGGAATTAGCATTCACATAGATATATGAGAACACCGCTTAGGAAAGGTATCACTACAAAAAAATACACTTCCGTGATGATACATGTTTGTCACATTAGGTCGCGTTTTTTGTCATGCATGTACATCCATGACAAATTTATGACAGAATAAGGATAGTCATACCTGTGCTGTCGTAGAAGTGTTCCATGACATTACCAAAATTATCATCATGGAAGTGTCCACTTCCATGACGATAAATCGCGCGTCACAGAAGTGCTTTTGTCAAGGGTGACCGACACGTGGCATCCACCGTAACGGAACGCCGTTAAGCTATCGGGTCGGGTTTTGGATCCGATAACCCGTTAACAACCCCAACCAATGGGGATTTTCCACGTGTAAAATCATCATTGGCTAGAGGAAACACGTGTCGGCTCATCGTCGGGACAGATGTCATCCACTCACTGGACAGAAGGCGCCTATGATACGTCGACACGTGGCACGACCCAACAAGTTTAAATGGGCCGGCCCAACTAAAGGCCCACACGATTTTGCGGACCATAATGGGCCAGCCCAGCTAAAGGCCCACGGGATTTTGCGGACCATAATGGGCTGGCCCAGCTAAAGGCCTACAAGATTTTGTTTGCCATAATGGGTCGGCCCAGGTAGAGGCCCACTAGATTTTTGTGTGCCGTAATGGGCCGGCCCAGGTAAAGGCCCGCAAGATTCTTGCGGATCATAATGGGCCGGCCCAGCTAAAGGCCCACGAGATTTTGTCGACATTAATGGGCTGGCCCAGCTGTAGGCCCACAAGATTTTGAGGACCCTAGTAGGCCGGCCCATTAACTGCCTACCATGTTTTGGGCCAAATGCCGGCCCATATTTGATCCGGTCCATTAATGGCCTGCCATGCTCCGGGCCTAATAGTGGCCCATATGAGATCCGGCCCGTTAAAGGCCTACCACGTTCTGGGCCAAATTACGGCCCAGATCAGGTCCGACCCTTTAAGAGGCTTTGGGCTCAATTATGGCCCATATCAGATTCGGCCCGTCAACTGGACACTATGCTTTTGGGCCCACTTGCTAAAGTCCCACTTAGTAATTCGGCCTGATAATAGTTTTGCCCTATTAAGGGCCCGTTTAACATTTCGGCCCTATATTAATTTCAACATGTTAAAAGCCCGTCATATAGTTGGGCCTAACTACGGCCCGGTTTGCATCTGGCCTGCTCGCAGCCGATATCTAATTGGGCCAAACAAGGACCGAGACAATTTTTTGGCCAGTTAAAAGCCCGTGATTTGATTCGCACAATCATGGGTCGGGGTTCATTTCGGGCTACTGCCGGCCCTTGAGCTGTTCGGCATGTTTCAGGCCCAACCTACATCATGATTGTATGACAGCCCGTTTATGTACCGTAATTTTATGGTTTGGCCGGTTTACTGCGAAGACAGGACATATATACAGTAAAATAACCGCAGCATCGTGAATAAGAAAAAATATAGACTATACAATAAAGAAATTATGGCATATTACATCCACTGGGCATCAAAGTTCGCCACTATGATAATAAAGCACAAGCAGACAGCAGATTACATACACTGGGCATCAAAGATCGCCACCAGTGCAAATAAACACACCGACAAAATAATATACAAAACCGACATCACTTCAATAGAGTTCAAGAAAGGTTAGCCCTGCTGGGGAGCTGCAGCGCAAGCAGCTGAGCAAGATGATGAGACTGCGCTTGTTCAACACTTATATATTCCTCACTCTGAAAGATAAACAAGCAGAAAGATGACAGGTTTTGCACATAAAAGTATCAGTGCTGACAATTCATCACATTTCTTACTGACGAATAAAGTGACACACTTTAAATTTGCATTAACACAATATGGTATTGTTCAGGTCAAGACATGGCAGGAAATGACATTGTGAAGGAGTTGGCAGCTTCACAACACCACTGGATTACAGATCAAGAACTCATAAGTATCAATGGTTAGTGTGCTGTCAATTTATACCATTTCAGATTGGCAAATAAAGAGATGGTTTAAATAATAGTAGAATGATATGACATTGTTCATAGTTAAGACATTGCAGAATATGACATTCTGCTGTAGTGGGTAGGTTCACCACACCACTGGATTACGGATGAAGAACAGAAGCATACATGCAGTGCAAAAGAAGATCACTTGCTCTGTATAGTTTAATTTACATGGTATGAAGAAGGAACTTGGTTGTACAACTGAAAACTTAAATTGAGAAAGGACAAACTTTTGTTTATGAACTACATATAATAAACTTTAAACAAGCAATTTGACGCAAACACCAAAAATAAACAGCTGTTGCAGTCATGCCTAACCAAATATATACAACAAAGTTTGAAGGCTTGAGATGGAGAAACTTACATTATTGGTGAAGACAGGCTCTATAAAGGCCTTGTCCATGCTGATGGGGGGGGGGCAATTCAAGAAGTTTACCACAGAATCTTCTTCAAAAGCATTGCCTTTATTCTACATTTTGTTAAGAGTAAATATAGATGTGATAATATACGAAAAAATGGAGAATATTTAAGATAAGATGAAGAGTGATGCTACATAACCAAGTAGCTATAAATGTAAGTGCAGTGATACAGGCAAAAGGTACAGCCAAGAGCAATGCACAACTAAACTTCTTCAGTACCAACCTTATGGTAAGAGTAAATATAGATCTGATGTGTAGAAAATGGAGGGCAAAGGAAAATAAGCTGCAGAGTGATGGTACATGAAAAACTACCTGTCATTATAAGTACACTGATAATGGACAACATGTACTTACAAGAACAATGCATAGCTAAAAAAACATTGGCATTGGATATATTCTACACTAATGTAACCATTCATACAGATCAGATAATTTGGAGCAAACAATTGATAAGCAAGCTATCATGCATACTGCTGTCACATAATGAACCAGGTATGTATGCAAGTACAGTGATACAGGACAACAAGTACTAACAAGAGCAAATCAGCGGGCAGCATATTTGCGATATCCTGTCGTTCTTTTCAAACTGGAATTCTTCTTCGAGCAGATTTCCTGCAAAAAAGATCCGTAAGGCACATGCGGAAAAGTAGAAGTTCAAATTGTCATGTGATTTCTTAGACAGTACCTCATCCTGGGAACGAGACCAGTGCATAACAAGGTTTTTCCATTCAATGTCTTCTAAATTTAGCACAGGAGACTTCACCGGAAATTTGTTTATAGACTTGCCATCAAAGTGTGATTTCCTCAGGTAACACCGATGTTGCTGCAATGCTTCCTTGAAAAGCACAAGCACGCTTTGCTTGTCATGACTATTCAGATTGACCCTCGCCTAGTTACAACAATGTAATGTAAATCATTGATGTGTTCAATCAGCAGAAAATAGGAAAATAATAACCATGAATAATAGCACTTATACGTAAGTTGGACAGGACGATGTGAAAATGGTGTTTGTCTTCACAATAATCTTCCCATGATGGGAATATATGCACGTAGTCCCTAACAACATTGAAAGCATTGTCTTTTAAACTGGGAATAAATGGAATGGGGTTCCAATCTGCAGGAATTGGCCGTCTCTGCAGTTGGGATAGGTCTTCGGCTGGTGGACTTGCTGTACTTTTTGGTGGAGTGGGATTTTTCTGTGGTACAGTGGTGCTATGGCAAATGAAATCGGTATACCTTTTGCTGGAGTGCAGGTCCTGTGTGGTGGGGCTAGTGGTGTGGCCAGTGAAGTATGGGTACAGTCTGCTGGAGTCGGTCCTACGTTTTGTGTCACTGGTTGTACAACCAATATAAGTGGGGTGCTGTCTGATTTCTCCGGCACCACCATGTTTTTCAAGGACTTTGCTGGTGCTCCTTCAGGTTCGGCAATCACCCTCTTCCTTTTTGATGTCTGATGCACAAGAACAGCATTTGAGTGGAAAAACATGGTATGATGACAGATGGAATATGTATTGATAATGGATGGGCATGGCATCTCGACATATATGATGAGTAAACTAAGCAGATGGCGGTGCAACAAAGTACAAGAAATGCAAGACAACATATGCAAGATACGCGCAATCAATAAAACCTTGCCAAATTAGAACAGGCACCTTGATGGGTGAACAGGACAGGCCATCTGCCTTTGACTCCTCGATGTTAGAATAGTCATTAGGATGATATTCTGAACAAGAATCAACAGGTGGGGAGCGTACGAGTTTCATTGCTTCCAGAATGGCACTCAATGCCTTGCTACCAATTTTGTAAGTCATTGCAGTGTTCCACAATATTCTTCTGATGCGCGGATTCTGATATTCACTGTAATTGCGTATAATATCTGAGAACCATGAAAACATAAATAGTTGTGAGATTATCTTTGTAATGCAGATGATATTCTAATATAGGGGCACCCCTGTAAACACTTGTGTGCTATCACTGGATTCTGATGAGAGAGCTCATGTGTGCTGTAATATGGTGCATGCATTTATATAATCTGGCACAAGTACACAAAAAATAGGCTCCAGAAGTAAGGATAGCTAGCAGATGATAGGTTCATAATATAATGTATAGAGAGTTTATTGCCACACCATGATAACAAGAGCACACAACAACTAGGCAGATCATAGTGTACATAACAGGGGTACACCATAACCAGGATATATAAATCGGGAAAGTGGAACTGGCTGGAAATTACAGTGTTGTATTGCCGCTAGTAATTGAAAGCCTATCGATCACGTACAGGCCAGCTCTATCAGCTGTTGACTGCAGATGTCCCTGCTCCCCTTCCTGACAAGGAACATACTGTGCTTCCCATACAGAACACCGCATGGGCCGCCGGCCAAACCACCGGCCCCACCGCCTGTGTTCCTCCGCCACCCCACCCCCGCCCCCACCCACGTCGAGTTTTCTTCGTTCGACGAGGCCCCACCACCGCCCCCCACAACCACCGTCCCCACCCGAGCCCCTTCGATCGCACCGGCGAACTCCGGCGAGCTCTGAAAAATCGACTGACCCAATTTTGAAATTTAGTCTACTGTGATTTAACTAGTGTGGAATATAAAAGGCGAAAACCATAAGCATTACGAGTATGGTGTTGAGCGTGCCATGGCGGATCTGAAGGTGCAAACCGGACAAAGGCAACTTCGCAACCAAGACAAGAAATCAGAGTAAAGCAGTGCCGATCTATTTTCTTGCTGTGATAAATAAGTTGAGCAGATATGAAAGAGTACCGTCTCTGGTGCGGCGCCGTGTACGCATCTGCTGAGAATTTGACGGTGCTGCTGTAGTGATGGCTGTCGGCGGCGTGGAAGCAGATCTAGGAGGGTAGACGGTGGCGGCGGGGCGCGGTGGACGAGATGGTCGTAGGAGCGGTGCCGACAAGGTGGACGGCGGCGGGGATGAAGCGAGAGGACGGGATGCAAGGATCCCGGTCCGAAGCCATGGATGAGAGAGGTCGATCTCTTGTAATGGACGGCGGCGTCGGGGTATCAGCTCCGGCATGGTGGAGGAGGACGGCGGTGGATGGGGTGGCGGACGGCGGCGGACGGAGGAGGGTGGGGTGGAGAGGGTGTTTTGGCGCCCACGGAGTACGAATGGGGAAAAGGGAGGTAGAGAGGAAGGGGGGAACCATGTATTCAGGGCACGCTTGTCTCAAATGCGAGGGAATTTACAAACTTAGCCCCCGTTTCAAATTTCTACTACATTACAGCAACACTAGTTGGTTGGGGATAGGACGGTAATCTCGCATACACCGAATATTTGCCGATGAGAGTTTGTTTTTGGCGCCCACCGTGTATGAATATGAATCGAGGAGGGAGTCAATTTCGGCCGAGGACACACTGTGTTTTGGCGCCCACCGTGTTTGAATCCGTGTGAGAGGCGGTTACGTCACATTTGGGTGAAATTACAAACCTACCCCTATCGAAACCTATAGAAATCCAGCATATAGGCTTTGCGTGGCAGGGATAGGCAGTAGTGATTTCCATCTTGCAGATTTTGGTTTCGGGCGGTTACTACGACTTTCCCCGCTTCGTTCAAATTTTGCAGAGTGCATGTTTACCGTGCCAACTCAATTTGAATCCCGTTTGTATTCTATTTTTATTTTCGAGCGGGATCCATTTTCAATTGGAATTACATTCTATATACATCATTTTTTATATATACTTTCAAAAGCACAACACTATTTATACATAAATATGGTTTATAAATGGCATGATCTCAGATTCATAAGGATGTATCCATCAGTTTGGATTTTCAAATATTTGAAACCACTTTATGTTGAAATCCAATGTATGCATTCCTCGCTAACTATCTCCAATTAATGTGTGTTTCATGCTGGTTTTTTTACTTCTCAAACATGTATAATGTGTTTCACACACGCAACATATAGTGTAATCCTGTTTAGACATTAATTGCATATAAACCATGCATTGTTTGTAATTGAAGAATCTATGGATCACCAATATTGATAAACTATATAACATTACACGTGTGCCCAAATTCAAATGAATATGCATGTTTGATACACCAATTTGTGTTATGATATTATCGATGTCGTGATCTCCAGTTTAAATATTTGAATCCCCTTTAATCCAGATATTCATCTCATATAGCTATCACTCATGTTTATATAGGACTGTCTCTCTGGACCTATACGCGTTCATCGTCTCTCAGGTATCTCTCGTGCTACCTGTATGTCAACAATGATCTTTTATCTTCGTAACACACTGACGGTACTCTCTCCCTCGACCTTCATCACTCTATCTCTCTCTAAGTATATCTCACTCCCTGGTATGTGTCTCTAACTATGATTCTCCATGTGGAATCTCTTTCTCTCACACAAACACAAAATTTTGTCTCCCGGGGTCTCATTTCTCTCTACTATTCTCACGTGTGCCACTCGCACACCCCTCATATAGAGATGTCTTTCGCTCCTTAGATATGAGAACCTATGACTCTTCCTATTCAATACCTCTTTCTCACACACAAACACAAACTCTGTCTCCCAGGGTCTCATATTTCTCCATTGTTCTCTTGTATGTCGCTCACACAAACCCTCTCTCCCTAGAGATATCTTGCGTTCCCTCGTATGTCTCTCTAGCTATCACTCTCATTGTCAAACATCTTTCTCTCTCGCAGACACAAAACTCCGTCTCTCTGGATCTCATTTCTCTCTGATATCTGTTTGTATGTGACTCACACGCACCCTCTCTCTACCTCTCTCACACCCACACACATAACCCAGCCTTCTGATCCACTCGACTCCTATCTCTAATGCACACTAGCTAGCATGTTTATCTTTCTATTTATCTGTTTCTCCATCAACCTTCTTTCTCGTCCTCACTCTTGATTCCTATCATGCACACTACATATGTTTCTCTCTACATGCAGTCAAGTGCCCTCTCACACACATATATAACTTCACCCTTTGAACCACCCGACGGTCATCTCCAACACCCAAACTAGCGGATGTCCCTCTAGCTAGCATCTCCATCTCTGTATCTATCTGTAGTTTCTCCGTCAACATTTCTTTCTCGCACGGAGTCTTGCTTCCTATCACCCACACTATATATGTCTCTCCATACATATGCATTTATAGGTTGGTCTCTTTTGCACAATCGTTGCGCCTCACTCCCTCTGCTCGCCATAGATGCATGCTCCAGCCCACGCCACTATCTCTTAAAGACAAAAACACATGCTCAATTGTCGGGACTTCTTCCATGCATTCTCACATGCATGCATATTGTCATATCGATCCGTCTCTCCCATGTCGTTGATCTTTTATCTCGATCATGCGCGCGCGCACACACACACATCCCACGTATACATGTATACCTCTCACACATGCACGTTCAAGATCTCTATGTCTCCATACGTAGTTAATTACCCTCAATCCTAACGCCACATCGAATCGTTCTCCTCTTTTGTGCACATAACCTACGCCTAGATGGGTAAAACACACACTCACACTTAACAATCTCCTTCTAGCTACCCCCCGCCTCTCACTCTTCCCCTATATCCCCGAAACCAATAAGACCATCCCTTAGTTTAATTCCCGCCTACATGCACCATCGATATATAGTAGTCTTCCTTGGTGTCTCTTGAACAAACACGTTCTCTCGAAGTCGACTCCTCTCACGCGCACACACCTTCTCTTCCCTCTCTACGGGCATTTTCTCTCTCGCACCCCATCGTTGGTGGCCTCTGCCATACACATCACCTCTCTATGATGAAAGCCATGCACACTTAAATTACATCCGCCACAGAGGACCCCGCAACACACACACACACGCACCCCCCCAACACACACACACAAACACACACACACGCAAGCACGCCCGCCCGCCCGCCCCCCACACACACTAATACTCCATCTCTCTCCCTCTCTCTCACACACACAAACTAAGACTCCATCTCTCTCCTCTCTCTCTCTCACACACACACACCCCACACACACACTAAGACTCCATCTCACACACACATGCTCTAGGCGGAGCATTTGTTCCTACCACCCTTCATCCAACCTTACCCGTATGATAAACAATCACCTTTATTTACTTGCATAACATGGACAAATTCCACTTTACTTTAGTAGTCAGCAAACTTATCATCTGTACCCTTATAAAAAACCGAGTTGGTGGTGATGGTGTGCCTGCCATCTTGTAATACAGACCGTATGATCTATATCTGAGGATAGAAAGCAAACTATGATAATTTTACAAAAGATACCCGCACCTCTCTCCACATCATTATCTCCCGCAACCTCATTGCTCAGCAATTAAAAAAGGAATAAGTCTCTGGAACAATCTAGCATGCATGGTGGCCGCTGCCGCCTGCCGGTGCCGTCCATCCCCATGCCTCCGCCCATTCCGACCACCAGTCACCACCACGCTCTCATCTTTCATTTTTTCGATGACATTCTCGAGATACCAGTTTTCCGATAAAATTCTTGAGATATCATTAGTTTTTACACATGGGATTACTCCTGCATGGGTCAGTCACAACAGGTGTTCTGTAAAAAAATGCATATTGATGTTCCATGCAATGCATGAGAATCTTGCTTGTAATTATATAACGCAAGTCACGAGCAGGAAGTGACATTTTTTTGACACAACCACGTTAACATGGCCACGTAAATCACTAGCTAAAGTAAATACCATTATACTTATATCCCGATGCAAAAGGTTGAGTACATGTCTGAAGAGTAGAGTCGCACACACACACTCTGTCTCTCAGAATCTCTCTCACACACACACCAGTTACGTGACGCCCACTTAAGCAGACAGGTATGTTACAATTTGTGCACCCGCGGGTACACGTGATGCTGCGCATTTATTT
Organism: Triticum urartu; assembly: GCF_003073215.2. Classification (NCBI taxonomy): domain Eukaryota; kingdom Viridiplantae; phylum Streptophyta; class Magnoliopsida; order Poales; family Poaceae; genus Triticum; species Triticum urartu. Next base: position 420,377,786 of record NC_053027.1, read on the forward strand.
AAGCCGGAAGGCAAACCCAAACAGTAGCTGCATTCATTCCCCTCCCACCGCCTCTTCTCTGGTCGCCGTCGCCCGGTAGACATGGGCCGGCTGAAGGTAACAACATACGCCATACTCCCACCGGAGCGACGCTTTAATATGGAAATTTTAGTGGTCATGCATGCATCTTTTTGTGCTAGCACTCCTATATAAGGGTTGACAGGTCACTTGCCGCGGACGTGCGCGGGCGGTGGAAGAGGAAGGAGAAGGGAAGCGGGCTGTGGAGTAATGTTTTTTACCACAATTTCTTAGGAAACTGAGTGCAATAATTGAGTAGTTTTGCAAACTACCAGTACTACACCTGAAACGGTTCAAAACCTATACTCCCTTGCCAGCGCGCGCTTCCCGCGTGAAACGTTCAGCGTCGTCCTGGAGCGTCAGTGCCGCATTAATGCCCGGCCAGTGCGGAGGCGACCTCTCACTGGCGCCGGCTTTGAAGTGGCGCGACGGCCGAGAGAGCGCCGCTTCCCGGTGCACGCGACTGCTCCGCGTCGAGACTGGCCATAGGCCCTATTTGGATCCATGGGCTAGAGTTAGTTTGAGCTAGTTGGGGCTCAAATAGCCCTAAATTATCCAAGAATGAGGGTTTAAATTGGAGCAAGTTGCACCGAACCCACAAAAAAAAACTATCCCACCCAAGAGGTGGTAACTGGAGATAGTTCTCATTGGGACCACTGAAAAATCACTTTTCTCTCTCCATGAAGTGCATTTATTGTCAATCTAACCCTATCACCCAAACACCTCTTTGGCTACAGTTAGTTCAGGGTTAGTCATGAGTTATTCTAACCTCTAGCTAAGTTAGAGTATCAAACAGGAGCAGTATAGGACATGCAAGTTGCTCAAAGCATACATGCAAATTCGTACGTGAAATGATTTTTTCTTTTTGAAAACGGAATGTGAAATGAATTTTTTTAGAATGCTCTTGGCATGTCGCTAACATGTGATAGTTAACCGACCTCAATAGACAGCAGAAATGCCAGCCCGCCGCACTTTGATAGAGATGAGGAGGGAGAAGCGATACGGGCTGCTGGATTACTAGAGTTAGGTGTCGCACGGAAGCAAAGAAATATGGTGATAGCGTGGGTTTGCCATGTACTAGTATGATACTACACTGGGATGCCGTGTTTCGTACTCTTCCAGTCCACTGTGGAGATGATTGGTTAATTTTATATCGCCGAATAATATTAAATATTATGAGTGCAGAAGCTCCGCCACGAGGTTCCTTGCTCCTTCTCAGTCGTCCGGAATCTATGTTCTTCCACTCTATTTTTTTACGTGAGCTTTGTTCATCCTTTTGCCAACACGCGAGACATCTGGCATCAAGGTGCACGTGTTATGCAAGGATCGTTCATCTATATGAAGAACACGTGGGACTGGAACTACGAGACGAACATGTACCCAGGAGTGGACGTACGAACCTGAGTAATGTAGTGCAGTAAGTGAAGTAGAAAGGCACAAATGGTATGAACATGCGTGGCTTATAGGGTGTGTTTGGTTGCATTCTCGTCTCAGCATAATTGTTCCCTCTTTATGCATGCTCAAATCAACACCCCTCTTCATGCATGCTCTCTTCATGCATGCTTCTAGTGTATTTGTGCTAAACTAGTGTGGACTCATGCACCCTCCATACACTCTACCAAACACCCAAAAGTAGGTCGAGAAGGGAACTCTTGGGCGGCATTTGTCTCTTACTACGTACTACCACTAAATGTTGTACGTGCAATGCACGGTGATGTTATGGAGTACGTGCCGAAGTACTCTACTACTAATATATTAGGTGGAGGCACATATTAACTTTTATATTTGTTTACGTGTATGCCCCGAGACCTTCCAACTAGACGTGTCTTTGTCTCCAGGTCGCACTTTGTATCATTCATACCACTAAGTACTACTACGTGTGGTCTCCGACCCAGAAGTGGAAGAAGTGGAGACGCTCTACCACACTGTTTTTTATGCTGGGCTCTACCACACTGTTCAGGTCCCACTCCTTTCGCCGACGTGTGGGACATCCAGCACGTGCCGTGTTTGGCACCCTTCGTCGTAAGAGTTGAAACGCTAGCATTCATCAGAAATAAAAAATAATTATAAATCGGCAGTCATACTATTTTTTTGCGAACCAATCAGCAGTGATACTATACCACGCGGTTTCCTTACTCCTCGATATCGGAAAGAATACTTCCGTTCGCCAACATGTGGGACGTCGACCATCCTGGTCCACTTTCCATGCACGCAGAACTCCAAGGGAGTCACCCAGGTCGTCGCGCCGCAGTAACAATGACTAATGAGCCATCAAATCACAGCCCACTTCCCACTTTGAAGTTTCTTGGACGAAGGAACCATCATGAATTCGTTGAATTCCGCTTCTTGAAGAAAACTACTGTACCAGCAGTACTACTAGCTACAGTAGTTACTCCAACAGAGGCCTCCTTTCGTTCATAGGATAGGAATATGAAAATCATAGGAAGTGAGATGACATGCATCTCAATTCCTATAGAGAAAGAGATGTCATTTGATGCTTAGGATAGGAATTTTTCCATTTAGTCTAGGCTAATGTACTGGTAATTTGCTCTAAAAACTACAGTAGTAACTAGTAGTACTGGTACATGCTCGTACTCAGACACACACACACACACACACTAACTAACTACTAGTACGACTACTTCTCACATGCTGGCCAGACGCCATCGTTCTCCTTCCCGGTTTTGTCGACGACACCCCACCGTGCTTGGATCTCCACCGACCTCTCCGCAGTAGCGCGTGCGTCCTTTTCTTTCTTGCGGTGGCAGGCCTCTCTTTTCTTGAGTGCTTTCTGACTTTTCCGCTCCCTCTGTGCGGCTTTGGCCGCCTCTTGCTCTACCGCCCATTCGGCCTTGGCATCTTCAAATTCCTCCCACATAGTTGTGAGGTCGCGAGCGGCGATGAACTCGGCACGGTGGGATGCCATCGCTTCCCTACCTTTTTGTGTGCGGTCGTGGGCGGCGAGGAACTCGGCGCGGCGAGATGCCATCGCTGCCTTACCGGTTAGTATGCGGCGCGGTGGCATGAACGACGCTTGGTGAGAGCTCTGGGGTGGAGTGGCCGGACAACCGTATAGTGCATTGGTTTGTCAAGAGCTCAAGGACAGAAGACGAAGCAAATTTGGATTCCCCTTCAATCCTGGTCATTTATTACCGAGTAAAATGCATTGGCGGTCATCGGACTTGTCTTGATAGCTCACTTTGATCATTGTATACGAGATATGGTGATTATACGGTCACCGGCTCAGCATATAGCTCCGTATTTGTCTGGTTGACCAGTCAAACAGTCCGCATGCGCCTCATCAGCTCGTGTTCTTTATCTATCTACGCGGGCCTACCTGTCAATGGAGAAAGAAATACTGTAAAAACCAAAATTATGCTAGAGTCCGGACCGCTTCCGGAGCCCGCTCTCACCGCTCTGGCCCCTCAAGACGCCAGCTGCCCGCCGCATGCATGCATAGCAAGTAGTACTCCTTATGTGGAGGAGAGAGAGGCATTGACAAAGTCAAGGAGTGGGCTCTGCAAGAGCCCGTCTCTACACGTGCTCCTAGGTATAAAAAAATAATTCTAAAAAAGGCATAAAAAACAATTGTGTCTTAAAAAAAGAAAGGTAAAAACATTTGAGAGGAAATAGATAGAGAGAAAGTGAGAAAAAGCTGTAACCTGGGCATTACATGAGGAAGGAGGGAGTGGTGCACATGCCAAGTTCACCGGGCTGCCGTGTTTCACACTCCTCCGTCGTAATAGTGGAGACAATAGCTTTCATCAAAAATATACAATGAATACTTGTTGCTCGTCCTCTATATCGGAAAGAATACTTTCATTCGCCGACATGTGGGACGTCGACCATCCTGGTCCACTTGCCATGCACAAAGTTATCCTGGTCTACCCCTGTTGTATCGCAGGCCCAACCTTTCCCACTATAAGTTGTTCGGACGAAGGAACCATCATGACTTCGTTGAATTCCGCTTCTTCAAGAAAACTTACTGTACCTGCAATACTGCTACCACACGCGAAGACTGGACGACACTGTACCACGTCATATCACTGAAACCTACTAGGCCAAACTAGCCCGCATAGGTCATCTATTTTGGAACGGAGGGAGTACGTCTCTGCACTGCTATGATTTTGTGTTGCACATCATATCACTGAAACCCACTAGGCCAAACTAGCTCGCCTAGGTCATCGATCGCTAAGCCTACAATTTTAGGAGCTAGGGCTATTGGTCGATCGACGAGGGATAAGTATAAGCGTACCATGAGCTCATCAGCCCCAACGTTTCTCTTCGGTGAGTGTTTTGCAAGTACTATAGCTCGCACAGTAGCTAGCCTACTAACACCAAGAATCATCAAACAAGCCCTGCTGATATGATAAATAGTTCAAACTTACATCTAATCATGCCATATATTATATCAAAAGCTGGTGAGGATACATCTGTTTCCATAACTCGGAGAGGGTTCGCATGATTCACTATCAAACAAAAGTAGCAAGATCCGCCCACACAAGACAGTGCACTAGCCCTAAGATGGTTTGATAACACGCATCGTTCTGGTAATTAAACACAGGGCAATGCAAACTACCCTGAAGGATTAGCGCGACCAACTATTTCTTGTCATCGATCTCTCGGGCAATGACCACAGCACGGACAGCGGCATGGGAATCGATTTCTGGGGTGATGTCCGCAGGACTAACCGCGACATCGGAATCGATCTCTGGGGCGATGTCCACAGGATGGACAGCGGCATCGGAATCGATATCTGGGGCGATGCCAACAAGACGGGCCACGACATCGGAATCATCAAGGACATCCATCGGCACCTGCACAACCCTAACATATTAGCAAGCACATTGCAAATAATCAAAAACCACAACTATGGTAATAAGCCATTATTTTTTACCTTATGCAGCTCACCGGGGGATCTCATCCCTCCGGGGGCCATCTCCTCGTCCTCGATGGGGGCCATCACCTTGCCAGGGGAATACTGCTTCTCAACGGTGACTATCTCCTCAAACTCGGTCTTGAGCCTCACATAGGTGGCAATCAGAGTTCCTGGGGTAGGAACGGTGGGGCCCTTGCTGTTCTTCCAACTTCCTTTGAGGAGTTCATCCGCCAACGTCCTCAACTCTTTGGCCAATGCTTGTTTCTTGGAGTTCTTCATCTCCATGGGTTGGCCCGCCAACATGGTCAACTCGTTGGTCGATGCTCGCTTCCTAGAGATTGCTGCCTCCAGTGGGTTGTCCACCAGCAACTCTTTGCCTAGTGCTCTAGGATCCATCAATGATCTGACAAACAAAAAGCAATCGAAAGGAAACCACAATCGCAATGAAAACGGGAAAAGAATAGGATGTGAGAATCGGTTGGTGCTTCGCAAAAAGAAGATTCTTGGAATGAAAATATAGCAGCATAGCTGATTCGCCCACCTTTCCTTCGTCGGTACAGAAGAAAAATGGCAAAAGTGAGTTCCCTGGAGTGAGGTTTTCTTCAAGAAAGGGAAGAAAGGGATTGAACGAGCGTTGTAGTGAAATGATGGTTGTTTCGTCCAGTCCTACTTGGAGGCCACCTTACCACTACTGGTAAAGGTGTGGGTTTTGTGATATGACTGGTCATGACGGCCACACCGGGGTTACAGGTGAGTCTCGACTGTAGCACCTCGCTGTGATTTGGTGGATGGCACGCGGGCCCGGATTCTTTGAAATATCCCGCATGTAGATAGAGCGGCTAGTCATATAGGAGTGCTCAATATTGTGCACCGCGACCAAGGCGGAGAGGAAAACGAGAGAACTACGTAATTAATGCATGAGTTTAATTAGGGTAGTTTTGTAAAGTACGAGATACATTCCTCCAATCGCAAAATGCCTTGGTTCATGAGATTTGAGATTTGAGCCCTATAAACCGGAAGGGAGGGAGTACTGCACACGGTGTAGTCTAGTCACTTGTTGAAATCTCTAGAAAGGCAAATACTCCTTTCCGGTTTACAGGGCTATACTACTCCCTCCGTCTAGGTGTGTAAGTCATCTTACAAAAACCAAGTAGTCCCAAAACACTTAGGCGTGGTGCATTAACTTCTACCTTGTTTCTTGTTTCTTGACATATCAACCAATAAGAGATGAGAGGTGTGCATGCTTTTAATGACTTGCAATGGCTAGTTCATTGCATGCAATGCTATTAGTTAGCAAGTAAACATTGGTGACCCCAGGAGGAAACGGTGCTAAGTGCGTGGACCTATGCAGAATGAGTATCAACCAATGGATAATGGACTTTAATTGTTAAACAATAGCAATTTGGTCTCATGCAAGAGCCTGGCTAGTACTCCAAGGAACCGCACCACGCGAGCATTCGCAACTACCACGTTCGGGTTGCGCTTGGCTCTTCGCCTCTTCGAGAAGACGAACAATAATGATGTTACTCCTACTTCTAAAGTGTTGAATCCACTGCTGCATGTCCTTCCACCTCGTGCGGGAGGGATAGCAAAAGCTTCAACTTACTGCTCCTGCCTTTGCGTCTATGACAGGTGGGCCCAATAGGTGGTTGGCCCTCCTGTCATGCAGCCAAAGGCAGGTGCAGTTAAGGCACCGGAGCTCAGTACACGAGGGAGAGGGCGTTGTAGTAATCAAATTTCTCGGTCTTGTATGAGTTGACGAAGATAGGGGTTGCTTGCTTGCTAGGGTTGCTCACTGCGTATATATAGGCCAGAGCCTCCGCGCTTTCTTGCTAGGGTTGCTCTATTCACACACTCTCATCCTCTCCAGATTTAAACAAGATAGGGGTAGTAACACTGTCTTTCTCCCTTCAAAAAACACTGGCTTTCTATCCTCACCGCTGGTTACAGATCCGGACGTATCCCCCTCCGCCGGTGAAGGGGAGGAGGGGCAGCGTTTAGGCCGTCGTCGACAGCGAGGGAGGAGACCCACTGCCGGCCGCACCGTTATCTCTGGTCGAGCGCCGGCGTGGGAGGTCCTCCGATCCCTTCGTCGTTGCCTGTGGGAGGATCCGGCCTCCCGCCGCCCACCTATCCACATCCCGACGACCTTCAGGTATATCTTCGTTCGAAACCGCCTTAGCTCTACTTCCCCAGCTCGCTACGTCGCTGCATGTGCATCATTTTCTACCTCTCAGACCCTCTCGATCGGATGGTCCAACGTCACATATTTTTTTCTTCTATTGTTAGAGGTAAAGCTACTTCATGGAGTCGAATCTTGTACTCCCTCCGTCCGAAAATACTTGTCATTGAAATGGATGTATCTAGATGTATTTGAGTTCTCGACACATCCATTTTGATGACAAGTAATTCTGGACGGAGGGAGTACTTGGTTCAAACAAGAAATAAAGTGGGGCTGGGGGAATTTAGTATGTACATCAGACTTGGTACAAACAGGAAGGAAAGGGGGTGAAAGTAGTACAGACTGGTCATCCAACCGGTCTCTTGGTCGAAAAGGGAAATATAGGGGTAACGCTGTACATAGTGGTATGACCAGGACTAGATTTGCTATCCACACATAGGAGTAGGTGGCTAGAGTGAACAAAAATGGGACCAACCCAGATATGTTTCTTGGATGTTTGTTTCTCAGGGCAACAAACTATGAATCACCACTTTATGCCCCTGCTTACGCACATGGTGCTGGACTGCTGGTGCACCCACTGTCCCATACCCTTATACCAAATATTTAGGCTCCGTTCAGAATAAAGGGGCAGAAAACATAGGTCTTGATGAAAATAGAGGAATTGGAAAGGAATGTAGGTATAAATCTATGGAACAGCGAACCGGAGGAAGCTCTCAAGAGAATGTGTTCGGTTGTACTATGAAATGTACAGATTTGTTTTTTTAGAGTAGCATGCTTGGAAGTATGAGATGCTATTTGTTTATTCAGCTGCACAGTGACTACTCTTGTCCTCACCTCACGTACCACACATAGGTTGACTTTTTTATTCCGGCAACACAGCACAGCAACCTGTCTAACGCATGGCAGCGAGCGCCTGCCTCGGGCTTCCGCCCAAAAAATAAGCAGCGCGTGGATGTTTCTTATCCTATGGAATTAGTACTACCAAACCAGCTTTCCTATGAAACACTATTCACCTTTCCCGTGTTCCGAACGGTTGGAAGGGAAAGAATACCGTAGGAATTGTGTTCCTACGAAAATCCTGCACCAAACCTGTGAACCGAACGCAGCCTTAGCTGTTCTTAATCTAATGTCCCTGGTAAAAATGAAGCCATGCCACTGTTATAAGCCATGACAAGTTTAGCCAAATGTTTTTGCCTGTAATTGTTTGAGACTCTGACTGTTTCCTCTGTGCCTTTTTGTGCAAACAGCGATATCCAATTCACCTGGTTGCTGTTGTGACCTTTTCGTGCACTGCACAAAACTCTTCTTAAAAGAAGTGATTTTTGTGTTGTTTAACTAGAACGTCAGAATGGAACAGTTGGTTCATTTTGGTGGAACTGCACAAAGGGAGATCTGTGTTCCAATCCTCATCATCCATATTGGCGCCATAACCTTCCTTTAGGTAATAATGATATTTAATGCATGTGTTCATCTCTATTTTTCGACTGCCATGAGAAAATAATGCTATTTTTTTTACTAGTACACTTGTACTCCCTCACTGACAAAACCAATTCTGAATTAGAAGGCCAATCATGTACTTGGTTTAACCAACTGGTGAGGAGAAAGAGAAACAGAGCATGAAGAGGAAGAAGAAGAAGAATAAATAGTGCCAAGGCGATCTTGCTGAAGCCAGAGGCCTCAGTCGAGGCCATTCAAGGGCTCTGGCAACGACTACCTTACATGTGAGACGATTGAGGGAGTCCTGGATTAGGGGGTGTCCGGATAGCCGGACTATACCTTAGGCCGGACTCCTGGACCATGAAGATACAAGATTGAAGACTTCGTCCCATGTCCGGAAGGGACTTTCCTTGGTGTGGAAGGCAAGCTTGGCGATACGGATATGTAGATCTCCTACCATTGTAACCGACTCTGTGTAACCCTAGCCCTCTTCGGTGTCTATATAAACCGGAGGGTTTTAGTCCGTAGGACGAACAACAATCATACCATAGGCTAGCTTCTAGGGTTTAGCCTCTCTGATCTCGTGGTAGATCTACTATTGTACTACCCATATCATCAATATTAATCAAGCAGGACGTAGGGTTTTACCTCCATCAAGAGGGCCCGAACCTGGGTAAAACATCGTGTCCCCTGCCTCCTATTACCATCCGGCCTAGACGCACAGTTCGGGACCCCCTACCAGAGATCCGCCGGTTTTAACACCGACATTGGTGCTTTCATTGAGAGTTCCTCTGTGTCGTCACTTTTAGGCCCGATGGCTTCTCCGATCATCAACAGCGATGCGATCCAGGGTGAGACTTTTCTCCCCGGACAGATCTTCGTATTCGGCAGCTTTGCACTGCGGGACAATTCGCGTGGTCATCTGGAGCAGATCTAAAGCTACGCCCCAGGCCATCAGGTCAGATTTGGAAGTTTGAACTACACGGCCGACATCCGCGGAGACTTGATCTTCGACGGATTCGAGCCACAGCCGAGCACGTCGCACTGTCACGATGGGCATGATCTTGCTCTGCCGCCGAACAGTGCCCTGGAGGTCGCATCTGTGTCCGCTCAGACCCCTAGCTCGGAGCCGATCACACCAATTGAGGATGGGTGGTTAGACACCGCCTCGGGGGCTGCAATCTCTACGGCGATCAAGCCGAACACCAGCCTTGTCCTCTGCGAAGCCCGTGACTCCAAGGTGCCGGACTCCTCTCCGGACTCCAAGCCCTCCGTGCCCCCTACCGATCAAATCCGATTGGGCGTCGATCATGGAGTTTACCGCCGCAGACATCTTTCAGCACTCGCCCTTCGGCGACATTCTGAATTCACTCAGGTCTCTCTCATTGTCAGGAGAGCCCTGGCCGGACTATGACTGGCAGGATTGGGATGTAGACGACGAAGAAATTCGATGCCCACCCACCACCACTTCGTAGCCACTGTCGATAATTTAAACGACGTGCTCGACTTCGACTCCGAAGACATCGACGGTATGGACGACGATGTAGGAGATGAACATGAACCAACGCCTATAAGGCACTGGACAGCCACCTCATGTCATGATGTATACATGGTGGACACACCCAAAGGAAGCGACAACGAGGAACACAGGGATGCAACGAGGGATCATTCACTCGAAAAGCAATCAAAGCGGCAACGTAAGCGCCGCTCCAAGCCCCGCCTCAATAGAGACAGCAGCCATACAGACCCAGCCATAGAGCAGGACGAGCCGGCGGACGACGAACATGCCTTCGAGCAAGCGTCCGAACAGGGCAACTTGGATAAACAAACCGAACACCCCGTCCCCGGCGAAAACAATAGTCCGGACGACCTTACGCCGGATAAACTCATGGAGCAGAAGAACCTCCACAAAAGGCTCGTCGCCACTGCGCATAGCCTGAAAAAGCAAAAGCGGAAGCTCAAAACCGCGGAAGATGCACTCAGAATCCGATGGAGCAAAGTACGCAACACCACAGACAAATATGGCAGCAGTCGCCGCACAAAAAGCTATCCAAAGCGAAAGCTACTGCCTGAATTTGACGAGGAGGCCTTAGAGCCCCCGCAGTCAAAAAATAGGAAAGCCATCCGGTCGGATGGACGACCGCATGGCCAGCATGGAGCGGCAAGCGGTGCCGCACACAAGCCGGCACGCGATCCACCAAAGGATCCGCATCAAAAAGACGGCCTAGCCAGATCTCCCTACAGGCCAAGAAAGCAAGCTCTAGTAAGCAATGCAACACAACAAATATCCGAACATCACGGCACACCCAAATACAGGGGTGCCGCACACCCCCTATGTTTCACCGATGAGGTGCTGGACCATGAATTTCCAGTGGGATTCAACCCCGTAAACATAGAGGCGCACGACGGAACAACAGACCCTGGGGTCTGGATCGAGGATTATATCCTCCACATACACATGGCCAGAGGAGATGACCTCCACGCCATAAAATACTTACCCCTCAAGCTTAAAGGGCCAGCCCGACATTGGCTCAAAAGCCTTCTCGAAAACACCATTGGAAGTTGGGAAGAGCTTGAGGATGCTTTCTAGGCAAATTTTCAAGGGACCTATGTCCGCCCTCCGGATGCAGACGATCTCAGTCACATAACTCAACAGCCCGCAGAGTCAGCCCAGAAATTCTGGAACAGATTTCTTACTGAAAAGAATCAGATAGTCGACTGTCCGGACGCCGAAGCCCTAGTAGCTTTTAAGCATAACGTTCAAGACGAATGGCTCGCCAGACACCTCGGCCAAGAAACGCCAAGAACAATGGCCGCATTAACAAGCCTCATGACCCGCTTTTGCATAGGAGAGGACAGCTGGTTGGCAAGATGTAGCACCAGCAACCCAAGTACATCCGAAGTTAGGGATGGAAACGGAAAACCCCGACGCAGCAAGGACCAGCACCGGAATAAGGGAAACAGCCCAAAGAGCACGGCGGTCAACGCCGGATTCAAAAGCTCATGGCAGAATCAGAGAAAGCCGCCCCTGAAGGATAACAGGGACGACCTATCCAACTTAAACAAAATCTTGGACAAGTTATGTCAAATACACAGTACTCCCGGGAAGCCTGCGAACCATACCCACAGAGATTGTTGGGTTTTCAAGCAAGCCGGCAAACTCAACGCCGAACACAAGGGGCTCGACACACCAAGTGAGGACGACAACGAACCCCACAAGCAGAGCACCAGGAAACAAAAGGATTTCCCACAAGAATTCAAAACAGTAAACTTACTTCACGTGACGAACAGAATGGCGCCACCAGAGATACGCGCCATACGGCCTATCCCAAAGGAGTCTCGCCAATGGTTGTTAAAATCGATCACCTTCGACCATCAGGATAACTCTAGAAGTATCCGGAACGCAGGCTGGACTGCCTTGGTATTAGATCCAATAATCGGCGGACTCCACTTTACAAATGTCATGATGGACGGCGGCTGTGGTCTAAACTTATTATACCAGGACACAATCCGCAACATGGGGATAGACCCAACAAAAATTTGCCATAACAAACCTCCTTTCAAGGGGTAACGCCAGGGCCAGATGCCCGCTGTATGGGTTCTCTCCGACTAGAAGTTATGTTCGGCTCCCCCGATAACTTCCGTTGCGAACAGCTAACTTTCCACATCACCCCATTCTCAAGTAGCTATCAAGCACTGCTGGGACGCGAAGCTTTCGCCCGCTTTAACGCAATACCGCATTATGCATCTCTTACGCTTAAGATGCCCGGTCCACGAGGCATCATCTCATTAAAGGGAAAACATTGAGTGTTCCTCTCGCACAGAAGACAGTGCAGCTACCTTGACAGCCCCACAATAAAGCGGCTTCACCAGCCAAAGCACCTAAACATGGCGTCAAGACCACGGACACGGCTAGACGAGTCCGGCATAAACATACAATTGATAAAGGCTTAATAGCCGTATTCCCCTGTACTAGGGCTCCGCGCATATAAAACAAGAGACAATAAAGCTCAATTTTACCCATTTTGATTTATACTTTGTTTATTTAGTATAACTTATGTTCAGTACGATCTTTCTTCAACTAAGTTCCTCTCTTTTACAGATGAACACCATGCTACGCCCGTCCAGGATACGGCACAACGGAGACACAGGCGTAGACGTGCAGCAGGGACCCGTTCCAAGTATTCTTTTCAGATTAAGACCCTGCATAAACCTTTTTTTACTGTCTCTTGTTGATACACATCCCCTGGTTTCTTGGTATAACCAAGGAGGAGGCTAGCGTTTTGGCATGTGGCCACATCAGAGTTTTGCGCGTACCTGGACACTAGGGGCTTATTACTAAGGGCCTTATCCCGCCCGTCCTCATAAAGACCGAATACCTTAGGGAGTGTTCGGCGTCGCGAGTTTTGCCTTATATGCATCAACTCCGAATCATGTCTTTGGTCAAATGTTGGGTTTGCCCGGCTCCTGTGTTTTGCTGCCTTACGTTCCGCTCTATCGGCTAAGGCGGCACCAGGGGAACTACTGCGAATGTGCCCCCGTTCGGCCAGGCGAGCACCTCAGTACAGAAAGCCGAAAGCTGACTATCATGATCTAGCGTGAGACTGGTCAACCACTCCATGACTTACCGGAATCTTTAGGATTCCTACGCATTAACGAAGGGCCGTTTCCCGGCCAGGCACATACGCGCCCCGAGTTCAGGCGAGCGCAGACGCCACCAGGGGCTATATAAGTAGCCTCACTGTCAAACTCCTATGGCTAAGTGAAAGCGATAAAGCATTATAGTCTGATTGCCTAGTTCGCTGCGCTATCACCTCCTTTGTAGGACCAAGACGTTGGATCAAGTGTGAAAATGCGCCTTCTGTGAACGCCCCTGCATTATGTGCATGGGGGCTGAAGCCGACGACTGCCATCTTTCAGATTATATATACATATATGTTAAATGGCTACACATGAGGTATTATAATACTTGCAGGCACAAGTATAAAAAGCTTCTACAATTTATCAAAATATTGTTTTACAATAATATATGCTATTCGAATATAGTATCCTTCAAGCACTGCGTCTCTATTAAACGAGCGCCTTGCAGAACTTCCTGAAAATAGTGCTCGGCAGGTACTCGGCTTCCATCCGAGTCTGGGGATGCAACAGCGGTGGCCTCCATTTCTGCCCAGTATGTCTTGACACGGGCAAGAGCCATCAGCGCACCCTCTATGCACGCTGACCTCTTCATCGCATCGATATGCGGCACCGCACCAAGGAACTGCTGCACCAAGTTGAAATAACTTTTCGGCTCTGGCCTCTCTGGCCACAGATGACTCATGACATACTTCATGGCGAGTCCGGACAAGCTATTCAGCTCGGCCCATTCGGCCAAACGACCGGCTAATGACAGTGGACGCTCTGGATTGTGGAACTGCGACCAAAAGAGCTTTCCACTTCGCGATCTTCTAGATCTCGGAAGTGTTCAGCCGCATCTGCGGCACTCGCTGCCAAATCCAGATAGGTGTCCGCGGTACTCCATATCTGGTTTAACGGAGCATGTTTAGGATCATAGAACTTCCTCCGCAGCATAAAGGGCTTTCCAGCCGCGATCTCTCCAGCCTGACGCAACTCCTCCTTCACAGCTCTCATCGCAGAGCGAGCATCCTTGGCATCGGCAACGGCCTTCTCCAGGTCCGCCTGTTCCGCCTGATCTTCTTTTTCAAGAAGCTTGCAACGGTTAGTAGCGCTCTTCAGCTTCACAGCCATCTCGGCCATTTCCTTCTTGCTTCGGTAGTGAGCAGCCTGTTCGGCTTTCAGCTCTTCAATTGCCTTTCCAGCAGCTGCATCACTTTTTCTGGCTTGCTCCTTGGCTCGGGCAAGTTCCGCCCGAAGATTCTCCATGGCAGCAGCACCATCTGCATCAAGCGCACACATTGTAAGATACTGGCATAAAGCTCCTCTTACCAGGTGCCGTCGGAGTAATTACATACCTTGTGCCTCGTCAAGCCGCTTGTTGACAAGCGCGATGTCGGCATCTGCCACGTCAAGTTGGCGCTTTAGCTCGGCAAATTCATCAGTCCGGCTGGCCACCTGACACTTCGCCACCTATGTATGAAGGCGGCATATTAGACCTGGGATTATGATCCTCTGCGCGCCGTCACTTTTGACAACGCACAGAGTCTCAGGGGCTACTATCTACACAGGGCACATCTTATTTATGCGCAACTGTCCAAAAAGGGTACATTATCTCACGTACCTCAAAACCCGTCAGTAAACTCCTGACGGCCGCGTGCAATCCGCTCTCCGCGGATGAAATCCTCTCAATCACCGTACCCATCAATGCGCGGTGCTCCTCTGAGATAGATGCTCGCCCTAGCAGATCCTTCAGCTCCTCCGACCGTGCGCCAGACAGTGCCGGACTCGTCCGATGGCCCTTTTTGAAGGCCGGACATGGAGGGATTTGGGGGGCCATATGACTACCTTCTGGCCCTGCCGGATTCGGAGAAACCCTTCGCGACGATACCTCAGGGTCGCCCGCCTCGCAAGGCGGTACGGCAGGGGGAGGCGTTCCGCTCTCCATCATCTCCGGAAGAAGATCCCCCGAAGACAAGCTCTGCTGAGAAGGGCTAAGGTCCGAGCTACAAGGTAAATTTTCGATTACTTTTCTCAGATATAAAGCAGGGATTTCTCTCATTTCCTAAAAATAAAACTCCTCTCTACTTACGGCTCGGTGGAGGGATGATCCCCTTGAGGGCATAATTCGGCCGAAGTATCCCCCAGCACAGGACCCTCTGGCGAAGATTTCTTCCCCTGCTTTGAGGCCATGCTCTCCGGGTCTTCAGAGGCGGTCCTCTTCTTCCCCTAAGGAGAGGAATTTTCGATTCCTCCCTTCCAAACAGCCTCCCTCGAGGAGGCCGTAGCTTCCTTGTCCCCTCCCTCGCTTTCCTCCGAAGGCACAACCTCCAACATCCTGACTAGCACGGGACCCGGCGTGGTCTCGGGGTGGGGGGCCGGACACCTGATTAGCTTTGCTTCGCTATCCACTCCTGTTTAAAGGACAGCACTTTTAAGGGCAATTTTATAAATATGCGGATTGCGAGTCCGGGCACAGGGCTACTTACTTGAGTATCCGGGCGATTGCAGCTCAGACCTGCGTCCTTGGCCAAGTCCGGACACATTGCTTATGATCCGAAGAACAATTTGTACATCTCCACGGGCGTCGCGCCCATAAAATGTTGGAGAGCTCGTGGTCCCTCCGGATTGAACTCCCACAGGCAGAGGGGGCGACGTTTGCAGGGCAGAGCCCAGCGAATCAACATAACCTGTGTCACCGCGACCAGACTGATATCTCTTTCTAGGAGATCTCGAATGCGGCCCTGCAACAAGGGCACGTCCTTGGACGGACCCCAGTCCAGTCCTTTATTGACCCATGACACTAGCTGTGGTGGGGGACCCGAGCGAAAGGCAGGTGGCGCCACCCACTTGGTGCTCCTGGGAGCGGTGATATAAAACCACTCTCGTTGCCATAGGCTGGACTCCTCTTGAAAAGAGCCCTCGGGCCATGGAGCACCAACATTCTTGCTTATAAAAGCACCTCCGCACTCCGCGTGCCGTCCGTCGATCATCTTCGTCTCTACTTTGAAGGTCTTGAGCCATAGTCCGAAGTGAGGAGTAATACGGAGGATGGCTTCACATACGACGATGAATGAGGAAATATGGAGGATGGACTCCGGGGCTAAGTCGTGAAATTCCAGCCCATAATAATACATGAGCCCCCTCCCGAAGGGATCCGTCGGGAATCCTAGCCCCCGAAGGAAGTGAGACATGAACACCACACTCTCACCAGGCTTGGGAGTGGGAATGACCTGCCCTTGAGCAGGCAGCCTATGCCAGATTTTGCCGGTCAAGAACCTGGCCTCTCTCAACTTCAGCACGTCCTCCCCCGTGACGGAGGAGGGCATCCATCGGCCTCGAAGGTCGGAACCGGACATTGTCGAAGGTCTGAAGCGCCTGAAATCTGGAGCCTTGGGTGTTGGAACTCGAGGCGAAGGGCGAACTCATTTGAGATTGAAAGAAAGGAGTAAGGGCTTGGTCTCTTTATAAGAGGTTGAATACCAAGGGCCCTCCCCGTGACCGTTTGGGACTTGCCTTTGATTGAGAAAACATACCAACAGGTACGGTTGGGTTACCCACGAGAATCCCGGAATAAGGGGACACGATCTCTGCTTTAACAAGACGTGCCAAGGAAACTGCCTCGCTAAACGCGCTGAGGTGGGACAGTAAAACGATTCGAATAAAGACTTTGCTGTAGTGTGATGTCATGCTACGGAATACATCAGCATATTAGATTTGTGTAAATATTATACTCTCTATGGCAATATGTGGAAACTTATTTTGCAGAGCTGGACACTACCTTTGTGTTCAAAATCTTCTATGAAGTACTTGGAGGAGGAACCCGCCTTGCAATGCCGAAGACAATCTGCGCGCCAGACTCGTCGTCATTGAAGCTTGGTTCAGGGGCTACTGAGGGAGTCCTGGATTAGGGGGTGTCCGGATAGCCGGACTATACCTTCGGCCGGACTCCTGGACTATGAAGATACAAGATTGAAGACTTCGTCCCATGTCCGGAAGGGACTTTCCTTGGCGCGGAAGGCAAGCTTGGCGATACGGATATGTAGATCTCCTACCATTGTAACCGACTCTGTGTAACCCTAGCCCTCTCCGGTGTCTATATAAACCGGAGGGTTTTAGTCCGTAGGACGAACAACAATCATACCATAGGCTAGCTTCTAGGGTTTAGCCTCTCTGATCTCGTGGTAGATCTACTCTTGTACTACCCATATCATCAATATTAATCACGCAGAACGTAGGGTTTTACCTCCATCAAGAGAGCCCGAACGTGTGTAAAACATCGTGTCCCCTGCCTCCTGTTACCATCCGGCCTAGACGCACAGTTCGAGACCCCCTACGCGAGATCCGCCGGTTTTGACACCGACAACGATCCTCCAGGGAGCCCTTCCACTTCTGCTGTCTCACTTAATTAATTAGGAGTACTTAAGTACCACTAATTTATTACTGCCTAATTTTCCTATTGGAGTTAAACAAATCTTTAGTAGGACCCTATGCTGAATCATGTACGTGTGTATGTTTGTCTATGGAGGTGAATCATGTGGTGGAGCAGGGAGGGAATATTATGAGTGTCATGACATAATAGTGCTATTGTTTTGCATGTCAATTTATTGCCATTGGTTCAATGAGGCAATGTTTTGCGTATTGTCCATCATGAATTTGATGCTACTGGTTGAGTAATATGCTAATGTCTTCCTATCCTTTCTCACTAAGCTAATGAAGGTTCACCTTGTTGTTGGGGAACGTAGTAATTTCAAAAAAAATTCCTACGCACACGCAAGATCATGGTGATGCATAGCAACGAGAGGGGAGAGTGTTGTCCACGTACCCTCGTAGACCGAAAGCGGAAGCGTTATAACAACGCGGTTGATGTAGTCGTACGTCTTCACGGCCCGACCAATCAAGCTCCGAAACTACGACACCTCCGAGTTCTAGCACATGTTCAGCTCGATGACGATCCCCGGACTCCGATCTAGCCAAGTATCGGGGAAGAGTTCCGTTAGCATGACGGCATGGTGACGATCTTGATGTTCTACAGTCGCAGGGCTTCGCCTAAGCACCGCTACAATATTATCGAGGATTATGGTGGAGAGGGGCACCGCACATGGCTAAGAGATCTCAAGGATCAATTGTTGTGTCTAGAGGTGCCCCCCTGCCCCCGTATATAAAGGACCAAGGGGGAGGGGCGGCCGGCCATGATGAGGCGCGCCAGGGAGGAGTCCTACTCCTACTGGGAGTAGGACTCCCTCCTTTTCCTTGTCCAAGTAGGAGAGGGGGAAGGAAGGGAGAGAGGAGAGGAAGGAAAGGGGGGCGCCGCCCCTCCCTCCTTGTCCAATTCGGACTAGGGGGAGAGGGGGCATGTGGCCTGCCCTGGCCGCCCCTCCTCTTCTCCACTTTAGGCCCATGAGGCCCATTAACCCCCCGGGGGGTTCCGGTAACCCCCGGTACTCCGGTTTTTATCTGAAACTTCCCAGAACACTTCTGGTGTCCGAATATAGCCGTCCAATATATCAATCTTTATGTCTCGACCATTTCGAGACTCCTTGTTATGTCCGTGATCACATCCGGGACTCCGAACTAACTTCGGTACATCAAAACTAATAAACTCATAATATAACTGTCATCGAAACCTTAAGCGTGCGGACCCTATGGGTTCAAGAACAATGTAGACATGACCGAGACACGTCTCCGGTCAATAACCAATAGCGGAACCTGGATGCTCATATTGGCTCCCACATATTCTACGAAGATCTTTTATCGGTCAGACCGCATAACAACATACGTTGTTCCCTTTGTCATCGGTATGTTACTTGCCCGAGATTCGATCTTCGCTATCTCAATACCTAGTTCAATCTCGTTGCCGGCAAGTCTCTTTACTCGTTCCGTAAAACATCATCTCGCAACTAACTCATTAGTTGCATTGCTTGCAAGGCTTAGGTGATGTGCATTATCGAGAGGGCCCACAGATACCTCTCCGACAATCGGAGTGACAAATCCTAATCTCGAAATACGCCAACCCAACATGTACCTTTGGATACACCTGTAGAGCACCTTTATAATCACCCAGTTACGTTGTGACATTTGGTAGCACACAAAGTGTTCCTCTGGCAAACGGGAGTTGCATAATCTCATAGTCATAGGAACATGTATAAGTTATGAAGAAAGCAATAGCAACATACTAAGCTAATGGAATGGGTCATGTCAATCACATCATTCTCCTAATAATGTGATCCCATTAATCAAATGACAACACATGTCTATGGTTAGGAAACATAACCATCTTTGATTAATGAGCTAGTCAAGTAGAGGCATACTAGTGACGTTTAGTTTGTCTATGTATTCACACAAGTATTATGTTTCCGGATAATACAATTCTAGCATGAATAATAAACATTTATCATGATATAAGGAAATAAAATAATAACATCATTATTGCCTCTAGGGCATATTTCCTTCAGTCTCCCACTTGCACTAGAGTCAATAATCTAGATTACACGGTAATGATTCTAACACCCATGGAGCTTTGGTGCTGATCATGTTTTGCTCGTGGAAGAGGCTTAGTCAACGGGTCTGCAACATTCAGATCCGTATGTATCTTGCAAATCTCTATGTCTCCCACCTGGACTAGACCCCGGATGGAATTGAAGCATCTCTTGATGTGCTTGGTTCTCTTGCAAAATCTGGATTCCTTTGCCAAGGCAATTGCACCAGTATTGTCACAAAAGATTTTCATTGGACCCGATGCACTAGGTATGACACCTAGATCGGATATGAATTTCTTCATCCAGTCTCCTTCGTTTGCTGCTTCCGAAGCAGCTATGTACTCCGCTTCACATGTAGATCCCGCCACAACGCTTTGTTTAGAACTGCACCAACTGACAGCTCCACCGTTTAATGTAAACACGTATCCGGTTTGCGATATAGAATCGTCCGGATCAGTGTCAAAGCTTGTATCAACGTAACCACTTACGATGAGCTCTTTGTCACCTCCATATACGAGAAACATATCCTTAGTCCTTTTCAGGTATTTCAGGATGTTCTTGACCGCTGTCCAGTGATCCACTCCTGGATTACTTTGGTACCTCCCTGCTGGACTTATAGCAAGACACACATTAGGTCTGGTACACAACATTACATACATGATAGAGCCTATGGCTAAAGCATAGGGAACATCTTTCATTTTCTCTCTATCTTCTGCATTGGTCGGGCATTGAGTCTTACTCAATTTCACACCTTGTAACACAAGCAAGAATCCTTTCTTTGCTTGATCCATTTTGAACTTCTTCAAAACTTTGTCAAGGTATGTGCTTTGTGAAAGTCCAATTAAGCGTCTTGATCTATCTCGATAGATCTTAATGCCCAATATGTAAGCAGCTTCACCGAGGTCTTTCATTGAAAAAATCTTATTCAAGTATCCCTTTATGCTATCCAGAAATTCTATATCATTTCCGATTAGTAATATGTCATCTACATATAATATCAGAAATGCTACAGAGCTCCCACTCACTTTCTTGTAAATACAGGCTTCTCCAAAAGTCTGTACAAAACCAAATTCTTTGATCACACTATCAAAGCGTTTATTCCAACTCCGAGAGGCTTGCACCAGTCCATAAATGGATCGCTGGAGCTTGCACACTTTGTTAGCTCCCTTTGGATCGACAAAACCTTCCGGTTGCATCACATACAACTCTTCTTCCAGAAATCCATTCAAGAATGCAGTTTTTACATCCGTCTGCCAAATTTCATAATCATAAAATGCGGCAATTGCTAACATGATTCGGATAGACTTAAGAATCGCTACGGGAGAGAAGGTCTCATCGTAGTCAATCCCTTGAACTTGTCGAAAACCTTTTGTGACAAGTCGAGCTTTGTAGACAGTAACATTACCGTCAATGTCAGTCTTCTTCTTGAAGATCCATTTATTCTCAATTGCTTGCCGATCATTGGGCAAGTCAACCAAAGTCCATACTTTGTTCTCATACATGGATCCCATCTCAGATTTCATGGCTTCAAGCCATTTTGCGGAATCTGGGCTCACCATCGCTTCTTCATAGTTCGTAGGTTCATCATGATCTAGTAGCATGACTTCCAGAACAGGATTGCCGTACCACTCTGGTGCGGATCTTACTCTTGTTGATCTACGAGGTTCGGTAGTAACTTGTTCTGAAGTTTCATGATCATTATCATTAGCTTCCTCACTAATTGGTGTAGGTGTCACAGAAACCGGTTTCTGCGATGTGCTACTTTCCAATAAGGGAGCAGGTACAATTACCTCATCAAGTTCTACTTTCCTCCCACTCACTTCTTTCGAGAGAAACTCCTTCTCTAGAAAGGATCCATTCTTAGCGACAAATGTCTTTCCTTCGGATTTGTGATAGAAGGTGTACCCAACAGTCTCCTTTGGGTATCCTATGAAGACACATTTCTCCGATTTGGGTTCGAGCTTATCAGGTTGAAGTTATTTCACATAAGCATCGCACCCCCAAACTTTTAGAAACGACAACTTTGGTTTCTTGCCAAACCACAGTTCATAAGGCGTCGTCTCAACGGATTTTGAAGGTGCCCTATTTAATGTGAATGCGGCCGTCTCTAAAGCATAACCCCAAAACGATAGCGGTAAATCTGTAAGAGACATCATAGATCGCACCATATCAAGTAAAGTACGATTACGACGTTCGGACACACCATTACGCTGTGGTGTTCCGGGTGGCGTGAGTTGCGAAACTATTCCGCATTGTTTCAAATGTAGACCAAACTCGTAACTCAAATATTCTCCTCCACGATCAGATCATAGAAACTTTATTTTCTTGTTACGATGATTTTCAACTTCACTATGAAATTCTTTGAACTTTTCAAATGTTTTAGACTTATGTTTCATTAAGTAGATATACCCATAGCTGCTTAAATCATCTGTGAAAGTGAGAAAATAACGATATCCGCCGCGAGCTTCAACATTCATTGGACCACATACATCTGTATGTATGATTTCCAACAAATCTGTTGCTCTCTCCATAGTACCGGAGAATGGTGTTTTAGTCATCTTGCCCATGAGGCACGGTTCGCAAGTACCAAGTGATTCATAATCAAGTGATTCCAAAAGTCCATCAGTATGGAGTTTCTTCATGCGTTTTATACCAATATGACCTAAACGGCAGTGCCACAAGTAAGTTGCACTATCATTATCAACTCTACATCTTTTGGTTACAACATTATGAATATGTGTACTACTATCGAGATTCATCAAAAATAGACCATTCTTCAAGGGTGCATGACCATAAAAGATATTACTCATATCAATAGAACAACCATTATTCTCTGATTTAAATGAATAACCGTCTCGCATTAAACTAGATCCAGATATAATGTTCATGCTCAACGCTGGCACCAAATAACAATTATTTAGGTCTAATAATAATCCCGATGGTAGATGCGGAGGTAGCGTGCCGACCGCGATCACATCGACTTTGGAACCATTTCCCACGCGCATCGTCCCCTCGTCCTTCGCTAGTGTTTGCTTAATCCGTAGTCCCTGTTTCGAGTTGCAAATATTAGCAACAGAACCAGTATCAAATACCCAGGTGCTACTGTTAGCTCTAGTAAGGTACACATCAATAACATGTATATCACATATACCTTTGTTCACCTTGCCATCCTTCTTATCCGCCAAATACTTCGGGCAGTTCCGCTTCCAGTGACCAGTCTGCTTGCAGTAGAAGCACTCAGTTTCAGGCTTAGGTCCAGATTTGGGTTTCTTCTCTTGAGCAGTAACTTGCTTGCTGTTCTTCTTGAAGTTCCCCTTCTTCTTCCCTTTGTCCTTTTTCTTGAAACCAGTGGTTTTGTTAACCATCAACACTTGATGCTCTTTCTTGATTTCTACCTCCGCAGCTTTCAGCATTGCGAAGAGCTCGGGAATAGTCTTATTCATCCCTTGCATATTATAGTTCATCATGAAGCTCTTGTAGCTAGGTGGCAGTGATTGGAGAATTCTGTCAATGACGCAATCATCTGGAAGATTAACTCCCAATTGAATCAAGTGATTCTTATACCCAGACATTTTGAGTATATGCTCACTGACAGAACTGTTCTCTTCCATCTTGCAGCTATAGAACTTATTGGAGACTTCATATCTCTCAATCCGGGCATTTGCTTGAAATATTAACTTCAGCTCCTGGAACATCTCATATGCTCCATGACATTCAAAACGTCGTTGAAGTCCCGATTCTAAGCCGTAAAGCATGGCACACTGAACTATCGAGTAGTCATTAGCTTTGCTCTGCCAGACGTTCATAACATCTAGTGTTGCTCCAGCAGCAAGCCTGGCACCCAGTGGTGCTTCCAGGACATAATTCTTCTGTGCAGCAATGAGGATAATCCTCAAGTTACGGACCCAGTCCGTGTAATTGCTACCATCATCTTTCAACTTTGCTTTCTCAAGGAACGCATTAAAATTCAACGGAACAATAGCACGGGCCATCTATCTAGAATCAAACATAAACAAGCAAGATACAATCAGGTACTAAGTTCATGATAAATTTAAGTTTAATTAATCATATTACTTAAGAACTCCCACTTAGAAAGACATCCCTCTAATCTTCTAAGTGATTATGTGATCCAAATCAACTAAACCATAACCGATCATCACGTGAAATGGAGTAGTTTTCAATGGTGAACATTGCTATGTTGATCATATCTACTATATGATTCACGCTCGACCTTTCGGTCTCAGTGTTCCGAGGCCATATCTGCATATGCTAGGCTCGTCAAATTTAACCTGAGTATTCTGCATGTGCACAAACTGGCTTGCACCCATTGTAGATGGACGTAGAGCTTATCACACCCGATCATCACGTGGTGTCTGGGCACGACGAACTTTGGCTACGGTGCATACTCAGGGAGAACACTTCTTGATAATTAGTGAGAGATCATCTTATAATGCTACCGTCAATCAAAGCAAGATAAGATGCATAAAAGATAAACATCACATGCAATCAATATAAGTGATATGATATGGCCATCATCTTCTTGTACTTGTGATCTCCATCTCCGAAGTACCGTCATGATCACCATCGTCACCGGCGCGACACCTTGATCACCATCGTAGCATCGTTGTCGTCTTGCCAATCTTATGCTTCCACGACTATCGCTACCGCTTAGTGATGAAGTAAAGCATTACAGCGCAGTTGCATTGCATACAATAAAGCGACAACCATATGGCTCCTGCCAGTTGCCGATAACTCGGTTACAAAACATGATCATCTCATACAATAAAATTTAGCATCATGTCTTGACCATATCACATCACAACATGCCCTGCAAAAACAAGTTAGATGTCCTCTACTTTGTTGTTGCAAGTTTTACGTGGCTGCTACGGGCTTAAGCAAGAACCAATCTTACCTATGCATCAAAACCACATAAATAGTTTGTCAAGTTGGTGCTGTTTTAACATTCGCAAGGGCCGGGCGTAGCCACACTCGGTTCAACTAAAGTTGGAGAAACTGACACCCGCCAGCCACCTGTGTGCAAAGCACATCGGTAGAACCAGTCTCGCGTAAGCGTACGCATAAAGTCGGTCCGGGCCGCTTCATCCAACAATACCGCCGAACCAAAGTATGACATGCTGGTAAGCAGTATGACTTATATCGCCCACAACTCACTTGTGTTCTACTCGTGCATATAACATCAACACATGAAACCTAGGCTCGGATGCCACTGTTGGGGAACGTAGTAATTTCAAAAAAAAATTCCTACGCACACGCAAGATCATGGTGATGCATAGCAACGAGAGGGGAGAGTGTTGTCCACGTACCCTCGTAGACCGAAAGCAGAAGCGTTATAACAACGCAGTTGATGTAGTCGTACGTCTTCACGGCCCAACCGATCAAGCACCGAAACTACGGCACCTCCGAGTTCTAGCACACGTTCAGCTCGATGACGATCCCCGGACTCCGATCCAGCAAAGTGTCGGGGAAGAGTTCTGTCAGCACGACAGCGTTGTGACGATCTTGATGTTCTACAGTCGCAGGGCTTCGCCTAAGCACCGCTACAATATTATCGAGGATTATGGTGGAGAGGGGCACCGCACACGGCTAAGAGATCTCAAGGATCTATTGTTGTGTCTAGAGGTGCCCCCTGCCCTCGTATATAAAGGAGCAAGGGGGAGGGGCGGCCGGCCATGATGAGGTGCGCCAGGGAGGAGTCCTACTCCTACCGGGAGTAGGACTCCCACCTTTTCCTTGTCCAAGTAGGAGAGGGGGAAGGAAGGGAGAGAGGATAGGAAGGTAAGGGGGGGCGCCGCCCCTCCCTCCTTGTCCAATTCGGACTAGGGGGAGAGGGGGCGCGTGGCCTTCCCTGGCCGCCCCTCCTCTTCTCCACTTTAGGCCCATGAGGCTCATTAACCCCCCGGGGGTTCCAGTAACCCCCCGGTACTCCAGTTTTTATCCGAAACTTCCCGGAACACTTCCGGTGCCTGAATATAGCCGTCCAATATATCAATCTTTATGTCTCGACCATTTCGAGACTCCTCGTTATGTCTGTGATCACATCCGGGACTCCGAACTAACTTCAGTACATCAAAACTAATAAACTCATAATATAACTGTCATCGAAACCTTAAGCGTGCGGACCCTACGGGTTCGAGAACAATGTAGACATGACCGAGACACGTCTCCGGTCAATAACCAATAGCGGAACCTGGATGCTCATATTGGCTCCCACATATTCTACGAAGATCTTTTGTCGGTCAGACCGCATAACAACATACGTTGTTCCCTTTGTCATCGGTATGTTACTTGCCCGAGATTCGATCGTCGGTATCTCAATACCTAGTTCAATCTCGTTGCTGGCAAGTCTCTTTACTCGTTCCGTAAAACATCATCTCGCAACTAACTCATTAGTTGCATTGCTTGAAAGGCTTAGGTGATGTGCATTATCGAGAGGGCCCAGAGATACCTCTCTGACAATCGGAGTGACAAATCCTAATCTCGAAATACGCCAACCCAACATGTACCTTTGGAGACACCTCTAGAGCACCTTTATAATCACCTAGTTACGTTGTGACGTTTGGTAGCACACAAAGTGTTCCTCCGGCAAACGGGAGTTGCATAATCTCATAATCATAGGAACATGTATAAGTTATGAAGAAAGAAATAGCAACATACTATACGATCGGGTGCTAAGCTAATGGAATGGGTCATGTCAATCACATCATTCTCCTAATAATGTGATCCCATTAATCAAATGACAACACATGTCTATGGTTAGGAAACATAACCATCTTTGATTAATGATCTAGTCAAGTAGAGGCATACTAGTGATGTTTAGTTTGTCTATGTATTCACACAAGTATTATGTTTCCGGATAATACAATTCTAGCATGAATAATAAACATTTATCATGATATAAGGAAATAAAATAATAACATTATTATTGCCTCTAGGGCATATTTCCTTCACTTGTTCCTACTTGTGCAAACAGGGATCATGTTGTGCCAATCATACATTAAATGGAACTACACAAGACAATACAATGAACTGTATCCCAGCCAGTGCTTTAATTCTGCTAGAAGTTCATGATAATCTTTCGATATAATCTCAGCACTGGTAAACAAGAGTGATTTCAACCATACATTGGAAGTGCACAAAAATATATATTATTGTGTGATTCCAGTGAGTGCTTTATCATCTCTTATGGGACTACATGAATAGGCTTTTTTTCTCAGGTTGGTACGGGCCTAAGGCCTTCATCCATATTAGTTTGCTGTCATCTCTATTTGTATCGTGCTACTGTCATGAGAAACTCCTTTATCTTTGCAAGTTAAAGTTTTGCAACCTATGATTAATGGCAATGCTTTGAGTGTTGAGTTGAGCTAATTGGCACTGATTAAATAAACTAATACCTCTCTTTAAGCAAGACTACTATGCTGCTAACTTTACCCATTAAGATAATGAGGGTGCTTCTATTTGTTACTGTATGTTTCATAAACTAGTCCCACTATTACAGTAATCTCACTCTCTCAATATATGTGCCAACAGGGATGCTCGATTTTGGTGGAACTGCACAAAAAATTTCGGTGCTTCATTGCCTCGACAGCTTCCGTCCTTTCCTGTCAGTCGCTAAACTCCACATGCTTTCTTCCTTTGTTGTCAGTCGCTTGGCTTATCTCGGCTTCCAGTCAAAGGAAATAGTAATTGATATGCTACCTCACACAGGTTGGTACTGGTCTTTATCCTGATTATTGTGCCTGTCATATGTATTGGTAATTTGGTATTGTGCTACTGTTTGCCGACTTCATAAAGGAGTAATTTGGAGCCTGAACTCGTAGGCAAATCATTACATCGGGTGATTTCAGTAGAACTGCACAAAATGATCAGATGGACAGGTACTTATGTTGCTGCTATGTACTCAAAAATTCACTCAAACAAGTATCGATGTTGACAAGAAGTGCCTATATTCATTCGAGTATCAACCGGCGTCAACCAATTGTCAAACTCCAAGTGTTAGGGGAGTGAACGCCAAAAATATTGCTTGGTGCATAACCCAGAAAAACGCAGTCCAGTCTTTGGTCCCAACTTGTGCCTTTTGGTTATCGGCACATATGGTAGCGAACTATATGGCATGGAGTCTAAAGATTCCAGACAAGTTGGTTGACGCGTATATTCATCTGGCACTTAATCAGTCTGCACGCCAAGGATGCTCCATTTCAGTTGAACTGCACACAAAATTTGGGTGGTTCATTTTCTCAACCGCCTCCTTTCTCGTCTTCAATGTAGAATTTTGGCGAGATACAGGACCAAGAT
Organism: Triticum urartu; assembly: GCF_003073215.2. Lineage (NCBI taxonomy): Eukaryota > Viridiplantae > Streptophyta > Magnoliopsida > Poales > Poaceae > Triticum > Triticum urartu. The sequence continues at coordinate 420,405,750 of NC_053027.1, forward strand.
GACCCAGTAAACTGGTTGGATGAAAGTAGTGGCCATGTTTCTTAAACCTCCCTCGGCACGAGGCCACTATTTGAGGATAAACCTACAAGCAAAGTTCAGATTGTCTGTGCTGCCTCTTATGTACTCGAAAGTTTACTCGTACAAGAACTAATTTTAGCAAGAAGTACCTCCGATTGAACACCATTTACCAGTCTGTACCCTAGGTAATTAAAGTTCGTCCATGGATCATATTGGCTGTGATCTCAATCATTTGGATGCATAGACATACTGAACATGTGTATATCTGAACCTTTTTGTAAATTATGTATGAATATTGTCGTGTGATCTATCAATCATTTGGATGCATAGATATGCTGAGCTTGTGTATATATGCATATTGTGAGTTGTTGATTGTGAATGTGGGCTATGGATATGAACGTGTCCTGTGAACCTGAGTTTGATATGAATGTTTACATTTTCTGTTGTATTTGTGTGTGAACTTGTTAGTATGCGTACTATGGGGTATAAAACACATGTCTCTTATAAAAGTAATGATGTGTCCAATTTATGTTTTACCTTCTAACCACATTATATATATTTATATTATTACCATTATCGTATATTTTATAGAGACTTATATATACATTGTAAAAACATCCCAACTTATAAAAGTAAATGTTTAACAGAAGTTGGCAAGGAAAATCCTGGTTGTTTTTGACTCACAGGCAAGGAAAATCCTGGTGATTGCGTACAAAAGCTTGCGAAGATTTTAAGGACCAATTTAATAATAATGCTGTCATTTTTATTTTGAGCAATAACTCGCTAATTTCTTAATTATATATATATATATATAAAATGTGCCTCTCCGGTTTATTCTTTGATATTAATTGCTCTTTCTAACATAACATTATACTCCCTCCGTCCGAAAATACTTGTCATCAAAATGGACAAAAAGGGATGTATCTAAAACTAAAATACATCTAGATACATCCCTTTTATCCATTTTGATGACAAGTATTTCCGGACGGAGGGAGTATATATAACGAGCCCACCTAATACGTGTATTTCAAGGAAGTGCAAATGGGCTGGGATTTCTTAGAAAATATAAATGGGCCTGATTGACATGAAATTATTTGTTCACCCAGCCCAGCAAATGGACTGTACATTCTAGAAAACATGGGTTAAATATATGCCACATTTTTGCAGGATGACATGTGGCCCAATAGGTCGAAGCCTACGCAGGGCGTTGTCAACTTGGTCAACAAATGATTGTGTCATCCACAACCATTGGGTTTATATCCAACGGCCGGCATGCACCTTCAATCTCTCGTCTTCTTCCTCTAGCATCGCCGGGACCGCCTGTCTGGCCTCCGGCGGCTAGCAGCTCTGCTTAGCATGCATCGCTACGAAGCGCTACCCCACCCCCGCCAGGCTATCCCTCCACCCCTCGACACCTCTTGTTATTATCCAGAGACTACAGCCCCACGCCGCAATAGAACCAGTTATAACCCTTCTCCTCCTTTCAATCTGCGACTCCATTGCCGCGTTTCCCATCTCCGAGTCATTCCCGTCCAGGGCCTCGCCGTCGTCCACCGCCTCGCTGCGTTCGGTGCGGCGTGGTCAACAAATGAGAGTCATCAGAAGAGGACTTTACATGGAGAGCCTGACGGCTGGGACCCACAAGGTCCATGGTCCCATGCAAGGAAAGTTCCTGCTTATTAAGCTGAAAAAATGTTCCCTCCACCTGACAGCTGGGACCCACCGGCTGTATCTTCACACGGAAGGAAGTGCCTCCTTGTTTTGCGAAAAAAAATTATTCATCCCGTTGACAGCTGGGACCCGTCAGATTTGGTGACTAACTTGTGGGCCAACTAAGCGGACGTGTACGCACGGCTTTGTCAAGTTAATCAACAAATGATTCTAGCAGCTGGACCATTGGATGTTAATCCAACAGCTGTGCTCCTTCTTCAACCTCTGTTCTTGCTCCTGTCTCCCGTGGGCGGCACCGCGGCTGTGCTGCCGCGCACCCGAACCAGTGAAGTTTCCCACTCCTCTCCATCTGCGATTCCACTGCAGCTTAATAAATAGTAACATCTTTGGTTTTAGCGCGGTTTTCCATAGATTAACCAGGCAATTCTCTTCTTCTTAATTAATCAATGAGGCAATTCTTTTGCCTCCCTTTCGAAAAAAATAGTAACGTCTAACTAAGCCAGTTAGTTAGATGCGTACACTTGGTGTAGTAGGATCTTTATTTAGTTTGATGCATACACTTGTTCTTTTTGGTAGCCCTTTTGTAATAATGGCTGATGTTCGGTTTGGAAGAGAGAGCTGCGTCTTCACTCTTCTGGCCTGCTTAGTGCTTCTGTTGCACCCCCAGCCCTGGTTGCTGCTGCTGCTGTTTTCAATGTACAATCAGTAGTATATTTCGTCTGTTGGTTGAATAAATGTGTTGTTAGAATGACAAACACAATGTTTTGGAAGTCGTTGGACGGTTCGATCCTTTAGTGCCCCGTACCGTACGTAGCACATACTATTTATCGTACGGAACACATTTTTTTGAAACTCGGAACACATTTTCCACTTGTTGATAACATGCAGCCCACTGATGAAGGCCCAATAGAGAAGCCCATAATTAACTGGAAGGGAGGCTCTCACATAAATCCGGCCCAGGTACATGCTCATGGTCCCCTAAACATAAATAAGTAAATAAATAAATAAAGCTAAATGCTCATGCACCAGTTCTTTGGGAAAATAGGTAGCCCAGTATTTCTTTTTGAAGAATACCCAAGCTAGGCCTATTTGTTTTCTCTGAATTACTAGGCTGCAAATATTTCAAGACGAGGAGGGATGCATTCCGGCCTGGCTTAAGAGTATGGTCAATGTCTATTAAAAGTGATATCAAAAGGGGTTGAAAATTCCAAAAAAATTATAGCAAATGGGATATAAGTTTCTTTTTTTGTTTTTGTTCTTCACTGATATCTTATACGTATTTCATTGGATTTAACATGACATAGTACTAATTTATTTTTAAATTTGTTTTAGTATGGCTATTAATTTTTGGATTAAGAATATTTCGTTCCCCAGCAAAAAATTGCGAATTTTCAAAATTTCCCACATATTTAGTTAATTTTTTGACCCTGGTACTGACCAGAAAATGGCCAGCAATTCTAAAAATGGAAAACGTGCTGCAATAAATTCCATATGAATTAGAAAATGAGTAAAAATTATAAAAATAATAGCAAATGGGCTGTACACAGCACCGATTTCGAGACTGACTTGTTTACGCAAGGCTTTGTCAGTGAACACACGATTCTAGCAGCAGTTAGTGTCAGATGTCCATCCAACGGCCGACGTGCTTCTTCAATCTCTGATCTTCCTGCTCTAGCCGCCTAAACTAGCGCCCGCGGGACTGCCTCCTCCCTCCTCTTGTGGCCCGCAGTGATGCCGCGCAGGCTTCCCCGGCCCACCCTACTCCCTTCGCTGGCCTGGCCGCACGCAATCAACTGCCTCCTTATTACGCGAAAAAATGATTCCTCCCACTGACATCTGGGGCGCACCGGTTGGGAGGCTGGCCTGTGGGCCTACTAAGTTGACGCGTACGCAGGGCTTGTCAACTTAGTCAACAAACGATTCTAGCAGCAGTAACCGTTGGATTTGAATTGAATGGTCCTGCTGCTTCTTCAATCGCTGCTCTTCTTGCACCAGCCACCCAAACCAGCGCCGGGGAGACAGCCTGCTCCTGCCTCCAGTGGCCGGCTGTGCTGCCGATGAGGCCTCATTGCCCCCTACTACTCCCACCGCTAGCCAGGCCCTGCGGCGACAGCAGCCTCACACCACAGCCGAATCTGCAAACCCTCGTACTCCTCTCCGCATGGGCATCCACTGCCTCGTCTTCCCCGGCTCCGCGTCGTCCCCTTCCTAGGCCTCGCCGTCGTCCACTGCCTTGGTGCTCTCGGCGCGGCGTGGTCAACATGGTCAATGACATTCCATCGGAAGAGTACTATACGTGGAGATGCTGACAGCTGGGTCCACGGCCACAACCCAGTTTTTTTGTGATTTGCCAAGTAAGTCGCTTTGTCAGGCCTGTTGGGCTGAAATTCTTTATAGACGAGGAGAGCTTTCATTCGGCTGGCTGAGAAAATGGCCCATCAGTAATGAGAAATGGGATGTACATTTTTAAAACACATCAAACCGGCAATAAGTTTCAAATATCTTTTTTTCATTTCGAGATTTGAAATTACATTAATTTTTATGCATGGAGAATTTGTTGGATTTTATATTGATATACATTTATTTTTAAAATCAGTTTGAATGTGAGTCAAAATTTCAGGATTAAAACAGTTCAGACTGCACCGAAATATGTAAAATTTCGTATAATTTTTTAACCGTGGCCACAATATGGGCTGTAATGCTAACAAAAAGAATATGGGCTCCAAAAAACCCTTAATAATTAGCAAATGGGCTGTAAATTATTAGAAATAATGGCAGATGGGCTGTATGCTATTTTCCACAGATTTGAGGCTTTCCTAAAAAAAGGTTGACGCACAAGCAGTTACTGTTGGATGGCCATCCAACGGCCGTCGTGCTTCTTCAATCTCTGCTCTTCCTGCTCCAGCCGCTCAAACAGGGGCCGGCGGGACTGCCTGCTCCCTCCTCCCCGCGGCCGGCTCTGCTGCCGCGCAGGCCTCACGGCCCCACCGTACTCCCATCGCTGGCCTAGCGATACCTCTACAAACCCACACCTGCTGTTATTCTCCGGCGATGGCAGACGGACCAGTAAACCCTCGTACAGTCGTACTCCCCTCTGCGTGGGAAACAACTGCCGAGTCTTCCCTGCCTCCGTGTCATTCCCTTCCTAGGCCTCGCCATCTTCCACCGCCCTGTTGCTCTCGGCGCGGCCTAGTCAACGTGGTCAACGACCGACATGCATCTGAAGTGGACTTTACGTGGAGAGGCCGACAGCTGGGTCCACGGCCGCACGGAAGGAAATGCCTCCTTATTACGCGCAAAATAATGATTCCTCCACCTGACATCAGGGACCCACCGAAAGGGCCTCGGTATTTCGTGAAAAAAACGTTACCACCACTGACAGCTCGGACCCACCAGCTATATCTTCGCACGCAAGGAAGTGCCTCCTTATTACGCACAAAAAAAAATGAATACTCCCCCTGTTAGCTGGGACCCAGTATAGTGGCAGGCTGACTTGTGGGCCTACTAAGTTGACGGGGACGGAGGGCTTTGTCAACTTAGTCAATATGCACGATTCTAGCTCCAGTGACCGTACGATGTCCATCCAACGGCCGTAGTGCTTCTTCAACCTCTGGTCTTCTTGCTCCAGCCGCCCAAACCAGCGCCGGTCGTGCCTCGTGCTCCTGCCTCCCGTGGCCGGCTGCGATGCGGCGGAGGCCTCACCGCCCCCAACTACTCCCACCGCTAGCCAGGCCATCCCTCTACTCACCCACACCCCCTGTTATTCTGCGGCGATGGCAGCCTCACACCACAGCGAACCAGTGAACCCTCGTACTCCTCTATGCGTGGGCATCCACTGCCGCGTCTTCCCCGGCTCCGCGTCGTCCCCTTCCTAGGCCTCGCCGGCGTCCACCGCCCTGATGCTCTCGGCGCGGCGTGGTCAACGTGGTCAAGGAACGGCTTCCATCGAACGTGGACTGTACGTGGAGAGGCTGACAGCTGGGTCCACGGCCGCAGAAAGGAAGTGCCTCCTTATTACATGCAAAATAATTATTCCTCCACCTGACAGCAGGGACCCACCAGACGGGCCATCGTATTTCGCTGTCTGACTGCTGCGACCCACTAGCTACATCTTCGCACGCAAGGAAGTGCCTGATAGTCGGGACCCACCTGGTCGAAGCGTACGTAGCGTTGTCATTCTGGTCATGAACGTGTACGTACATATATACTGGTCGATGTAGAGGCACGGACGTGTCGTAGTAGAGGCGCGCACGTAGCATGTACACGTACGTACAACGGCCAGGGTGCAAGAAATAAAATATGGCCACGTATGTGTACATACGGGCGGGGTCTCGAACGCCTACTCGCGCATACGTACGACCAGGGCTCGTGTACATGGCTGGGTCGGAACGGAGAAACAGCGTCGTCGTCGTGTTCATGGGGAGGCAATGGAATGCGTCGTGTTCATGGGGAGGCAACGAAATGCGTCGTGTTCATCGGGAGGGCTTGGACGGAACATGCGATGGAAACGAGGCCTGGCGTACCGCAGAACGGAGGAAACGGCTTGTGTTCGACCGGCCACGTTCGAAACGGGATCCTGTTCATCGCGAGGGGTCTGGCGTACCGCAAAACGTAGGAAACGGACCTCCTACGGTCGAAACAGGGGTCCTATTGATCGCGAGGGGTGTGGCGTACCGCAAAACGGACGAAAGAGACTTGTGTTGGAGCGCTACGGTCGAAACAGGGGCCTGTTCATCGGGAGGGGTGTGGCGTACCACAAAACGGGACTCCACGGGATACTGTTCATCTCCACCGTCGACCTCCTCCAGCCTCCACGGGCTTCTGTTCATCTAGCCTCCACGAGCTCCTATTCATCCAGCCTCCACCGCGCACTACTCCACCGGCTACTGTTCAACCACCCCTCCACCGTCTACTGTTCATCCATCCCTCCACACCACGGGGTCCTGTTCAACCACCCCTCCACGGGCACCCCTCCACCGTCTACTGTTCATCCAGCCCTCCACCACCACGGGGTCCTGTTCATCCACCCCTCCACGGGCACCCCTCCACCGTCTACTGTTCATCCAGCCCTCCACACCACGGGGTCCTGTTCATCCACCCCTCCACGGGCACCCCTCCACCGTCTACTGTTCATCCAGCCCTCCACCACACCACGGGGTCCCGTTCATCCAGAGGCAACGCCACCGCTCACTGTTCATCCAAACCCCCCCGCAACACTCACTGTTCATCCAAACGATCGACTTCAGTTAGCAGCAGTAGCGAAGGAATCGCTCGATCGGGTTCAGTTAACAGCCATCGATCGATCGCTCTAGTTCAGTAACGCGTAGCCAGCAGTGCAATCGCTCGGGTTCAGTTAGAGCCCAATGCCTCGCTCGGGTTCAGTTAGAGCCAACGCCTCGCACACACGCGCGTACGTGTATGAGAGAAGCGCGCATCGCTCGGCCCCCGACCTCCCACCGTAACCGGGAACTCCCCGAAATTTTCCTCGCCCTCGCTTCTACCATGGTTTTTTCCGTCATGGACGACCCAAAGAATGTCATGCAGCTGCGTCTCCAGCCCGCCCAGGACGAAAACCCATTTTCTATCATGATTTTTTGTCATAGAAGTAGGAGCTCACCACATCTATGATGATACCGGGTTTTGTCACAATTATCGTCATATAAGTGTCATATGTATGACAAAAAAAAATTCGTTCGGCCCAAAATGTCACAGATGTGGCCGAAAATGTCACGCATGTGTCTTTTTTTGTAGTGTATGGAATCAACACTTGACATTAAAGCAGCCCGAATACCACAACTGAAAACAAAACAAAGGATTGGCTTAGAGAATAAGCCGGAACAAACATATGATAGAGATTTCTTCCGAAGTTTTCTTGGGGGGCCCACACGGGCTCGATCGTACAGCACCATCATGTACAAGGCAGTGCACATGACATACGAAGCGTCCCCGAGTCAGCATATCCAAGGACTCTTTAAGACACAACGAGACCACTGTAAAACAAACCGTGGATAGGCGGACCACTAGACGTCGAACCCCAATTTCATATCATACATCTGTTGGAAAGATATCCTAAGGGCTACTTGAATTCCCACTTATAAACTCCCGAAACTTTCCTGTTATGCAATCAGGTGTTGGGGATACAGGGGAAGCATAATATCTCACCCAAAACTAGCAAATCCTACATCTAGCTGTATCCATCCTTCAACACATAACCAAGAAACCTTTGGAAATCATTTACCTCAACCTTCAAAAAGCATCCGTTATACGAGTTATGACAGTACTCCCGAGCTCCCGCCCCAGTACTGGGTGGCGTCAAGGTTATCTCACCAAGAACTGCATAAAAGAGATTTTCGATGTCGGCGAACTCAGGTATTCCAGAACTGCAATGATAAAATTGTGACGACAACACCTCGGAGCTCAACTCCCCGGAAAACTGCCACAACCCCTAAATGTCAGGAGGCACCAAGAACAATGTTTTCGTCACAAAACCATCGAAACGATTCCAAGATACCCGCGTGATCCTAAATTTTTTTAGTGAAATATGAGGAGAGAAGAGACAAAACTCTACGTCAGGAGGCCTCACCAGAGCGACGAAGGGACTGAGGAGTAAAAAGAATCCTACTCTCCGATATACATAATCCTATAAGAGTCAAAACATTTTTGCTAGACTCAACAACGTCAGTGATTCGATTAAGCAGGGGGCTCCTAAGTCGGGGAAGGCTCTGATACCAACTTGTAACACCCACGATGCGGCTATATCTCCCACGTGTCAGAGCACGACTTAGAGGCATAACCGCATTGTAGGCAATGTCGCAAGAGGGGTAATCTTTACACATCCCATGTACCGAATAAGAAAGAGGTACAGAGTTGGCTTACAATCGCCACTTCACACAATACATGAATATAGCATTACATCAACCATCATACAAACAAGGTCCGACTACGGAACCAAAATAAAAGAAGACCACCCCTAATGCGAAAGATCCCCGATCGCCCCAACTGGGCTCCACTACTGATCAACTGGAAATGGAAACAACATAACGAACATGATCTTCATCGAGCTCTTCCTTGAGCTCGGTTGCATCACCTGCACGATATCATCGGCACCTGCAAACTGGGTATGGAAGTAATCTGTGAGCCACGGGGACTCAGCAATCTCACACCCTCGTGATCAAGATTATTTAAGCTTATGGGAAGGAAAGGGTAGTGAGGTGGAGTTGCAGCAAGCACCAGCATATATGGTGGCTAACATACGCAAATGAGAGCGAGGAGAGAAGGCAAAGCACAGTCGTGAACTGGAAGTGATCAAGAAGTGATCCTGAAACTACTTACATTCAAGCATAACTCCAACACCGTGTTCACTTCCCGGACCCCGCCGAGAAGAGACCATCACGGCGACACACGCGGTTGATGCATTTTAATTAAGTTAAGTGTCAAGTTCTCTACAACCGGAAATTAACAAATTCCCATCTGCCCATAACCGCGGGCACGGCTTTCGAAAGTTCATAACCCTGTAGGGGTGTCCCAACTTAGCCCATCACAAGCTCTCACAGTCAACGAAGGATATTCCTTCTCCCAGGACGACCCGATCAGATTCGGAATCCCGGTTACAAGACATTTCGACAATGGTAAAACAAGACCAGCAAAGCCACCCAGATGTGCCGACAAATCCCGATAGGAGCTGCACATATCTCGTTCTCAGGGCACACCAGATGAGCAAGACATCGGGTTGGCATAACCCCTGGTTGCCCAGGGGGCGCCGGACATCGCTCAGGTTGGACCAACACTTAGAGAAGCACTGGCCCTGGGGGGGGGTTAAAATAAAGATGACCCTTGGGTTGCCGACCTAAGGGAAAAATGGCTAGGTGGAAAATGGTAAAACCAACGTTGGGCCTTGCTAGAGGAGTTTTAGTCAAGGCGAACTGTCAAGGGGTTCCCATTAGAACCCAACCGCGTAAGGAACGCAAAATCAAGGAACATAACACCGGTATGACGGAAACTAGGGCGGCAAGAGTGGAACAAAACACCAGGCATAAGGCCGAGCCTTCCACCCTTTACCAAGTATATAGATGCATTAATTAAATAAGAGATATTGTGATATCCCAACAAAATCCATGTTCCAACAAGGAAAAAACTCCATCTTCACCTGCAACTAGCAACGCTATAAGAGGGGCTGAGCAAAGCGGTAACATAGCCAAACAACGGTTTGCTAGGGCAAGGTGGGTTAGAGGCTCATGGCAATATGGGAGGCATGATATAGCAAGTGGTAGGTATCGCAGCATAGGCATAGCAATAGAGCGGGCAACTAGCAAGCAAAGATAGAAGTGATTTCGAGGGTACGGTCATCTTGCCTGCAAATTTCTCCGAGAAGACGAAAGCTTGATCCTCGTAAACGTACTCAACGGGTACCTCGATCACGAACTCGTCTCCCAGCTCTACCCAAAGCAAGAACACAAGAAAAGAAAAACACAATAAACCACGGTGCAATGCGCAAGCAACATGATGCAAAACATGGCATGATATGCAGGATGTGATATGCAATGCATATGTGTGCTTTGGAAAGGAAAGATTGAACCAGGCGTCAACTTGGAAAACCAAGAGTTCCACTGGAAAGATGAGTTGATTTCGATCGAAATCGATATAAATATCACCGGAATCGGATGCATGGTTTGGAAATGGCAAGCAAAACAATAATGGCATGAAACTGCGATCAACAGCACGATGCCATCTAGAATGCAATAAGAAACTAAGCTACTGCACTCCAACATAACAACAAAGCACATGGCAGTGATCCACTCAAGATGCTTGACAAAAGATGAACACTGAGCTACGGCTAATTCACTCAATAGCAGGTTCAAACAAGCATGGCAAAAGTGCAAAAGATATCAGCATCACAGACTTGGAGAAATAACAACATGCCAAGAACTAACATCAGGAAACAGTGTTTAGAGCAAGATAACAAAATGCTACCAGAACATATCATGGCAAAGAAAGGCATGGCATGAACCTACTCAAAGCATATAACAAAAGTCCCTTACTGACCATAAGCCAAAAAGGATCAGAAATTACAATGGCACCCATGTGAACATAGCAAGTTTCGTTAACAGATTCAGACTTAGAAGAAAAACTGGAACATGTCAAAACAGAATTATGTAGGCATGTTTACAAGCTCGATGAACTCACCACAAGGCATTGCATGAAAAACTAAGCATACACCCGGCAAGTAGACATGGCATAGAAGCTAAACATGGCAAGAACACTCTCATAGCATGCATGGATCAACTACAACAACCTCGGCAAAATTGCTTAACATGTAAACAATCTGCCAGGAACATTTAATAGCAAAAGTAGAGCAAGATTGAGTCATGATAGGGCACTCCATAAATACAAGCAAAGGCATGGACGGATAGAGCATCACAATATCTCAAAATCAACCTTACTGAACATGCTCAAAAGAGGCATGGATCACTCTGTAGAAACAAGAATACATGGCATAAAAATAACATCAGGGAAATGACTTAGAAGAATTCTAAGTCCCTGAAATCAGCAACATCACGAGAGCTAATTTGCATGCTTGTGCTAGTCACCACATTGATCACAAAAATACATGGCATACACCCCTGTAAAGATGGCATGGCATATAACAAAACACATGTAGGGCTCAAGTTCATAGGAGGCACACATTAATCATGGCAAAAATGACAAATGTCCATAATGTGATAAGAAACTGAAACTAGCATCACATAGCACTCTTGCAACAGCATTTAGGTCATCAAGATGAACTCAAATGAACATGGTGCAATGGGATGAAATGAATTACACATCGAGATGAACAATTTGATATCTCATGCACGCAAAACAGAGCATCACACAGGAAGTTATGGCATGATGAACATGGGCACATGAATCTGGAAACTTCGGGGACTTAGTGAAATTTTACCTCCGCGAAAAGTCAACGCAGGATCGAGCGGAGCGGGATGGCGCGGTGTGGGACGGATCCGGCCGTTTGGTTGGAGGGATGGGTGGATCTCGTCCATCCCGACGTGATCTTGCTGGAGTTGGCCGGAGTTGCGCCGGAGACAGAGAAGGAGGCCGGAGACGAGGTGGAGGCCGGAGGAGGGAGCTGCTGGTGGCCGGAAGATCTCGACCCGGTGGCGCGGCGGAGGATCCCGGCGAGGTCCGAACTTCGGTGAGGTCCGGGGGACACGAATGGCGAGGTGGCGCAGGAGCTACCGGAGGAAGGCGGCGCGGGGCGGCGGCCATGGCGCGGGAGGCGGCGCGGCGAAGGCATGGCGGCGCCGGGTAGCACAGGCGGCGGGGACGTGGTGGCGCACCGGCGGCGGAGGTTTGAGGAGAAGTCGGCGGGGTGACTCGGGCGCTCGGGCGCGGTCGCGGCTCGGGCGGCCGGCCTCGGGCCCCGCGGGCCGCGGCGGCGCGCGGTGGCGGCGGGACGCGGCCGGACACGTGGCGCGACACGGTTGGGTGTGGGCGAAAGCGGCGCTGACGTGGCGTGATGCGATTGGCCGGGGCGACGTGGCTGGAGGCGGTGGACGCGTCCGGCGGCGGAGTGGAGATGTCCGGTGGCGCACGGAGGAGGAGGTAAGGGTTTCATCTGCGCGAAAAATCTGGGAGGCACACATATATATAGGTAGAGGGATCTAGGAGACTCCAAATTGAGCACGGTTTTCAGCCACGCGATCGTGATCGAACGACCGAGATGATGGAGGGGGTTCAGGTAGGTTTTGGGCCACTTTGGAGGGGTGTTGGGCTGCAACACACACGAGGCCTTTACGGTTCCTCGGTTAACCGTTGGAGTATCAAACGAAGTCGAAATGGCACGAAACTTGACAGGCGGTCTACTGGTAGTATACCAAGGCCGCTTGGCAAGTCTCGGTCCAATCCGAGAATGTTTAACACCCACACACGAAAAGAGGCAAAAGGGGACACCGGAGGACATAGGAGCGCCGGATTGCAAAACGGACAATGGGGAAAATGCTCGGATGCATGAGACGAACATGTATGCAAATGCGATGCACATGATGACATGATATGAAATGCATGACACGCAAGCAAATGACAAGGCAACAACAGCGAATAACTGGAAGACACCTGGCACATCAGTCTCGGGGCGTTACATACAGACTGTTCTGTTTTGACAGATTCTGTTTTCTTTGTGTTGTGTGCTTATTTTGATGGCTCTATGGTTTTATTTGATGAGTTTTTGCAATAGAAAATTTGGAATACAGTATATATAATACAAAAACAAAATATGAATTGGTTTGATACAACACTTATAGTAGTGGTTTATTATTCTTACACTAGCGGATCTCACGAAGGTTTTGTTGAGTTTTGTGTGATTGAAGTTTTCAAGTTTTGGGTTATCTTACGATGGATGAATGAAGGAAGGAAGAGCCTAAGCTTGGGGATGCCCCGGCATCCCAAGCTATTATCCAAAAATGAGCAACCAACTTATGCTTTCTTCGAATGATCATCAGTATTTTACTTGAAACTATATTTTTATTCGTCACATGATATGTGTTTTGCTTGGAGCATATTGTATGATATGTGTCTTTGCTTGTTTTATTTTGTGTTTTAAGTCATCAGTCCTTGCTGGACACACCTATTTGAGAGAGCCAAATTTATGTCATGACTTGTTAGAATTGCTCTCTTTGGTTCACTTAATTTTTTATGAGCAATGGACTTGCTCTAGTGCTTCACTTATATCTTTTTGAGCATGGTGTGCTTTAGTATTTTTGAAGAAATGCTCTCTTTCTTCACTTAGATTTATTTGAGAGTTAGTAAAATTTTCAAGAAATTCTCTCTTGCTTCACTTAAATTAATTTGAGAGAAAGAAAATATATTATGCTCATGATCTTCACTTATATTTGTTGGGGCTTGTCAAAACAAATACATGAAAATTAGTACCAAAGTGATAGATATCCAAGAAGGGTATAATAAAAACTTCCATGAAGATCATTAGACAAAATAAACTTGATTCTTAGTAATACTTTTGAGATATGATGATGTGTGATACGTCTCCAACATATCTATAATTTTTGATTGTTCCATGCTATTATATTATCTATTTTGGATGTTTAATAGGCTTTAATATGCACTTTTATATTATTTTTAGGACTAACCTATTAACTGAAGGCCCAGTGCAAATTAATGTTTTTTTGACTATTTCAATGTTTCGCAGAAAAGGAATATCAAACGGAATCCAAACGGAACGAAACCTTCGCGAGGATCTTTCTTGGAACAAACGCAACCTAGGAGACTTGGAATACAAGTCTAGAAGTCCGCAAAGCTTCCACGAGGCAGGGGGCGCGCCCAGGGGGGTAGGCGCACCCCCCACCCGCATGGGCCCCACGAAGCTCCACCGACGTAGTTCTTTCGCCTATATATACCCATGTACCCTAAAACATCCAGGAGAGCCACAAAACCACTTTTCCACCACCGCAACCTTCTGTACCCGTGAGATCCCATTTGGGGGCCTTTTCCAGTGATCTGCCGAAGGGGGATTCGATCAGGAGGGCTTCTACATCAACACCATAGCCTCTCCGATGATGTGTGAGTAGTTTACCATAGACCTTCGGGTCCATATTTATTAGCTAGATGGCTTCTTCTCTCTCTTTGGTTCTCAATACAAAGTTCTCCTCGATGTTCTTGGAGATCTATTAGATGTAATACTCTTTTGCGGTGTGTTTGCCGAGATCCAATGAATTGTTGATTTATGAATTTGATTATATATGAAAATTATTTGGTTCTTCTCTGAATTCTTATATGCATGATTTGATATCTTTGCAAGTCTCTTCGAATTATCAGTTTAGTTTGGCCTACTAGATTGATCTTTCTTGCAATGGGAGAAGTGCTTAGCTTTGGGTTCAATCTTGCAGTGTCCTTTCCCAGTGATAGCAGGGGCAGCAAGGCACGTATTGTATTATTGCCATCGAGGATAAAAAGATGGGGTTTATATCATATTGCTTGAGTTTATCCCTCTACATCATGTCATCTTGCCTAATGCGTTACTTTGTTTTTATGAACTTAATACTCTAGATGCATGCTGGATAGCGGTCGATGTGTGGAGTAATAGTAGTAGGTGCAGAATCGTTTCGGTCTACTTGACATGGACGTGATGCCTATGTTCATGATCATTGCCTTAGATATCATCATAACTATGCGCTTTTCTATCAATTGCTCGACAATAATTTGTTCACCCACCATAATACATGCTATCTTGAGAGAATCCACTAGTGAAACCTATGGCCCCTGGGTCTACTTCACATCATATAAGTTTCCGATCTATAATTCTAGTTTACTATTTATTTTGCAATCTTTATTTTCCAATCTATACAACAAAAATACCAAAAATATTTATCTTATTATCTTTATCAGATCTCACTTTTTCAAGTGGCTGTGAAGGGATTGACAACCCCTTTATCGCGTGGTTGCAAGGTTCTTGATTGTTTGTGCAGGTACTATGCGATTTGCATGTAGTCTCCTACTGGATTGATACCTTGATTCTCAAAAACTGAGGGAAATACTCACGCTACTTTGCTGCATCACCCTTCCCTCTTCAAGGGAAAACCAACACATGCTTAAGAGGTAGGAAGAAGGATTTCTGGCGCCGTTGCCGGGGAGATCTACGCTCAAGTCAAGACATACCAAGTACCCATCACAAACTCTTATCCCTCGCATTACATTTTTTGCCATTTGCCTCTTGTTTTCCTCTCCCCCACTTCACCTTTGCCATTTTATTCGCCCCTTTTCCGTTCGTCCTTCTGTTTGCTCGTGTTACCATATGCCTTCTATTAGCTTGCATCTTCGCTTGCTAAATATCTATTGTTATGGATCCTGATCCTCTTGCTAATCTTTTTAAAATATCCAATTATGATGAACCAATTGGTAGTGAGTTGAGTGCAGTAGATTACCTTTATGGAGTTTTGCTTGAAATCTATGCATCGAAAGTTGTGATGATGTGCTTTATAAAGTGATTGACGATAGATCTTTCAATAAAAAGCATGATTGCAATGATGTTATTATAAATTCTATGAATGTCAATTGTGCTAATAATATGCAAAACCCTAAGCTTGGGGATGCTAGTTTTGCTATGTCCACTACTTGTTGCAATTATCATGATTGGGGTGGTTCTTCTTATGATCTTGAAAATTTATTGAAGCCCCATGATGAATATAAGATTGATAATAATGTTTGAAATATTGAAAGTGGGTTTGGAAGAGTGTCAACTTTAGATCCCACATGTTTGGAGAATGTTCTATCTTCGCAATTTTCGATAAAAGTGGGTTTGGAGAGGTCATGCCTTTAGTTAATGTTAATCCCACTATTTTGGAAGAGTGTCAACTTTGCATGCATGTGGATCGTGTTGAAAATATTTTACGTGATAGCTATTTTGTTGAATTTGCTTATGATCCCACATGTAATTATTATGAGAGAGGAAAATATGATTGTAGAAATTTTCATGTTACTAAATTACCTCTCGTTATCTTGAGATTGCTATTGTTTCTTTTCGCTTCCTTGCATATGCTAGTTTTTGCTTGCTATGATAATTTGTTTGCCTATAAGATGCCTATGCATAGGAAGTATGTTAAACCCAGATGTGTTTGTCACGTGTTTCATGATGCTCTCTTTGTGCTTCAATTCTTGTCTTTCATGTGAGCATCATTGAAATTATCAATGCCTAGCTAGGGGCGTTAAACGATAGCGCTTGTTGGGAGGCAACCCAATTTAATTTTTGTTCTTTACTTTTTGTTCCTGTTTAGTAATAAATAATTTATCTAGCCTCTGTTATGATTGTGTTTTTTATGTTTAATTAGTGTTTGTGACAAGTAAAGCCTTTAGGATCTTCTTGGGTGATTGTTGTTTGATCTTGCTAATAAAAACAGAAAGTATGTGCTCATGGAAATAATTTTCATTTTCTACCAGAGAGCGATACCAATTCCAACTGCAGTAGATCAATATACAACTTATTTAGGTCGTCCTAATTTTTCAGAATTATTCGAGTTATAGAAGTATTTGAAACCTCCAGATTGCTACAGACTGTTCGGTTTTGACAGATTCTGTTTTTCGTGTATTGTTTGCTTATTTTGATGAATCTATGGGTAGTATCGGGGGATATGAACCATAGAGAAGTTGGAATATAGTAGGTTTAACACCAATATAAATAAATAATGAGTTCATTACAGTACATTAAAGTAGTGGTTTGTTTTCTTATACTAACGAAGCTCATTAGATTTTCTGTTGAGTTTTGTGTTGTGAAGTTTTCAAGTTTTTGGGTAAAGATTTGATGGATTTTGGAACAAGGAATGGCAGCTTGGGGATGCCCAAGGCACCCCAGGGTAAAATTCAAGGACAACCAAAAGCCTAAGCTTGGGGATGCCCCGGAAGGCATTCCCTCTTTCGTCTTCGTCTATCGGTAACTTTACTTGAGGCTATATTTTTATTCACCACATGATATGTGTTTTGCTTGGAGCGTCTTGTATGATTTGAGTCTTTTCTTTATAGTTTACCACAATCATCCTTTCTGTACACACCTTTTGGGAGAGACACACATGAATCAAAATTTATTAGAATACTCTATGTGCTTTACTTATATCTTTTGAGCTAGATAATTTTGCTCTAGTGCTTCACTTATATCTTTTTAGAGCACGGTGGTTGTCGGTGTCAAAACCGGTGGATCTCGGGTAGGGGATCCTGAACTGTGCGTCTAGGCGGATGGTAACATGAGACAAGGGACACAATATTTTTACCCAGGTTCGGGCCCTCCCGATGGACGTAAAACCCTACTCCTGCTCAATTAATATTGATGATATGGGTAGTACAAGAGTAGATCTACCACGAGATCAAAGAGGCTAAACCCTAGAAGCTAGCCTATGGTATGATTGTTGTTCGTCCTATGGACTAAAACCCTCCGGTTTAGATAGACACCGGAGAGGGCTTGGGTTACACAGAGTCGGTTACATTGGGAGGAGATCTACATATCCGTATTGCCAAGCTTGCCTTCCACACCAAGGAAAGTCCCATCCGGACACGGGACAAAGTCTTCAATCTTGTATCTTCATAGTCCGAGAGTCCAGCCAAAGGTTATAGTCTGGCTATCCGGACACCCCCTAATCTAGGACTCCCTTAGTAGCCCCTGAACTAGGCTACAATGACGACGAGTCCGGCGCGCAGATTGTCTTCGGCATTGCAAGGCGGGTTCCTCTCCAAATTATGTTTACCTGTTTAAATAGTGTTCGGCTTCTTGTGAATGTTGCGCTCCTTGGCTTCCATGCCCAATAATGGCCACTTTCCACGTGTCGAGCGAATGTGAAAAGCCAGGATGTTTTTACATTTACCCCCCTAGCTGTGTGAATGAGCTGCCTATTAAAGAGACAAGGATTCAGATCCAAATCACACCATCCTCCCATGGCGAGCCTTCATCGGAGCGCACCCGACAGAGATCCATTCCATCATGGCCGGCCGACGCAGCTCCTCCTCTTGCTCCCCTAGCCCCAAGCCTGGAGATTGGGAGAGATGTTCCGTCCCGCACAGCAAATTAGTGATGCTTCAGACCAAGGGATTTCTTCCCCCAGCATACATGGTCCCGGTTCGAGCCGGGCTCGCCACCTATAATGGCGGAGAGCAAGCGGAGAGCCTTCCCAATCCCTCCAAGGGAGAGTGGATATGCCTTGTCCCTCATTTGGTAAGAGGGCTCGGATTTCCAATTCATCCATTTCTCTGGGGGCTCCTGGAGTTCTACGGCCTCTAGTTGCACAACCTTACGCCTGCCTCCATATTGCATATCGCGGGCTTCGTAGCCCTTTGCGAGCTGTTTTTGGGCTGTGAGGCTCATTTCGCGTTGTGGAAGAAGCTGTTCTGCCTTGTGCCCCGTTCTCAGGAGGGGTCAATATATCAAGTGGCCGGAGCCGAAGTGTGGCGTATTGCCGGGACTGGATATCTATCCGGAACCCCAAAGAAGACGTCCAAAGACTGGCCTTCAGAATGGTTTTATATAGAAGACGTCCCCCTCCTGGACCCTATTCGAATCGGCCTCCCTGAGTTCGACAACGCTCCTTTGAAGAAGCGCCGGAGCTGGCGTCCACGGAGCCCCCAGGAGGAAGATGACAGGGACGTTCTTTACCTGATGAGCCGGATAAGTTTGTTAGCTCGATCCGGATTGACCACGATCGAGGCCATGGCCACATGCATTATGCGGGGGGTGCAGCCGCTTCAGTATAGAGGCCACACCATGTGGGATTTCAACGGGGAGGATGACGTCACCCGCTGCGGCCGTAAAGGGCCAGAATCGGTTGCTGCTCTAATAAAGATCTTATCCACTTTGTACAAGGGAGAAGAGGAGGAATTCCTCTGCGTCAACCTGGAGGGCGGATTTTCTATGTACAATCCTCCGAGCTGGGTAAGCGGACACTCTTTCTCGCCCATCCGTTTCATATTCCCATAGTTAAGTATTCAGTCTAGTGATTTCAACGCAGGAGCTGCGCCAGGCTGTAAGGGAGGTAAGCAGCCCTCCTCCACAACCCGATGACCCGAAACGGTCCCTTGACCCGACCTCCCAAGAGGGTCCTGAAATATCTGTGGAGCTGATCGATGGGGTATTTTACCAATTGAGCAATGACAACGCCTTGGTGGCCATTACGGCCGATTACCCTAGGCTACTTCCAGCCTCACAGGTAACTGAGACCGAAGTGCCAGCACTTTGAAAAGGGATCCTTCCTTGCGTGTTTTTGATTACCGTATAACAACCATGTTTTGCAGGGGAGGTCCTCGAGGCGGAAGGCCGAGCCTGCGGCGACTAGCCAACAAGGGGCCGCGAGGCCAGGCAAGCTGAAAAGACACGTAGTCCAGATTGAGACACCGGCGCAGCGGTACGATGCGTCATCTTTATTCCAAGATGTTATTCTCAGAGGCATACTAACGCCCACGCCTTCTTTTTAGGAAAAAGAGCGCTCGCCGGACTATATCCGGAGAGGCTACTAATCGTGCCTCCACCAGCTAGGCTCCAAGGCCGGATTCGGAGGCGGGAACAAATACGAGGAGTGCGCCGGGCGCTCCTCCGACAGAGGATGCAGACAGACTGTCCGCCACCAATTCCGAGGTAGAAAGTGCCATGAACCACAGGCGTTGCCGGACTGTTCTCCATGACGCTTGTTTCTCCCAAGAGGCATTGGATGCCTTCAACTCAGGAGATGCGTACCTCCGTGCCACTCAAAATGTGCTAGCCAGAGCCACGGTGCAGTATGTAAAAGACATACGGGTGAGAAAATTTGGTGATTATATATATCAGTAG
Organism: Triticum urartu; assembly: GCF_003073215.2. Lineage (NCBI taxonomy): Eukaryota > Viridiplantae > Streptophyta > Magnoliopsida > Poales > Poaceae > Triticum > Triticum urartu. Next base: position 420,425,746 of record NC_053027.1, read on the forward strand.
CCCTTGAGACTTGAAACAGTTAGAATAACTGATTTAAGGATCATTTGTTATGCAGGTTCTTACAGAAAAGAATACCCAACTGTCCCAGGAGCTGGAAGAGTGCAAAGCCCAACTTCAGGCCGCACTAGCCGCAGCAGGGGAGCCCAAAGAGACCCCCTCTAGTAATACATCCTTCAAATGATAAGTATCATATAAAGTGCGGTGTATATGCAGATCTGACGGTAAAATTGCAGATGACGCTGGAGTAAATCCGGATAAGCAACAGCTCCTATGCCAGCTAAAGGCCGGTGAGAGTGTGCTTACGAGGGTGAGGTAGGAGAAGAATGATCTCCTAGATGTCAACACCAAGCTGGGCGTGGAACTAAAGGATGTTCGTGCCCAACTGTTGGACTCTGTTAAGGAGAATCGGCAGCTTCGACGCGGCATATTTAGTAAGTGCTTGAACGAACTTTGAAAAAGAGTTCGGCGAGGAAGTTGGTTGACAGAGTTATGTCTGTAGGTATGCTAACAGGTCGTCCTGCAGAGGAAATGCCCGGTTCTACGGGTGACCTTCTTCTCGAGCTCTCACAACTACATGAACGAGTTCGGCAGGTGATGCAAGGCGTCGCCCAGGCCTTGTGGCCATCCGTCTCCATGCCCGAAGGCCATGGAGAGCTTGTAGAGAAGCTGAAGGGAGCACGGCGGCGCTTCCGATTATGGAAGATATTGTCCTACCATCAGGGCATCAGGGAAGCCTGGGCCATGGTGAAGACGCGGTACACGAAGGCTGACCCAAACCACATGGGCGAGGTCGGACCCGTGGGGCCCGTTGGGAAGGAGATCCCTGTGAGCTTAGTGTATGGCCAAGTAGAATTGGCTGCAAAGTATTCCCAACAGGACTATAAACTAGACAGCCTGTTAGATGGTATTGAAGAGGAATTTACCCAGTCAAATTGACTATGTAATTGAAGGTGACATGTATAATGCCTTCTAGCCGGATTGTAGATCGTTTGTCGTGGCGGACCTTTTCACTTCAACCTCGGGACCCGACGGTCTAGAGTGTATCCGAATACCCTCTCGGTTATGTAAGTACCGGGGCATGCATGGAGAACAGGCGTAGGGGTCATTAGTGCTTAAACAGACAAGTGCCCAACTAGTTATGTTATATTACATGGTTAGTAAGAAACATCTTCCAGGGAGAATAGTTCCGTTAAGGGTTCCTTTCCCTGGGAGGCATGCCCTAAAGTGCATGTCCGGATTGCGAAAAGAGACGTAGAGAAAACATCCGGGGGCGCATAAGTAAATAAGTGAAAAATCATATTTAGTTCACCGACCGAATATTCCCTTAAGAACGCTAGCTTTCGGCTTCACCCAGTCTGAGGTACACATCCGGCTGACCCGGTAGTAACAATCGCAGTGGTGCTCCCCTTATGCCCTAGCCGAATTAACGGGAACGTAGGGCATAAATACAAAAGCCAGGCAACCCAGCTTGGCCAAAACTTAAGTCATATCGATGCATATAATGGTGAATAAAGGGTACATGTGGAAGGATAACACATGTGTTGGGCATAAAGCCCGTATGAATAAGCTTCTGTTTAAAGAAGCCCCCATGTATGATGAGCGTGGATAGCGCGTCAGTTGCGTGCAAACAAGGCAAAAATGGGCCTTTAAAGGCTGTGAGAGAAGAGAAGGGGAGAAGGAGAAAAAAATAAGACAGATTGTGTATAAAAAATGGACAGAGGAAGGAGACGAACACAGAGTCCGTCGCTAGGCGTAGAATCTCCGGAGTCAGGCCGCGTTCCATGGGTTCGGCTCGAGTCGATTATCCGATGCATCCCATAGATGGTACGCTCCACCAGTCAGGACTTGGTCAATAATGAAGGGACCTTCCCACTTGGGCTTGAGTTTGTCCTTTTTCTTATCCGGCAGGCGTAGAACTAACTCACCAACATTGTAAGTTTTGGCCCGTACTTCTCTGCTTTGGTATCTTCGAGCCTGCTGTTGATAGAATGCGGAACGGGCTTTTGCCACGTCATGCTCCTCCTCCAAGGCGTCCAAACTGTCCTTCCGATCGAGCTCAGCTTCTCTTTCTTCGTACATGCGCACTCGAGGTGAGTCATGTATTATGTCGCAGGGCAGAACTGCCTCTGCGCTGTATACCATGAAGAATGGTGTGTATCCGGTAGTGTGGTTCGGCGTGGTCCGCAGCCCCCAGAGTACGGAGTCGAGCTCCTCTACCCAGTGCATGTTAGATTCCTTGAGGGACCACACTAACCTGGGTTTGATGCCGCTCATGATTAGACCATTTGCTTGCTCGACCTGACCGTTAGTTTGTGGGTGATAGACTGAAGCATAGTCGAGCTTGATGCCCATGTTTTTGCACCAGAGTTTTACCTCGTCGGCCGTAAAGTTCGTGCCGTTATCAGTGATGATGCTGTGGGGGACGCCGTAACGGTGTACGACCCCGGATACGAAGTCTATCACCGGTTTGAATTCGTCCGTTTTAACAGGCTTGGCCTCTATACATTTGGTGAACTTATCCACCATGACCAGTAAGTATTTTTGCTTGTGGGTTCCTCCTTTAAGGGGTCTGAGGGAGTCCTGGATTAGGGGGTGTTCGGGTAGCCGGACTATACCTTCAGCCGGACTCCTGGACTATGAAGAGACAAGATTGAAGACTTCGTCCCGTGTCCGGATGGGACTTTCCTTGGCGTGGAAGGCAAGCTTGGCGATGTGGATATTCAAGATCTCCTACCATTGTAACCGACTTTATGTAACCCTAACCCTATCTGGTGTCTATATAAACCGGAGAGTTGTAGTCCGTAGGCAATCAACTCCATAAACAACAATCATACCATAGGCAAGCTTCTAGGGTTTAGCCTCCTTGATCTCGTGGTATATCTACTCTTGTACTACCCATATCATCAATATTAATCAAGCAGGAGTAGGGTATTACCTCCATCGAGAGGGCCCGAACCTGGGTAAAACAAAGTGTTCCCTGCCTCCTGTTACCATCCGGCCTAGACGCACAGTTCGGGACCCTCTACCCGAGATCCGCCGGTTTTGACACCGACATTGGTGCTTTCATTGAGGGCTCCTCTGTGTCATCGCCTTTAGGCCCGATGGCTCCTTTGATCATCAAAAACAATACGGTCCAGGGTGAGACTCTGCTCCCCGGACAAATCTTCGTCTTCGGCGGCTTCGCTCTGCGGGCCAATTCACTCGGCCTCCTGGAGCAGATCGAAAGCTACGCCCCTGGCCATCAGGTCAGGTTTGGAAGCCTAAACTACACGGCCGACATCCACGGGGACTTGATCTTCGACGGATTCGAGGCACAGCCAAGTGCGCCGCACTGTCTCGATGGGCATGATATAGCTCTGTCGCCGAACAGCGCCTTGGAGGCCGCATACGCATTGGTTTTGACCATTGATTTGGAGCCTACTGCGCCGATCGAGGATCAGTGGTTGGACGCCGCCTCAGGGGCTGCGATCTCAGAGGAGATCGAGCCGAACGCTAGCCCCGCACTCTGCACTACCCGTGACTCCGAGGATCCGGACTCCTCCCCGGACTCCGAACCCCCCGCGCCCCTGTCAATCGAATCCGATTGGGCGCCGATAATGGAGTTCATCGCCGCAGACATCTTTCAGCATTCGCCTTTTGGTGACATCCTGAATTCTCTTAAGTCTGTCTCTTTATCAGGAGAGCCCTGGCCGGACTACGTCAGCGAGGGTGGAATACGGACGATGAGGAAATTCAAAGCCCACCCACCACCCACTTTGTAGCCACTGTCGACGATCTAACCGACATGCTTGACTTCAGCTCCGAAGACATCGACGGCATGGACGACGATGTAGGAGACGAACAGGAACCAGCACCTGTAGGGCGCTGGAAGGTCACCTCGTCATATGACATATATATGGTGGATACTCCAAAAGATGGAGATGGCGATGGAACAGTGGGGGATAACGCCCCCAAGAAACAGCCAAAGCGCCGGCATCAGCGGCGCCGCTCTAAATCCCGCCAAAGTAAAAACGGTGATTCCGGCACGGGAGACAATACTACCCCGGATAGTGCCGAAGAACAGCCACCTCAGCAAGATTCAGTGCAGGAAGATGGAGAAGCCAGCCTTCATGAGAGAGCGGCAAACCGAGAGGTCGACGATGATAACTATACGCCTCCCTCCGAAGACGAGGCAAGCCTCGATGATGACGAATTCGTCATACCATCAGACCCCGCCGAACAAGAGCATTTTAAACGCAGGCTTTTAGCCACGGCAAGCAGCCTCAAGAAAAAGCAGCAACAGCTTAAAGCTGCCCAAGATTTGCTAGCTGACAGATGGACTGAAGTCCTTGCGGCCAAAGAGTATGAACTCGAACACCCCTCCAAGAGTTACCAGAAGCGCAGGCCGCTACCCCGATCAGAGGAGGAAGCACCTACATCACCAGCGCATGACATGGCAGACCGGCCACCTCGCGGCCGCGACAGAGAGGCCTCTCGGCCCTCCACCCAAGCCATGCCCCGACGCCGCTCAACTAAGGCACGGGAAAATGCGCCCGACCTGCGAGACATACTGGAGGATAAGGCAAGACAAACAAGATCGATCTACGGATCGCGCAGGCGCCCTACATCATGTGATAATGATCTTCACGCCGGATACAACAAATCCGGCCGGGCCGAACACAACAGACATAGCTCTTTCGAGCTGCGTCGTGATATAGCCCAATACAGAGGCGCCGCACACCCGCTATGCTTCAGGAATGAAGTAATGGATCATAAAATCCCAGAGGGTTTCAAACCCGTAAACATCGAATCATACGATGGCACAACAGACCCAGCGGTATGGATCGAGGATTATCTCCTTCAATCCACATGGCTCGCGGCGATGATCTACACGCCATCAAATACCTCCCGCTCAAACTTAAAGGACCGGCCCGGCATTGGCTTAACAGCTTGCCAGCAGACCCAATCGGTTCTTGGGAGGACCTGGAAGCCGCATTCCTCGACAACTTCCAGGGCACTTATGTGTGACCGCCGGATGTCGACGACTTAAGCCACATAATTCCGCAGCCAGAAGAATCAGCCAGACAATTCTGGACACGGTTCCTAACAAAGAAAAACCAGATAGTCGACTGTCCGGACGCAGAGGCCCTAGCAGCCTTCAAGCATAACATCTGTGATGAGTGGCTTGCCCGGCACCTGGGACAGGAAAAGCCGAAATCCATGGTAGCCCTCACGACACTCATGACCCGCTTTTGCGCGGGAGAAGACAGCTGGCTAGCTCGCAGTAACAACTTATCAAAGAAACCTGGTAATTCGGATACCAAGGACAAAAGTGGCAGGACACGTCAGAATAAGAAAAAACGCCGCGTTAACAGCGACAGCAATGAAGACACGGCGGTCAATGCCGAATTCAAAGGCTATAAATCCGGTTAGCGGAAAAAGCCATTCAAAAAGAATACTCAGGGCCCGTCCAGTTTGGACCGAATACTCGATCGCTTGTGCCACATACATGGCACCCCCGAAAGACCAGCCAATCACACTAACAGGGATTGTTGGGTGTTCAAGCAGGCAGGCAAGTTAAGGGCCGAAAACAGAGACAAGGGGCTGCACAGCGACGACGAGGAGCCCAAGCCGCCGAACAACAATGGACAGAAGGGCTTTCCCCCACAAGTGCGGACGGTGAACATGACATACACAACCCACATTCCCAAGCGGGAGCGGAAGCGTGCGCTACGAGACGTATACGCGATAGAGCCAGTCGCCCCAAAGTTCAACCCATGGTCGTCCTGCCCGATCACTTTTGATCGAAGGGACCATCCCACTAGCATCCGTCATGGCGGCTTCGCCGCATTGGTTCTCGACCCAATCATCGACGGATTTCATCTCACAAGAGTCCTCATGGACGGCGACAGTAGCCTGAACCTGCTTTATCAGGATACAGTGCGGAAAATGGGCATAGATTCCTCAAGGATTAAGCCCACAAGAACGACCTTTAAAGGCGTTATACCAGGTGTAGAAGCCAACTGTACAGGCTCAGTAACACTTGACGTGGTCTTCGGATCCCCGGACAATTTCCGAAGCGAAGAGTTAATCTTTGATATAGTCCCGTTTCGCAGTGGCTATCACGCCCTGCTCGGACGAACCGCATTCGCAAAGTTTAATGCGGTGCCGCACTACGCATATCTCAAGCTCAAGATGCCAGGCCCTCGAGGAGTAATTACGGTCAACAGAAACACCGAACGCTCCCTCCGTACGGAGGAGCATACGGCGGCTCTCGCAGCGGAGGTACATAGTATCTTTCTCAGGCAATTCTCCAGTCCGGCCATTAAAAAGTCAGACACTGCCAAGCGCGCCCGGAGTAACCCATAGCAGAACAGCCTGGCACACCCAGAGCAAGCATAGCAATGCGGCCCCAACCCCAGCTTTCGCGACATAGCGAAACCAGTACCTCGCGTACATAACTACGCCCTTGAAATACCATGGGCACAGGGGAAGGGGCACAATAACGGCATGCCCAAAATACGGCTTAAAACATACTAGGGGCTGCCGGATTCTTTTTTTTTCATTTTTTCTTACTTTTAGGACTCCATACTTTGGACGACCTGTTCGGCAATTCGACTGCCGCACAAACGATGCAAGATCTAGGGAGGCAGACAAGCCATGCCGCATTATGGAACTCCCAGGTGGTCTCTGTTATGAGAGGTATACCTATTTTAAATACAATTCCGCGGCCTGCCCCTGGTCAGGACATACTGAATAGTCCAAATATCTTTTTTTCTTATCGCACTCCTTGTATCGTTCGGCTTTGATAAATAGCCTCTCTATAAACAATGCATACCTTTTGTCTATTTTCTGCATTACTCTCTTTTATATATGTTCATTAATGACATGTTGCACTCGTACACTGTGGTACGGCAAGTACGCCAGGAGCTTCAGTACCCTTTAATATGGTGTGAGAAGCCTGTACACTTTCACAAGTGCGGCACCCCGAACTTATAGCACTATATGCATCGGCTCCGAATCATGATTTGGGTCAATAGTTGGGTTTGCCCGGCTCCTATGTTTTGGTGCCTTACGTTCCGCTCTATCGGCTAAGGTAGCACTAGGAGAACCACTGCGATTGTGCCCCGGTTGAGCTGGGTTAAGCACCTCAGTGGAGAAAGCTAAAACTGACTGTCATGATGAGGCGAGAGACCGGTCGCTGTTTGAGTGGTTTTTCGAGTCCCTAAAGACTTATGCCGCTTCGAGCGAGGAGCCGGATTTGTCCGGCAAAGGCGTGGATAGCGCCCCGAACTCGGTCTTCCGAACTAGGGGCTTCGCCGAAATTTAAAATTATAAAGTTCTATGGCTAAGTGAGAGTGTTCAAGCATTATAGTCCGATTGCCTGGTTCGTCGTGCTGAGCGCCTCCCTCGAAGGACCCAACCATGGGAAAAAGAGCGCTCAAGTTTATCACCGAACACCCCAGCACTAGTGGCATGGGGGCAGAAGCCGACGACTGGCCATGTCTCAATTTTTGATAAACGGCCGCACAGAAAATAATATTTTAAATTCAATAAGCATTGCTTAGCGCATATGAACAAGTTTTCACGCACATGATAAAAACGAGTGAGTTTATTCAAAAATTACATCCTTGGTACATTCATCCGCCACAAGGCGGGCACCTGCAAGAACATCCTTGTAATAGTTCTCGGGCTTGCGATGCTCCTTCCCCGGCGGCGGCCCGTCCCTCACAAGCTTTTCACCATCTAGCTTACCCCAGTGCACCTTTGCATGGGCAAGGGCCCTACGGGCACCTTCGATGCAGACAGAGCGCTTGATGACCTCAAGCCTTGGACAGGCCTCCACCAGCCGCCGCACCAGCCCGAAGTAGCTCCCAGGTAGGGCCTCTCCGGGCCACAGCCGAACTATGAAGCCTTTCATGGCCTGTTCGGCCACCTTGTGGAGCTTGACCAGCTGTTTCAGCTAGTCGCTCAAGGGCACAGGGTGTCCGGCCTCAGCATATTGAGACCAGAACACCTTCTCCGTCGAACTACCCTCTTCAGCTCGGTAGAATGCGGCGGCGTCGGATACACTGCGGGGAAGATCTGCGAATGCCCCTGGAGAACTCCGGATTCGGGTAAGTAACAGGTAGTTTACTTTTATATTTCTTCTTTGCATAAAGAATCCCTTACCCGCTGCTATCTTCTTCATCTCCTCCAACTCTTGGAGGGCCTTTTGGGCTTCGGCCTTGGCAGACTTGGCAGTCTCAAGGGCCGCCGCAAGCTCGGACGCTTGGGTCTTTGACTCAAGCTCCAAACCCTCATGTTTTTTCATGAGAGCCTGAAGCTCTTGCTGCACCTCCCCGACCTGAGCCCCAAGTTTCTCTCGCTCGGTGCGCTCTGCAGACGTTTTCTTTTCGGCCTCGGACAACGCCTGCTTGAGGGTTGCCACCTCAGTCGTGGCCCCTATAATAAGCAGTGCAATCCTGTTATTTTTTGCAATCACGCCTCTCTATAGGCACTTTTTCTGTAAGGTATTTCTTACCCTTTTTCTCCTCGAGCTGCCGCTTGGCAAGGCCCAGCTCTTGCTCGGTCCGCTCGAGGTCCTGCTTCAGGACACCCACCTCCGCAGTCAGTGCGGCGGTGGATAGCAGCGAAGCCTGCATACGCATATTGACTCTTTTTTGTTAGACTCCTGCAAAATTTAATAGATCCTCTATTCGGCTTTTCTTTCCGAACGCCAAACAGAGCATCAGGGGCTACTGTCTATGCGGTAATATTTTTATATATTTTTACTTACCTCGAAGCCTGTTAGGAGGCTAGCGCAAGCTTCACTCAGTCCGCTCTTGGTGGACTGAACCTTCTGGATCACCGTACTCATAACAGTATGGTGCTCCTCGTCGATGGAGGCGCCGTCAAGCACCTCCAGCAGATTGTCTGGCACCTCCGGTTGGACGGAGGCCCCCGGCTCAGAAGACTTGCTCCTCTTGGAAGGAGTTTGCCTACCGCAGTCCGGCACTATTGAAGACTCCGGCGCGGTGTCCGGCATAAAGCCGGACTTGGAGCCCTGAGGGGTCTTGTCCCCTTTACTCCTAGATTCGGGAGGTCGCCTTGCGGCTCCTCCAGGACCACCTCCTCCTGCCCTGGAGCTCGTTGCGACGCCACTTCGGCGTCATCCGCAGTGCGGGGGGAGACAGCGGGCGGAACTGAGTTCACGTCCGATGAATCCAGGGAACCGCTCGACGACTCGTTGAGTTCGGCCCGGGGCGGGCTGCATGATTATATTTGACATCAGGGAAAGCTGTGCAACAAAAGGAATATCATGAGTTACTCTGGTATCCGAACACTTACGATTTCACCGGACGCCTGGTCCTGTCCGGCCACTCCGCTTCGTCCTCGTTGGCATCGGGGGCGTAGTCCGGTGAAGGGGTTTCCTCTTCTGGGACCCTTCGGCCCCCCCTACTGGGGCGGCCTTCCCCTTCTTTCCTCCCCCCGCTGGAGGGGGAGAGGTTTCTTCTTCCTCCTCCTCGTCTCCATGGGAGGGATGCGTCTCGGACTCGTCGGACGACGAGTCCGACACCACCATATGCCGGGAACTCTTTCGAGTCCCCGTGGCCTTCTTCTTGGCCTTCTTCTTGGCCTTCTTCTCCGGCACCACATAAGGTGCCGGAACCAGCAGCTTCGCTAGTAGAGCGGGGGCTGGGTCTTCAGGCAAGGGAGCCGGACAGTTAATCGATCCGGACTTCGCCCACCAAGCCTGTCAAAGGTAAGGGAGTTTAGATCCCGCATAGAGTCAAACTATGAAAAAAACCTAACATCCTGTAAAAGGTGAAAATAGCCTACATCGCTAGCGTGACGCTGCGAGCTGTATCCGCGGTCCTCGGAAGCGGATGTGGGAGCCTCGGCGCCTTTGGTTAGCACCCTCCAGACGTCTTCATACGTCGTGTCAAAGAGCCTGTTAAGGGTTCGGTGCTGCGCCGAGTCGAACTCCCACAGATTAAAGCCCCGTTGTTGACATGGGAGGATCCGGCGGACGAGCATAACATGGACTACATTGACGAGCTTGATCGGCTTGCTCACCAGGGACTGGATGCACGTCTGCAGTCCGGTCAGCTCTTTTTCGTCGCCCCACGACAGGCCCGTCTCGTTCCAGGACATAAGCCGCGTGGGGGGTCCGGATTGGAACTCGGGGGCTGCGGCCCATTTCAGATCGCGTGGCTCGGTGATGTAAAACCACCACAATTGCCACCCCTTCAGGGTCTCCACGAAGGAGCCCTCGAGCCATAGGACGTTGGCCATCTTGCCTGCCATGGCGCCTCCGCATTCCGCCTGGCTGCCGCGCACCACCTTGGGCTTGACGTTGAAGGTCTTGAGCCAGAGGCCGAAATGGGGGCGGATGCGGAGGAAAGCCTCGCACACGACGATAAACGCCGAGATGTTGAGGATGAAGTTCGGGGCCAGATCATGGAAATCCAGGACGTAGTAGAACATGAGCCCACGGACAAATGGGTGGAGTGGAAAACCCAGTCCACGGAGGAAGTGGGGAAGGAATACTACCCTATCATGGGGCCCTGGGGTGGGGAGAAGCTGCCCCTCCTCGGGAAGCCGGTGCGCGATGTCTTTGGACAAGTATCCGGCCTTCCTTAGCTTTTTGACATGGCCCTCCGTGACGGAGGAGACCATCCACTTGCCTCCCGCTCCGGACATTGCTGGAGAAGGTTGAGGTAGGAAGTGCGGGCTTGGGCGCTGGAGCTCGAGTGCGCAGGAGATGGACAGGCAAAGGAGGAAGAAGACGTAGGTAAAAAGGTGGATCCTTATCCCCTTATATGGGCGGATGCGGTTGTGCGTCCCCACTAGCCTAGTAAAACTCGCTTGCCTCCCAAGCATCATGATAAATGGCGCGGTTAGGGTTACCCACGTCCGTATTGATGAGAATCCCGTAAAGGGGGTACACGATCTCTGCTTTGACAAGACGTGCCAAGGAAACCGCCTCGCAAAACATGCTGAGGTGGAAAAGTAAAAACGATTTGAGTAAAGGACTTGGCTGTAGTGTGATGACACACTACGGAATACGTCAGCAGATTTGATTTGTGTTAATATTATTCTCTCTATGGCAATATGTGGAAGCTTATTTTGTAGAGCCGGACACTACTCTTGGTGTTTACAATCTTCTATGAAGGACTTGGAGGAGGAACCCGCCTTGCAATGCCGAAGACAATTTGCGCGCCGGACTCGTCGTCATTGATGCCTTGTTCAGGGGCTACTGAGGGAGTCCTGGATTAGGGGGTGTTCGGGTAGCCGGACTATACCTTCAGCCGGACTCCTGGACTATGAAGACACAAAATTGAAGACTTCGTCCCGTGTCCGGATGGGACTTTCCTTGGCATGGAAGGCAAGCTTGGCGATGCGGATATTCAAGATCTCCTACCATTGTAACCGACTTTATGTAACCCTAACCCTATCCGGTGTCTATATAAACCGGAGGGTTGTAGTCCGTAGGCAATCAACTCCATACACAACAATCATACCATAGGCTAGCTTCTAGGGTCTAGCCTCCTTGATCTCGTGGTAGATCTACTCTTGTACTACCCGTATCATCAATATTAATCAAGCAGGAGTAGGGTATTACCTCCATCGAGAGGGCCCGAACCTGGGTAAAACAAAGTGTTCCCTGCCTCCTGTTACCATCCGGCCTAGACGCACAGTTCGGGACCCCCTACCCGAGATCCGCCGGTTTTGACACCGACAGGGTCCAACCATGTTAAGCCCCCAGACCGCGAAGGGCCAGGTGATGGGGATAGTTTGGACCGCACTATGCAGCGTGCCTCGTTTTGGTCCTCGGGAAGTTCCTGCTTAGTTAGGTAGGCTAGGAATGGTCTGTCCACGGGGCGATGACTGCCATTATTACGTGGGCTGAAGATGTTATTTTGTTGGCAGAGCCTCCAAATTATGTCAGAATGTTCGGTGTCGTGCAGTGAGGTTGGGTCCGGGCTGTTATTTCCGGGTTCCCCTTCCCATACTACAGATGGCTTGAACAGCCTCTCCATGAAGATGTTGGGAGGGACGGCATCACGTTTTGTGCCGATGCATGCCAGGACGTCTGTTGCCTGATTGTTTTCCCGGGCTATATGGTGAAATTCGAGCCCCACGAACTGAGCTGACATTTTTAGGACGGCGTTGCGATAAGCTGCCATTTTCGGATCCTTGGCATCAAAGTCTCCATTTATTTGGGATATCGCGAGGCTAGAATCCCCGCGCACCTGTAGGCATTGAATGCCCATGGATACTGCCATCCAAAGACCATGTAGAAGGGCCTCATATTCGGCTGCGTTGTTGGAGTCCGTATACATTATTTGGAGTACGTATTGAACTATATCTCCTGTTGGGGATGTCAAAACGATGCCAGCCCCTAGACCATCCAACATTTTGGAGCCGTCGAAGCGCATGATCCAGTTGGAATATGTGCCATACTCTTTAGGGAGTTCGGCTTCCGTCCATTCGGCGACGAAGTCGGAGAAAACTTGCGACTTAATAGCTCGCCGTGGCTTGTAAGTTATGTTGAACGGGAGGAGCTCAATGGCCCATTTGGCAATCCGGCGCGGTTGTTTATAATATTGTTAAGTGGTACTTCCGAGGCTAGTGTTAGCGAACACCCTTGAAAGTAGTGTCACAGCTTCCGGGATGCCATAAATACCGCGTATGCTATCTTTTGATAATGCGGGTACCGTGACTTGCATGGAGTAAGGACAGTGGACACATAGTAAACCGGCTTTTGAAGGGGGAATTTGTGTCCGTCCGTTTCTCGTTCGATGACGAGCACTGCGCTTACAACTTGATGAGTTGCCACAATGTATAATAGCATTGGTTCGCCAATGTTTGGCGCGGCCAGGACTGGGTTTGTTGCCAATATGTTATTTCGTCGAGTCCGGCCGTGGCGGCATCCGTCCACTCAAAGTGTTCGATGCGCCGGAGGAGGCGATAAAGGGGTAATGCCTTTTCTCCCAAGCGGGAGATAAAGCGGATTAGAGCCGCCACACATCCGGTCAATTTTTGTATTTGTTTGAGGTCCTTTGGGATGTTCAATTGTGACAGAGCTCGGATCTTGTCTGGATTTGCTTCAATTCCTCTGCCGGATACAATGAAGCCCAAGAGCTTTCCGGCTGGTACGCTGAAAACGCATTTTCCGGGTTGAGCTTGATGTCGTATGTTCAGTGGTTATTGAATATGAGCCTCAAGTCGTCTACTAGAGATTCGACATGCTTGGTTTTGACGACCACGTCATCTACGTATGCCTCCACTGTTTTGCCGATCTGGTTTGCCAGACATGTCTGAATCATGCGCTGATATGTTGCGCCAACGTTTTTGAGCCCGAAGGGCATTGTGTTGAAGCAGAATGGGCCGTATGTTGTGATGAATGTCGTTGCGGCTTGGTCTGGCTCTGCCATCTTAATTTTATGGTAGCCGGAGTATGCGTCGAGGAAACACAATGAATCATGTCCTGCGGTAGCGTCGATAATTTGATCGATGCGGGGGAGGGGGAAGGGATCCTTTGGCCAAGCCTTGTTGTGGTCCTTAAAATCGACGCACAAGCGCCAAGATTTGTCCTTCTTTGGTACCATCACCAGGTTTGCTAGCCAGTCCGGATGTTTTATGTCTCTGATGAATCCGGCCTCCAATAGCTTGGCTAGTTCCTCTCCCATGGCTTATCTCTTAGGTTCGGTGAAACGCCGAAGAGCCTCCTTGACTGGCTTGAATCCTTTTAGGATATTTAGGCTGTGCTCAGCCAGCCTGCGTGGGATTCCTGCCATGTCTGAAGGGTGCCAGGCAAAAATGTCCCAGTTCTTGCGTATGAACTCTCGTAGGGCGGCGTCTACATCAGGGTTTAATTGTGCCCCGATGGAAGCTGTTTTCGTAGTGTCCGTTGGATGGACTTGGAATTTGACTATTTCGTCCGCCGGTTTAAAGGAGGTGGACTTGGATCTTTTATCGAGTATCATATCGTCCCTGTTCACCGTGGAGCGCAGCGCAGTCAGTTCCTCGGCCGCTAGGGCTTCGGATAGTGCCTCGAGGGCCAGTGCGGCTGTCTTATTTTCGGCGCGGAGTGCTATGTCCGGATCACTAGCAAGAGTGATGATTCCGTGGGCCCGAGAATTTTGAGCTTCATGTACCCGTAATGGGGTATGGCTTGGAAGATTGTAAACGCCTCCCTCCCTAATAGAGCGTGGTATCCGCTAATAAACGGGGCCAGTTGGAACGTGACCTCTTCGGACCTATAATTATCTGGCATGCCGAACACCACATCTAGTGTGATTTTTCCTGTACAGCGCGCTTCCCGATTGGGGATTATTCCTCTAAAGGTTGTGCTGCTTCGTACAATGCGGTTCCAGTCTATTTCCATTTTTCGAAGGGTTTCCTCATAAATGAGGTTCAATCAGCTACCACCGTCCATGAGTACATTGGTGAGTCGAAAGTATTGGACTGAGGACCAATGCGGCTGGTGCTCGGGCTGTTCGGAATTTAGGTTCGTCACTGGCATTAAAAGTAATAGCCGTGTCACTCCATGGGTTTATTGTTGCCACATGGTAGACTTCGGCAAGGCTGCGGAGTGTTCGTTTTCGCATATTATTTGATGCGAAAGTCTCGAAGACTGTTAATATCGTACTGGTATCCCTGAGCTGGTGCTCCGTGGCTTCTGGGGTTAGAAGATCTTCGCCACTTTTGGCCACCTGCCGGAGTATCCAACATGCTTTAAGGCTATGAGTTGGTGTGGCGTCCTCTGCACTGTGAATTTTACAGGGTCCATTGAGCCATCCCTCCAGTACGGTTCCTTGCCCTGTAGAGGGTTTTTGCTTTTTGGTGTTTAACCCGGGTATCTGGCGATAATGCACCCTTTTATTTTGGGCTGGGTTTGTATTCAGGGCCGAATTGTCCCAAAATTTTATTTCGGTTTTCCAGGCGCTTTCCATCGCACAGTACTTTCATACTATGGACGCCAAGTCGGCAAAGCGTGTAATTTCATGGCGACTTATGGCGTTGAGGATTCCCTTGTCCGTGCAATTATGGCAGAAGAATGAAATTGCGTCTTCCTCGCGGCAGTCCTTTATCCTGTTCATGACCAGGAGGAATCTGGCCCAGTAATGGTGTACTGTTTCTTCGGGCTTTTGCCTAATTTGGGATAGATCGCTTATGTTTGGGTGGGTGGGTGGAATTGAATCCGAAACCTCACCCAATCTGAGACTCAGGGGCCAAGGAGTTTCCGAACTTGGAAGTTTGGATTCTTGGATGTTTTCCACTGAATCTAGCCTACTGCCTGACTCTAGGTTCAGGTCTTGAGTGACATCCTCCCCTCCATGGGTATCCGGCTTGGAGGGATCGGGAATCCGGACATAGCTAGTCCTTAAGATAGATGAAGGGTCGTAGCATTGTTCCTCCACCACTGCAACATGATGGGTGACCTGGGGAGACTTGATCTCTCTCAGATCGGGTTTAGGCCCAATCTGATCGTAGTTTGTAGCGACTCCCAAGGCGGCGATGCGATCCAAGAGCTCGTTTAGGGAAGAGAGATCCATTGGATCTAACTGCTCGGTGAGTTTCGAGTTGACGTGAAGATTGATTTTGATGACCCGAGAAGTCATCGTCGGCGCAGTGGCCGAACAGGCGGTCATAAGAAAACCACCTAGCCGGAGAGTTTGGACGACAGCCAAAGCTCCCTTAGCAACAATGCCGTCTTTAAAGACAGGATGAGGCATCCTTCCTGATGACGACGGCATAGCGGAACTCTCAATGAAAGCACCAATGCCGGTGTCAAAACCGGTGGATCTCGGGTAGGGGGTCCCGAACTGTGCGTCTAGGCGGATGGTAACAGGAGACAAGGGACACAATGTTTTTACCCAGGTTCGGGCCCTCTCGATGGAGGTAAAACCCTACTCCTTCTCGATTAATATTGATGATATGGGTAGTACAAGAGTAGATCTACCACGAGATCAAAGAGGCTAAACCCTAGAAGCTAGCCTATGGTATGATTGTTGTTCGTCCTATGGACTAAAACCCTCCGGTTTATATAGACACCGTAGAGGGCTAGGGTTACACAGAGTTGGTTACAATGGGAGGAGATCTACATATCCGTATTGCCAAGCTTGCCTTCCACGCCAAGGAAAGTCCCATCCGGACACGGGACGGAGTCTTCAATCTTGTATCTTCATAGTCCGAGAGTCCGGCCAAAGGTTATAGTCCGGCTATCGGACACCCCCTAATCCAGGACTCCCTCAGTGGTGGTTTTATTTTATAGAAATTGTTGATCTCTCATGCTTCACTTATATTATTTTGAGAGTCTTTTAGAACAGCATGGTAATTTGCTTTGGCTATAAAATTAGTCCTAATATGATAGGCATCCAAGATGGGTATAATAAAAACTTCCATATAGAGTGCATTGAATACTATGAGAAGTTTGATACTTGATGATTGTTTTGAGATCTGAAGATGGTGATATTAGAGTAATGCTAGTTAAGTAATTGTGAAATTGAGAAATACTTGTGTTGAGGTTTGCAAGTCCCCTAGCATGCACGTATGGTAACCGTTGTGTGACAAATTTGAAGCATGAGGTGTTCTTCGATTGCCTACCTTATGAGTGGCGGTCAGGGACGAGCGATGATCTTTCCCTACAATCTATCCCCCTGGGAGCATGTGTGTAGTGCTTGGTTTTGATGACTTGTAGATTTTTGCAATAAGTATGTGAGTTCTTTATGACTAATGTTGAGTCCATGCATTATACACACTCTCCCCTTCCATCATTGCTAGCCTCTTCGGTACCGTGCATTGCCCTTTCTCACCTCGAGAGTTGGTGCAAACTTTGCCGGTGCATCCAAACCTCGTGATATGATATGCTCTTTCACACATAAACCTCCTTATATCTTCCTCAAAACAGTCACCACACGTACCTATTATGGCATTTCCATAGCCATTCCGAGATATATTGCCACGGAAATTTCCAGCGTTCCATTTATTATGACACGCTTCATCATTGTCATATTTCCTTGCATGATCATGTAGTTGACATCGTATTTGTGGTAAAGCCACCGCTCATAAATTTTATACATGTCACTCTTGAATCATTGCACATCCCGGTACACCACCGGAGGCATTCATATAGAGTCATATTTAGTTCTAGTATCGAGTTGTAATTTTTGAGTTGTAAATAAATAGAATTGTGATGATCATCATTTTAGAGCATTGTCCTATGAGGAAATAAAAAAAGAGAAATTCCAAAAAAAAGAAAAGAGAAGGCCCCAAAAAAGAGAGAAAATGAGAGAAGGGGCAATGTTACTATCCTTTTTTCCACACTTGTGCTTTAAAGTAGCACCATGATCTTCATGATAGAGAGTCTCTTATTTTGTCACTTTCATATACTTGTGGGAATTTTTCATTATAGAACTTGACTTGTATATTCCAACAATGGGCTACCCAAAAATGCCCTAGGTCTTCATGACCAAGCAAGTTGGATGCACACCCACTTAGTTTCTTTTGTTGAGGTTTCATACATTTATAGCTCTAGTGCATCCGTTGCATGTCAATCCCTACTCCCCGCATTGACATCAATTGACGGGCATCTCCATAGCCCGTTGATTAGCCGCACCGATGTGAGACTTTCTCCTCTTTTGTCTTCTCCACACAACCTCCATCATCATATTCTATTCCACCCATAGTGCTATGTCCATGGCTCGCACTCATGTATTGCGTGAAAGTTGAAAAAGTTTGAGAATACTAAAGTATGAAACAATTGCTTGGCTTGTCATCGGGGTTGTGCATGATGGGAGAATTTTGTGTGATGAAAATGAATCATGGCCAAACTATATGATTTTGTAGGGATGAGATATCTTTGGCTATGTTATTTTGAGAAGACATAATTGCTTGGTTAGTATGCTTGAAGTATTATTGTTTTTATGTCAATACTAAACTTTTTTCTTGAATCTTTCGGACCTGAATATTCATGCCACAATAAAGAAAATTACATTGAAAATTATGTTAGGTAGCATTCCACATCAAAAATTCTATTTTTATCATTTACCTACTCGAGGACGAGCAGGAATTAAGCTTGGGGATGCTTGATACGTCTCCAACGTATATATATATTTTGATTGTTCCATCCTATTATATTATCTGTTTTGGATGTTTAATGGGCTTTAATATGCACTTTTATATTATTTTGTGACTAACCCATTAACCGAAAGCCCAGTGCAAATTGCTGTTTTTTTTGCCTATTTCAGTGTTTCACAGAAAAGGAATATCAAACGGAACAAAAGCTTCGCGAGGATCTTTCTTGGAACAAACGCAACCCAGGAGACTTGGAGTACAAGTCTAGAAGTCCGCGAAGCTTCCATGAGGCAGGGGGCGCGCCCAGGGGGGTAGGTGCGCCCCCATCCTCGTGGGCCCCATGGAGCTCCACCGACATACTTCTTTCTCCTATATATACCAATGTATCCTAAAAACGTCTAGGAGAGCCACGAAACCACTTTTCCACCGCCGCAACCTTCTATACCCGTGAGATCCTATCTGGGGGCCTTTTCTGGCGATCTGCCGGAGGGGGATTTGATCACGGAGGGCTTCTACATCAACACCATAGCCTCTCCGATGATGTGTGAGTAGTTTACCACAGACCTTTAGGTCCATAGTTATTAGCTAGATGGCTTCTTCTCTCTCTTTGGTTCTCAATACATAGTTCTCCTCGATGTTCTTGGAGATCTATTCGATGTAATACTCTTTTGCGGTGTGTTTGCCGAGATGTGATGAATTATGGGTTTATGAATTTGATTATATATGAGTATTATTTGGTTCTTCTCTGAATTCTTATATGCATGATTTGATATCTTTGCAAGTCTCTTTGAATTATCGGTTTAGTTTGGCCTGCTAGATTGATCTTTCTTGCAATGGGAGAAGTGCTTAGCTTTGGGTTCAATCTTGCGGTGTCCTTTCCTAGTGACAGCAGGGGCAGCAAGGCACGTATTGTATTGTTGCCATCGAGGATAAAAAGATGGGGTTTATATCATATTTCTTGAGTTTATCCCTATACATCATGTCATGTTGCCTAATGCGTTACTCCGTTCTTATGAACTTAATACTCTAGATGCATGCTAGATAGCGGTCGATGTGTGGAGTAATAGTAGTAGATGCAGAATCGTTTCGGTCTACTTGACACGGACGTGATGCCTATATTCATGATCATTGCCTTAGATATCATCATAACTATGCACTTTTCTGTCAATTGCTCGGCAGTAATTTGTTCACCCACCGTAATACAAGTTATCTTGAGAGAAGCCACTAGTGAAACCTGTGGCCCCCAGGCCTACTTTACATCATATAAGTTTCCGATCTATAATTCTAGTTTACTATTTATTTTGCAATCTTTATTTTCCAATCTATACAACAAAAAACCAAAAATATTTATCTTATTATCTTTATCAGATCTCACTTTTGCAAGTGGCCGTGAAGGGATTGACAACCCCTTTATCGCGTTGGTTGCAAGGTTCTTGATTGTTTGTGCAGGTACTAGGCGATTTGCGTGTAGTCTCCTACTGGATTGATACCTTGGTTCTCAAAAACTGAGGGAAATACTGACGCTACTTTGCTGCATCACCCTTTCCTCTTCAAGGGAAAACCAACGCATGCTCAAGAGTTAGAAATGTGATATGTGAGTTATGTTGGTGAGTACTTATGCTTTAGTAAGAATATTGGTGTTATGGTTTGTGATTCCCTATGCAAGTACGAAGTCAATAGTCATGCAATGAAATTATATCCTACTTGTGGTGCATTATTCGGTGTTATTTATGCTTAATGCTTGCCTATGAGATTATTCATTTCTTAATTGGTCGCTTCCCAATCTTTTGCTAGCCTTCATTTTGCACTAAGTATGATCACTACTTGTGCATCCAAAACCTTTAACCCAATTTTGCCACATGAGTCCACTATATCTACCTATATGCGGTATTCTCTTGCCGTTCTATGCAAATTTGCATGTGCCATCTGTAATTTTCAAAATAAACTTCTCTTTTGTGTGTTTGTTTCGCTCGCGGAGCGGTGAGGGGTGGCTAATATTTTCCATGCTAGATGTGTTATTCTCAAGATGAGTGTTTATTCACTTGTCATTGCATGAGAGTAAGGCAAAGGTATTAGGGATGCCCAGTCCCGAAATGGAAAAAAATGAATTTACTTTATGTTGTCAAATAATAAATTCCTTGGAAAGTGTTGGTATGGAGGTCACCTGTGGATACGGTTAGCCATGGAAAGTGATAGTTATGGTGGAAAAAGGAATACACTTTATTTTCTGTTTGGGAACCACCTATGATATATCTATGCATGGAAAGTATTGGGAACTCTAAGTCGTTTTCGTTGGTGGGATGGATACACGTCTCAAAATGTTTTTATCTCTAAGTTTTTTGCTTTGAGCTCTGGCACCTCTACAAATCCCTACTTCCCTCTGTGAAGGGCCTTTATTTACTTTATGCAATTTTTATTGTTGAATTTTAGTCTCCATCTTCTCTTATAAAAGCACCAACTAGGAGGCAATATGATCGTACTTAAGTATTGGGTGTAGCTAATATTCGAGTGTGTTTCATGAATGGATCAACGTTTGGGCATGATGGGCTAGGGCTAGCTTATTTTAGCATTGATATTTTGAAAGATATGGTTACCTGTTGATATGCTTGAGTATCTAAATTATCATGTCAACACTAGACTATTGCTTTGAACAATATAAAAAGTCCAAATGTCCATGCTATAAAGAAAGAAATATGATATGACATGATAGGCAACATTCCACATCAAAAATTCTGTTTTTAGCACTTACCTACTCGAGGATGAGTAGGAGTTAAGCTTGGGGATGCTGATACGTCTCCAACGTATCTATAATTTTTTATTGTTCCATGTTGTTATATTATCAATCTTGGATGTTTTATAGTTAGTTTATATCATTTTTTTGTACAAACCTATTGACATAGTGCCAAGTTCCAGTTCCTGTTTTCTGTGTTTTTTACATCGTAGAAAATCAATATCAGACGGAGTCCAAATGCCACAAAACTTTACGGAGATTTTTTATAGGCCAGAAGGAACATGTTGGGCCCTGGTTACACCTGGGGGAGTCTCGGGGAGGGGACAACCCACCAGGGTGCGCCAGGAGGCCCAGGCGCGCCCTGGTGGGTTGTACCCACCTCGAGTGCCCCCGGACCACCTCTTTGCTCTATAAAGACCCCAAAATTCCTAGAACCCTAGGGGAGTCGACGAAATATTCATCCAGCCGCCGCAGAGTCCAGAACCACCAGATCCAATCTAGACACCATCTCGGATGGGGTTCACCACCTCCATTGGTGCCTCTCCGATGATGCGCGAGTAGTTCTTTGTAGAACTTCGGGTCCGTAGTTAGTAGCTAGATGTCTTCATTTCTCTCTCTTGATTCTCAATACAATGCTCTCTTAGAGATCCATATGATGTAACTCTTTTGTGGTGTGTTTGTTGGGATCCGATGAACTTCGAGTTTATGATCAGATCTATCTTTTTATATCCATGAAATTTATTTGAGTTTCTTTGATCTCTTATATGCATGATTGCTTATAGCCTCGTATTTCTTCTCCAATATTTGGGTTTTGTTTGGCCAACTTGATCTATTTATCTTACAATGGGAAGAGGTGCTTTGTAGTGGGTTTGATCTTACGGTGCTTGATCCCAGTGACAGAAGGGGAACCGACACTTATGTATCATTGCTACTACGGATAAAATCATGGGGTCTATCTCTACATAGATAGATCTTGTCTATATCATGTCATCATTCTTATTGCATTACTCCAGTTCTCCATGAACTTAATACACTAGATGCATGCTGGATAGCGGTCGATGTGTGGAGTAATAGTAGTAGATGCAGGCATGAGTCGGTCTACTAATCTTGGACGTGATGCCTATATAATGATCATTGCCTGGATATCGTCATAATTATTTGAAGTTTTATCAATTGCCCAACAGTAATTTGTTCACCCACCGCTTTGCTGTTTTTCTCGAGAGAAGCCACTAGTGAAACCTACGGCCCCGGGTCTCTTTCTCATATTATTTGCCTTTGCGATATATTTTTATTTGCTTTTATTTTCAGATCAATTAAACCAAAAACCCCAAAATACCTTTCTGCAATTTATTTTATTTGGCCTTCGATCTATCAATATTTACAACTTTCTCCCGTCCACGTGCCATTTCTGGCGCCGTTACCCGAAAGGGATTGACAACCCCTTTAACACGTCGGGTTGCGAGTGGTTGTTATTTGTGTGCCAGGGCTGTTTACATTGTGTTGCTTTGTTCTCCTACTGGTTTGATAAACTTGGTTTCATATCTGAGGGAAATACCTACCGCCGCTGTGCTGCATCATCCCTTCCTCTTTGGGGAAATACCGACGTTGCTTCAAGCAACATCAGTTATTCATTTGTTGTTGAACCATTTTATGTTTGGGGATTTGTCTACATGGGACCTTTTCCTTACTCTAATGGGTATACACATATTTTGGTTGCTGTTGATTATGCTACTAAATGGGTAGAAGCCATTCCAACCAGTAGTGCTGATCAGAACACCTCTATTAAAATGCTTAAGGAAGTTATTTTCCCAAGGTTTGGATTCCCTAGATATTTAATGATCGATCGTGGTTCACACTTTATTCATGGTGCCTTCCGTAAAATGGTTGCCAAGTATGATTTTAACCATAAAATTGCATCACCATATCATCCTCAGTCTAGTGGTCAAGTTGAACTTAGCAATAGAGAAATAAAATTAATTTTGCAAAAGACTGTCAATAGGTCCCGGAAGAATTGGTCTAAGAAATTAGATGATGCACTTTGGGCTTATAGAACAACATATAAAAATCCTATGGGTATGTCTCCTTATTAAATAGTTTACGGAAAAGCTTGTCATTTGCCTCTTGAGTTAGAACATAAAGCATATTGGGCCATCAAAGAGCTCAACTATGATTTCAAACTTGCTGGTGAAAAGAGGTTATTTGATATTAGATTTTTAGATGAATGGAGAACCCAAGCTTATGAAAATGCAAAATTATTCAAAGAAAAATTTAAAAGATGGCATGACAAAAGAATCCAAAAGCGTGAGTTTAAAGTCGGAGAATATGTTCTTTTGTACAACTCTCGTTTCAGATTCTTTGTAGGAAAACTCCTCTCAAAATGCGAAGGCCCCTATGTTATCGAGGAGGTTTATCGGTTTGGAGCCATCAAAATAAATAATTCCGAAGGTACTAACCCCCGAAGGTTGTCAATGGGCAACGAGTAAAACATTATATCTCAGGTACGCCCATTAATGTTGAAAGTAATATTATCCAAACTATGACTCCAGAAGAACACATAAAAGAGTCCTTCCGGAACACTCCAGAATTGTGAAAATAAGGAGGTATGTGATACGGTAAGTAAACAGACTCCAAAAAATCAGAAAAATATTTTTTGTCATTTTTGGAATATTTAGAAAATTAAGAAATAAAGAAACTTCCAAGAAGCGTACCCTGGTGGGCACAAGACACCAGGGCCCGCCAGGCTTGCCTGGCGCGCCTAGGTGGGTTGTGCCCACCTGGGACACCTTCTGGACTTCGTTTTTCTTCCGCTTGCTTGTCACCCAAGATAAAAAAATCTATATATACTTCCCGAACCTATTAACCACCATATCGCGGATAAATCCTCTGTTCTCTTTTCTTGTTGTTTTCTGTGCAGTTCTAAAAATATGTCGTCCCAAGACTCTGACGGAGCGAGCTATGTCTCACATCTCATTGCTGACCAAAGACCTAAGGGGACCTATCTCCTTATGGTCGAAGTACCGATGACGAGGATGATGCTCACTTGATGAGGATCGATGATTCAAGCTCGGAGGAGGAGGATGTCCCTCTACCTCAACCTGGGGATATGCATGTGAAGTTCAAGAAGTCAAGTCTCCCTAAGAGAGCTAACCGGTCTAAAAACCGAACTATTCCTCTTCGTTTTCGGTAGAAAAGCAAAGGGGATTTATGTGACAAGATCTTGAAGCTGGAGCTGGAAGTCGATGATTTAAAAGAGGAAGTTTCTCTCCTCAACTATAATATGAAAAAGTTGAAGGCACAATTCTCTTCACCACCACCATCTTCATCACCAAAGGAGAATTGAGTATTGGGTATGGGCACTCCCCTTGGCTTCCGCCAAGCTTGGGGGAGGTGCCCCGGTATTGTATCATCCCACTATCTTTTTGCTTTACTTATTTTAGTTTAATCGTTTGCTTTAGATGAATAAAAGTTAGTTCGATCCTTTCTTCCTTAATAGTTTGCTTAGTGATCTATCCTTGTAATTGTGTGCAAGTTATATAATAAAGTTTAGTTTGAGTTTTTGCTTTCTTTACTTTCATGTTGCAAATAAAAGAAAAGAAGTATGGAAGAAAAGGATAAAAGAAATAAATAAAAGAAAGGAAATAAATGAAGAAAAGATCATATACTAATCTTATGGTAGGTGATGACACCACATAAGGAAGGGTATAAGTAGAAAATTTTATTACAGATTAACAAACATAGCATTAGTCAATGATGCAACTAATGAAAAAAATTAATAAGGGAAGAGAAGATTCACATATAAATATACTATCCTAGAAATCTTTGTGATTGTGAGCCCTCATCAAAATATTATATGCCAAAATTGTTGATGTTGGACAAGGAAGACAACTTAATGGTTTATGTTTGTTTATATTCACATAGAAGTCATATTGTTATAGATCCTTTAACATGTGGTGCTTGCCCCTACCTTTGCTAGCGAAACATTTCACACTAAGTAGAGATACTACTTGTGCATCCAAAAATCCTTAAACCCAAATCTTATTTTCAAGTGTCCACCATACCTACCTAGGGATTGAGCAAGATCCCTCAAGTAAGTTGTCATCGGTGCAAAAAGGCAATAAAAATTGCTTCTAAAAGTGTGAGATCATTTAGTGTAAGAGAAAATTGAGCATTGCATGAACTTGTGATGGTGAATAATAAAAGTGAACTACTGCACAATAAAGGTCACTATCACAAGGGGCAATGCAATGTGGTGTTCTTTTGCACTAAGGGGTTGAGCATACAAACAAATAAGCGCATGGCAACCTCTATTTCCCTCTGCGAAGGGCCTATCTTTTACTTTTATGTATTTAATTTTATGCAAAGAGTCAAAGTTTTCCTTCTATTCCTTTTTTATTTTTCTCCTTTGGCAAGCATCATGTAGTGAGGAAAGATCTAGGCACATATGTCCAGTTGAATATAGATAGCATGAGTTATTATTGTGTCTGGTTGAATATAGATAGCATGAGGTGAATATGTTGGGAGGTGAAACTATAAGCCCCCATCTTTCTATGTGTCTAGTTGAAATGTTTTGCTCATGGGTATGCGGTGAGTGTTAGCAATCATAGAAGACTATATGATGGTTGAGTATGTGGACTTGCCTAAAGGCTCCGATACGTGACCCTTCCTGAAAAGATGATGGATTGTAGTTGCAAAGTTGACTGAGAACATAGTTTGTTGGTTTCTAATAGAGTTTTTTCTTTATACTTCGATTGTGTGATGAATTGTCACTTATTCATGATAAGTCTATGATAAAAGTTTTATGTTTAAGTTTGTTGATGTTATAATAATCTACATGATGCTTCTATGTCCGTATTTTGTTTTTATCGACACCTCTCTCTCAAAGCACGTGGACATGTTTTTCGATTTTGGTTTTCGCTTGAGGACAAGCGAGGTCTAAGCTTGGGAGAGTTGATACGTCCATTTTGCATCATGTTTTCTTACTATTATTTATAATGTTTTTATCCATAATAATGCTTTTTGGAGTGATTCTAATGCCTTTTCTCTCATAATATGCAAGGTATACACAAAGAGGGAGAATTCCGGCAGGTGGAAATCTGGACTTGGAAAAGCTACGTCAGGCCACCTATTCTGCACAACTCCAAACAAGCTGAAACTTCACGGAGATTTTTTATGGATTATTTTAGGAATATGGAGCAAATAACTACCATAGGGGCCCCACCAGGTGGGCACAACCCTCCTGGGCGCGCCAGGAAGCCCACGCGCTCCCTGGTGGGTTGTGCTCACCCAGGCCCACCTCCGGTGCGCATCTTCTGGTATATAAGTCATTTTGACCTAGAAAAAAAGGAGAGGACTTTTCGGATGGAGCGCCGCCGTCTCGAGGCGGAACTTGGGCAGGAGCACTTTTGGCCTCCGGAGGAGCGATTCCGCCGGGGGAACTTCCCTCCTGGAGGGGGAAATCATCGTCATCATCATCACCAGCAACTCTCCCATCTTGGGGAGGGCAATCTCCATCAACATCTTCATGAGTATCATATCCTCTCAAACCCTAGTTCATCTCTTGTGTTCAATCTTATTACCGGAACTATAGATTGGTGCTTGTGGGTGACTAGTAGTGTTGATTACATCTTGTAGTTGATTACTATATGGTTTATTTGGTGGAAGATTATATGTTCAGATCCAATATGCTATTTAATACCCCTCTGATCTTGAGAATGTTTATCATTTGTGAGTAGTTACTTTTGTTCTTGAGGTCACGGGAGAAATCATGTTGCAAGTAATCATGTGAACTTGATATGTGTTCGATATTTTGATAGTATGTATGTTGTGATTCCCTTAGTGGTGTCATGTGAACGTCGACTACATGTCAGTTCACCATATTTGGGACTATGGGAATGCATTATGCAGTAGCAATTAGATGATGGATTGCGAGAGTGACAGAAGCATAAACCCCTGTTTATGCGCTATTCCGTAAGGGACTGATTGGATCCAAAAGTTTAATGGTATGGATAGAATTTATTATTAATACTTTTCTCGTAGTTGCGAATGCTTGCGGGAGGGTTAATAATAAGTAGGAGGTTTGTTCAAGTAAGAACAGCAACTAAGCACCGGTCCACCCACATATAAAATTATCAAAGTACCGAACACGAATTAAGCCAACATGATGAAAGTGACTAGATGAAATTCCCGTGTACCCTCGAGATCGCTTTTCTTATCATAAGAGACCGTTTTGGCCTGTCCTTTGACTCAAAATGATTGGGCTACCTCGCTGCACTTTTGTTGCTACTATTGTTACTTGCTCGTTACAAATTACCTTGCTATCAAACTACTCTGCTACTTACAATTTCAACACTTGCAGACATTACCTTGCTGAAAACCACTTGTCATTTCCTTCTGCTCCTCGTTGGGTTCGACACTCTTACTTATCAAAAAGAGGTACAATTCATCCCCTATGCTTGTGGGTCATCATCGATATATCCCTATAGATCTTGATGCCCAATATATCAGCAGCTTCACCGAGGTCTTTCATTGAAAAATTCCTATTCAAGTATCCTTTGATGCTATCCAGAAATTCTATATCATTTCCAATCAATAATATGTCATCCACATATAATATCAGAAATGCTACAGAGCTCCCACTCACTTTCTTGTAAATACACGATTCACCATCAGTCTGCATAAAACAATATGCTTTGATCACCTCATCAAAGCGTATATTCCAACTCCGAGATGCTTGCACCAGTCCAGAGATGGATCACTGGAGCTTGCACACTTTGTTAGCACCTTTAGGATCAACAAAACCTTCTGGTTGCATCATATACAACTCTTCTTTAAGAATTCCGTTAAGGAATGAAGTTTTGACCTCCATTTGCCAGATTTCATAAAATGCGGCGATCACTAACATGATTCAGACTGACTTAAGCATCGCTACGGGTGAAAAGGTCACACTGTAGTCAACCCCTTGAACTTGTCAAAAACCTTTCGTGACAAGTCGAGCTTTCTAGACGGTGACATTACCATCAACATCTGTCTTCTTCTTGAAGATCCATTTATTCTCAATGGCTTGTCGATCATCGGGCAAGTCCACCAAAGTCTAGACTTTGTTCTCATACATGGATCCTATCTCAGAATTCATGACCTCAAGCCATCTATTGGAATCTGGGCTCATCACAGCTTCTTCATAGTTCGTAGGTTCGCCATGGTTTAGAAACATGACTTCCAAGACAGGATTACCGTACCACTCTGGTGCGGAACATGCTCTGTTCGACCTACGAGGTCCAGTAGTAACTTGATCTGAAGTTTCATGATCATCATCATTAGCTTCCTCTCTAGTTGGTGTAGGCATCACGAGAACGAATTTCTCTGATGTGCTACTTTCCAATTTGAGAGAAGGTACAATTTCCTCATCAAGTTCTACTTTCCTCCCACTCACTTATTTCGAGAGAAACTCCTTCTCTAGAAATGTTCCATTCTTGGCAACAAAGATCTTGCCCTCAGATCTGTGGTAGAAGGTGTACCCAATTGTTTCCTTAGGGTATCCTACGAAGACGCACTTCTCTGATTTGGGTTCGAGCTTATCAAGCTGAAGCCTTTTAACATAAGTGTCGCAACCCCAAACTTTAAGAAATGAAAACTTAGGTTTCTTGTCAAACCATAGTACAACCGGTGTCATCTCAACGGATTTAGATGATGCCCTATTTAACGTGAATGTGGCTATATCTAATGCATAACCCAAAATGATAGTGGTAAATCGGTAAGAGACATCATAGAACGCACCATTATCTAATAAAGTATGGTTACGACGTTCGGATACACCATTACGCAGTGGTGTTCCAGGTGGCGTGAGTTGTGAAACTATTCCACATTGTTTTAAATGAAGGCCAAACTCATAACTCAAATATTTGTCTTCACGATGACATCATAGAAACTTTATTTTTGTTTTTACGATGATTCTCCGCTTCACTTTGAAATGTTTGAACTTTTCAAATGTTTCAGACTTGTGTTGCATCAAATAGATATACCCGTACCTACTCAAATCATCTGTGAAGGTCAGTAAATAACAATACCTATCGCGTGCTTCCACACTCATCGGACCGCATACATCGGTATTTATTATTTCCAATAAGTATTTAGCTCACTCCATTGTTCCGGAGAATGGAGTTTTTAGTCATCTTGCCCATGAGGCGTGGTTCACAAGAATCAAATGATTCATAATCAAGTGATTCCAAAAGTCCATCCGCATGGAGTTTCTTCATGCGCTTTACACCAATATGACCTAAACGGCAGTGCCACAAACATGTTGCACTATCATTATCAACTTTGCATCTTTTGGAATCAATATTATGAATATGTGTATCACTACGATCGATATTCAATAAACCATTCACATTGCATTTATGACCATAGAAGGTTTTATTCATGTAAACAGAACAACAATTATTCCCTGACTTAAAATGAATAATCGTATTGCAATAAACATGATCTAGTCATATTCATGCTCAACACAAACACCAAATAATGTTTATTTAGGTTTAACACTAATCCCAAAGGTAGAGGGAGTGTGTGATGGTGGTCGTATCAACCTTGGAATCACTTCCAACACACTTCGTTACCTCGCTCTTAACTAGTCTCTGTTCATTCTGCACCCCCTGTTTCAAGTTACTTAGCAACTGAACTGGTATCAAATACCCAGGGGCTACTACAAACACTAGTAAGGTACACATCAAGAACATGTATATCATATATACCTTTGTTCAGTTTGCCATCCTTATTATACGCCTAGTATTTGTGGCAGTTCCGCTTGCAGTGACTATTTCCTTTGCAGTAGAAGCACTCAGTTTCAGGCTTGGGTCTAGCTTTGGGCTTCTTCCTAGGAGTGACAACTTGCTTGTCATTCTTCTTGAAGTTTCCTTTCTTTCCCTTGCCATTTTTCTTGAAACTAGTGGTCTTGTTTAACCATCAACACTTGATGCTCTTTCTTGATTTCTATCGTCGCCGCTTTCAGCATTGCGAAGAGCTCAGGAATCATTTTCGTCATCCCTTGCATATTATAGTTCATCACGAAGTTCTAGTAGCTTGGTGATATTGACTTGAGAACTCTGCCAATCACTATCTTATCTGGAAGATTAACTCCCACTTGAATCAAGTTATTGTAGTACCCAGACATTCTGAGCACATGCTCACTCGCTGAGCTATTCTCCTCCATCTTGTAGGCAAAGTACTTGTCAGAGGTCTCATACCTCTCGACATGGACATGAGTCTGAAATACCAATTTCAGCTCTTGAAACATTTAACATGCTTTGTTGCGCTCATAACCTTATTGAAGTCCCGGTTCTAATCCATAAAGCATGGCTCACCAAACTATCAAGTAGTCATCATATCGAGTTTAACAAACGTTCATAATGTCTGCATCTGCTCCTACAACAGGTCTGCCACCTAGCGGTGCATCAAGGACATAGTTCTTCTGTGCAGCAATGAGGATTATCCTCAGATCACGGACCTAGTCCACATCATTGCTACTATCATCTTTCAACTTAGTTTTCTCTAGGAACATATAAAAATATCGCGAGCTATTGATCTACAACATAGATATGCAAAACTACCAAGACTAAGTTTATGATAAATTAAGTTCAATTAATCAAATTACTAATGAACTCCCACTTAAATAAACATCCCTCAAGTTTATCTAAGTGATACATGATCCAAATCAACTAACCCATGTCTGATCATCACATGAGACGGGGTAGTTGTTGGTTCTATATCCGGTGTATCTCGTAGTAGGGGTCCTAAGCTAGGTGTCTTGGAGCGATGGTAGCACGGACACAGGATTTTACCCAGGTTTGGGCCCTCTTGATGGAGGTAAAACCCTACATCCTGCTTTTGATTGTATTCATATGAGGGGATAGTACAGAGTACATGCATCTACCACGAGATTGTTCTAATGAATATGATATGTCTATTGACTAGCCTGGCCTCGGTTTATATAACACATGAGAATCCTAGGGTTTAGGAGAGTCCTCGTCTTGGGCGCCAAGTCTTGTGGGATCTCCCTTGTATGCGGCATGGGCTGCCGAACTGGCCCAATACTGAACTGCCATGGGGGTCCTCGGCCCGACCCACTAGTCGAGAGACGACGTGGTGAGTACCCACTAGTCCAGGACACCGTCAGTAGCCCCGTGAACCGTTATTCAAGTTGGGGAAGCTCCTTGATTCTTCTAAACTGTTCTTCATCTTCGGTCGCCGGTCTTGAAAACTGGGTCAACAAATCTTCTCATCTTCGATCTTGAGGATCGCCGAAGTGAATCCGAAGAGTCTACACGTTGGGTATCCGAGGAGCCCCTTTAAGTTTTCGGCCTTTAGAAATGCCTTGTTATTTTTTATGGCACACCTCGGGTTCTAGGTTATTCCCGTGCGACGGTGTCCTCTTGCGTCCGAGCTCCAACGCCGGACTGCATCCGAGATATCTTTTGCAGCCGAGCACCAACGCCGGAATGTATCCGAGCTCTAACGCCGTAATGTATCCGAAGTGTCGTAGATTACTGGTCTTGAAAAAGTTAAAAGGTTAGAACCGAGCCTAATGCCGGAGATGCCCTCTATGCAGCCGACCACTTGCAACCGAGCTTTATGCCGGATTGCTTCCGAGGTATCTTTTGGAGTCGAGCACCAACGACCCTCTCTGAGGTGTATTTTTATAACCGAAGTCCAATGCTGTTCCGCATCTGAGGTGTCATAGACTACCTTGGTCATGAAAAGTTTGGAGGAGTTCAGCCGAGCTTAATGCCGAAAACATCCTCGGTGAAGCCAGCCACTCACATCCGAGTTCTATGCCAGGCTGCTTCCGAAGTGTGTGATTTATTCTCTGCCGAGATGTATAGTCAGTAGCCCTCAAGGTGTGTGTCGGTCTAAAACCCGAGATGCACCTGATGGATGACATAAGACCGCTGATCCCAGTAGCCCCTGAGACTCAGATCGATTCATGAAATCGACCTGAGGATCAACTCCTAGCTCGACAACATACGTAGGAATAGAAACACAATGTAATATATTAGAGGTAATAGTGATCGGCGGACGGGCCCCTGAGAGAGGGTCATGATAAGCGTGATGCCGGATAGGTCCCAGATGATGCCTATTGTTGTCCGAAGACGCGTTTGCCCATAGTTCAGTCAAGCCAAACACTATGCCCTTTGAATTTTTTGCATTGAATAGGCAATACAGTAGCCCCTGAGATACTGGTCGGGTGGCAACACCAGATCAGGGGATCGTTGTGCCCCTTTAATATTAGTAAATGATAAGCCCGAAGCCCAGTAGCCCCCGAGCCTTAATGCAGGCACGGGAGGCCGAATTAAGGATCGATATCTGGAGTAAAATCACAGATTATGTGTAATGACTCTATGTATCCAAGTACTTGTAACGCCCCATATGTAGCCTGCCATATTTGTATTCCAACTCTTGCCTTTTTCGGCACTAAGTTATGATATTTCCTCATTGTCGGGTTTTTGTCTTCGTGTTGCTTTTGTCTTTTTCATGCATATCATATCATGTCATCATGTGCATCGCATTTGCATACGTGTTCGTCTCATGCATCCGAGCATTTTCCCCGTTGTCCGTTTTGCATTCCGGTGCTCCTATGTCCTCCTGTGTCCCCTTTTACCTCTTTTCATGTGCGGGTGTTAAGCGTTTTCAGATTGGACCTAGACTTGTCAAGCGGCCTTGGTTTACTACCGGTAGACCGCCTGTCAAGTTTCATGCCATTTGGACTTCGTTTTATACTCCAACGGTTAACCGAGGGACCGTAAAGGCCTCGTGTGTGTTGCAGCCCAACACCTCTCCAAAGTGGCCCAAAACCCACCTAAACCCCCTCCATCATCTCGGTCGTTCGATCACGATCGCGTGGCTGCACACCGTGCTCAATTTGGAGCCTCCTACCTCCCTCTACCTATATAAGGGCACCTCCACCAAAAATCCCGGATCTCTTCCTCCCCTAACCCTAAAAATTCGCCCCCTTCGTCGCTGGACATGTCCGCTGCTCGCCGGACACCCCGCGCCGCCGCCCCGCGCCAGTAGGAGGGCGCCACGTGTCCCCGCCGGCCCTCTCTCTCCTCTGGCCCGCCGGGCCCATCGCAGACCCGCCTGGCCCGGTCGCCGCCGCCGCTCGCCCGAGGCGAGGCCGCCTCGCCTCGCGGCCACCAGCACCAGCGCTCCGCCGGCCGCCGCCTTCGCCCACCACTGCCTCGGCGCTCCGACGAGCCCGCGCCGCCCGGCCTCCTCATCCGCCCTTGTCGCCCGGCCGCCGCCCTCGCCGCCCCTCGCCGCCTCGCGCCCCCCCGGCGAGCGCTCCGGCCGGATCCTGTTCCTTCGACGTCCCCGACGACTCCGGCCGCCGTCCTCGTCGATTCCGGCGAAGCCCCGGCTATCTTCCTTTTATGTGCTGCCGGATCCAGATCTGGACGGAACCCTAGCCGGGTTGACTTTTTCCCTAAGTGCCAGTAATTTTTAGCATTTTTCATCACATCATAACTTTGTATCCGTGGCTCCGTTTTGGGCGTGTAGCATATCAGATTGTTCGCCTCGATGAGTACTTCATTTCATTCCATTGCACCATATTCATTTGAGTTCATCTTGATGCCCTAAATGCTGTTGCAAGAGTGCTATGTAATGTTTAGTTTCAGTTTCTTAGCAGAGTTTGGACATTTGTCATTTTTGCCATGATTAATGTGTGCCTCCTATGAACTTGAGCCCTACATGTGTTTTAAAGTATGCCATGCCATCTTTACAGGGGTGCATGCCATGTATTTTTGTGATCTTTGTGGTGACTAGCACAAGCTTGCAAAGTAGCTCTCGTAATGTTGCTGATTTCAGGGACTTAGAAATCTTCTAAGTCTTTGCCCTGTTAATATTTTTATGCCATGTATTTTTGTTGCTACAGAGTGATCCATGACTCTTTTGAGCATGTTCAATAAGGATGTTTTTGAGATAATGTTATGATCTATCCATCCATGTCTTTGTTTGCAATTTTGGAGCAACCTAGCATGACTCAATCGAGCTCTACTTTTGCTATAAAATGTTCCTGGCAGATTGTTTACGTGTTAAGCAATTTTGTCGAGGTTGTTGTAGTTGATCTGTGCATGCTATGAGGTTGTTCTTGCCATGTCTACTTGCTGGGTGTATGCTTAGTTTGTCATGCAATGCCTTGTGGTGAGTGCATCGAGCTCGTAAACATGCCTACGTGAATATGTTTTGCCATGTTCCAGTTTTTTGCTAAGTCTGAATTTGTTAACGAAACTTGCTATGTTCACATGGGTGCCATTGTATTTTCTGATCCCTTTTGGCTCATGGTCAGTAAGGGACTTTTGTTGTATGCTTTGAGTAGCTTCATGCCATGCCTTGCTTTGCCATGATATGTTCCTGTAGCATGTTGTTATCGTGCTCTAAACATTGCTTCCTGATATTAAATTCCTGACATGTTATTTTCACTAACTCTGTAACCTATTATCTTTTGCACTTTTGCCATGCTTGTTTGAACCTGCTATTTAGTGAATTAGCTGTAGCTCAGTGTTCATCTTTTGTCAAGCATCTTGAGTGGATTACTGCCATGTGCTGTGTTGTTATGTTAGAGTGCAGTAGCTTGTTATTATTGATGCATTTAGATGGCCTCGTGCTGTTAATAGCAGATCGGTGCCATATTTGTTTTGCTTGTCATTTGCAAACAGTGCATCCGATTCCGGTGATCTTTATGTCGATTTCGACCGAAATCAACTCATCTTTCCAGTTGCACTCTTGGTTTCCATGTTGAGGCCAGGTTCAATCTTTCCTTTCCGAAGCATGCATATGCATTGCATATCACATCCTGCATATCATGCCATGTTTTGCATCATGTTGCTTGTGCATTGCACGTGGTTGATTGTGTCTCCCTTTGCTTGTGTTCTTGATTTGGGTAGAGCCAGGAGACGAGTACGTGATCGAGGAACCCATTGAGTACGCTTACGAGGATCAAGCTAACGTCAACTCGGAGAACTTTGTAGGCAAGATGACCATACCCTCGAAATCACTTCTATCTTTGCTTGCTAGATGATCGCGCTATTGCTATGCCTATGCTACGATACCTACCACATGCTTTATCATGCCCCCCATATTGCCATGTTAAACCTCTAACCCACCTTGTCCTAGCAAACCGTTGTTTGCCTATGTTACCGCTTTGCTCAGCCCCTCTTATAGCGTTGTTAGTTGCAGGTGAAGATTGGAGCTTGTTCCTTGTTGGAACATATTTATTGTCGGTATATCATTATTAAATCTTGTCTATTTTTAATGCATCTTTACACTTGGTAAAGGGTGGAAGGCTCGGCCTTATGCCTGGTGTTTTGTTCCACTCTTGCCGCCCTAGTTTCCGTCATACCGGTGTTATGTTCCTTGATTTTTGCTTTCCTTACACGGTTGGGTTATAATGGGAACCCCTTGACAGTTCGCCTTGAATAAAAATACTCCAGCAAGGCCCAACCTTGCTTTTACCATTTGCCACCTAGCCTTTTCCCTTGGGTTTCGCAGACTCAAGGGTCATCTTTATTTTAAACCCCCGGGCCAGTGCTCCTCTGAGTGTTTGTCCAAATTAGAGCCCTTTACAGCGCCCCCTCGGGGAAACTCGAGGTTTGGTTTTTGTTGTACGGAGCGCTCATCCGGTGTGCCCTGAGAACGAGATATGTGCAGCTCCTATCGGGATTTGTCGGCACATTCGGGTGGCTTTGCTGGTTTAGTTTTACCATTGTCGCGATGTCTTGTAACCAGGATTCCGAGTCTGATCGGGTGGTCTTGGGAGAAGGAATATCCTTCGTTGACCGTGAGATCTTGTGATGGGATAAGTTGGGACACCCCTGCAGGGATTTGATCTTTCAAAAGCCGTGCCCGCGGTTATGGGCAGATGGGAATTTGTTAACGTCCGGTTGTAGAAAACCTGAAACTTAACTTAACTAAAATGAATCAACAACGTGTGTAGCTGTGATGGTCCCTTTTCGGCGGAGTCCGGGAAGAGAACACGGTCTCGGGTTATGCTTGAACGTAGGTTGTTCTAGGATCACTTCTTGATCATAGTTTCTTGACCGTGCCTTGCCTTCTCTTCTCGCTCTCATTTGCATATGTTAGCCACCATATATGCTAGTGCTTGCTACAGCTCCACCTCATACCTTTTTCCTACCTATAAGCTTAAATAGTCTTGATCGCGAGGGTGTGAGATTGCTGAGTCCCCGTGACTCACAGATTCCTTCCAAACCCAGATGCAGGGACCGATGATACCGCTTCAGGAGATGCAACTGAGCTCAAGTGGGAGTTCGATGAGGACTCAGGACAATACTACGTTTCTTTTCCAAACGATCTGTAGTGGTGCCCAGTTGGGGCGATCGGGGCCATTATGCATTTGGGGTTGTCTTTATTTTGGTTCCGTAGTCGGACCTTGATTGTATTTGGTTGATTGTAATGATATATTTATGCTATTGTGTGACGTGGCGATTGTAAGCCAACTATGTATCTCTTTCCTTATTCAGTACATGGGATGTGTAAAGATTTGTAACGCCCTCGATGCGACTATATCTCCCACGCGTCGAAGCACGACTTAGAGGCATAACTGCATTGAAAGCAATGTCGCAAGTGAGGTAATCTTCACACAACCCATGTAATACATAAGGGAAAAGAATACATAGTTGGCTTACAATCGCCACTTCACACAATACATGAATAAAGCATTACATCACCCAAATACAATCAAGGTCCGACTATGGAACCAAAATAAAAGAAGACTACCCCAAATGCTACACAGATCCCTGATCGACCCCAACTGGGCTCCGCTACTGATCAACTGGAAACGAAAAACAA
Organism: Triticum urartu; assembly: GCF_003073215.2. Classification (NCBI taxonomy): domain Eukaryota; kingdom Viridiplantae; phylum Streptophyta; class Magnoliopsida; order Poales; family Poaceae; genus Triticum; species Triticum urartu. The sequence goes on from NC_053027.1 coordinate 420,462,380, forward strand.
CATAAAGGACAAGATCATCATCGAGCTCCTCCTTGAGCTTGGTTGCGTCATCTGCACGGTATCATCGGCACCTGTAAACTAGTTTTGGAAGTATCTGTGAGTCACGGGGACTCAGCAATCTCACACCCTCGCGATCAAGACTATTTAAGCTTATGGGTAAGGTAAAGGTATGATGTGCAGCTGCAGCAAGCGACTAGCATATATGGTGGCTAACATACGCAAAAGAGAGCGAGAAGAGAAGGCAAAGCACGGTTGGGAATCTATGATCAAGAAGTGATCCTAGAACAACCTATGTCAAACATTACTCCAACACCGTGTTCACTTCCCAGACTCTGCCGGAAAGAGACCATCATGGTAACACACGCGGTTGATGTATTTTAATTAAGGTCAACTTCAGGTTTTCTACAACCGGACATTAACAAATTCCCATCTGCTCATAACCGCGGGCACGGCTTTCGAAAGTTCAAATCCCTGCAGGGGTGTCCCAACTTAGCCCATCACAAGCTCTCACGGTCAACGAAGGATATTCCTTCTAGCGGGAAGACCCGATCAGACTCGGAATCCTGGTTACAAGACATTTCGACAATGGTAAAACAAGACCAGCAACACTGCCCAAATGTGCTGACAAATCCCGATAGGAGCTGCACATATCTCATTCTCAGGGCACACTCAGATGATCTCTCCATACAACTAAAACCAAACCTCGAGTTTCCCCGAGGGGGCGCTGCACAGGGCTCTAGTTTGGACCAACACTCAAAGGAGCACTGGCCCGGGGGGGGGTAAAATAATGATGACCCTCAGGAGCGCGACTCCCAAGGGAAAAGAAAAGGCTAGGTGGCGAATGGTAAAACCAATGTTGGGCATTGCTGGAGGAGTTTTATTCAAGGCGAACTGTCAAGGGGTTCCCATTATAACCCAACCGCGTAAGGAACGCAAAATCCAGGAACATAACACCGATATGACAGAAACTAGGGCAGCAAGAGTGGAACAAAACACCAGGCATAAGGCCGAGCCTTCCACCCTTTACCAAGTATATAGATGCATAAATTAAATAAGAGATATTGTGATATCCCAGCAAAATATCCATGTTCCAAACATGGAACAAGCTCCAATCTTCACCTACAACTAACAACGCTATAAGAGGGGCTGAGCAAAGCGGTAACATAGCCAAACAATGATTTGCTAGGACAAGGTGGGTTAGAGGCTTGGATTAACAATATCGGGGCATGATAAGCAAGTGGTAGGTATCGCAGCATAGGCATAGCAAAAGAGCGAGCACACTACTAGGGAAAAGCCTAGCAGCAGCGCGGGTTTTGGGCCTATTAGCAGCGCGGGGGCCGGCGCTACTAATAAGGCGCTACAGCTAACGTATAGAAGCAGCGCGGGTGCCACCCGCGCTACTACTACGTCCGTTAGTAGTAGCGTGGGTAAAAACCCGCGCTACTACTAACCCGCGGAATATTTTTTTCGATTTTTTGCGCGAATTTTCAAATTTCTGAATTATTTTAACCTCTAATCTCTAATCACCCTCATCGCTGCTCAATTTAATCTCTAATCACCCCTCATCATTCCAAATCATCTAACTTCTCGACGGTCACCCATCGTCTCACTACTCGAGCCTGAGCACGCTTAACTTCCGGGTTCTATTCTCCCTCGATTCCAAGTCTGCACTTGTTGTTTTCCTGACAATAGTAAGATGTCAATCCTATTAACCCTCGGGAGTTTAGCTTGAGCATGAAGTCACACATTTCGTTGTTTGAGTTTAAAACTATTGTTCTAAAAAACAATAATTATTTAGTAACACTAATATTTCTTGAATAAGGAGTTTGACCACATTTTGACCAAAGTTTGACCACAGTTTGACCAGATTTGACCAAAATTCCAAAAAACAGAAATAATTATTTAGTAACACTAATATTCTTGAATAATTATTTAGTAACACTAATACTTCTTGAATAAGTAGTTTGACCACAGTTTGACCAGATTTGACGAAAATTAAAAAAACTGAAATTTGAGCATAACTTTTTTTCCTTTTAGAATTTGAGGATTCTAAAAATTTACAAACAGTCCGTAGGCCATCTCCATCATATGCGGATTTTCGTGCTGAACATTTTGATATATTATATGTTTTTTCTGACATCGTATGCAAAAGTTATAGCCGTTTTACATTTTCCCTACACTTTTTGCAAAACATGTCCAAATTTAAGTTTTTAAATTTTCCTAACTAGTAGATGTAGTAACATAACTACATCTCGAAGGATTTTAATTTTTGAAACATTTTGATATATTATACATTCTTTTCTAACATCGTATGCAAAAGTTATAGCCGTTTTACATTTTCCCTACACTTTTTGCAAAACATGTCCAAATTTAAGTTTTTAAATTTTCCTAACTAGTAGATGTAGTAACATAACTACATCTCGAAGGATTTTAATTTTTGAAGTTTTTATCATTTTCTTTTGCTTTTTACAAAACCGAAAAGGCGATCCACCGGGGGGGGGTAGAGTTTCAAAATGGGACCTTTAGTAGTAGCGAGGGATTTTACCCCTCGCTACTACTATGGCATGTCCCAGAGGGGCACGGTTGAGACCTCTTAGTAGTAGCGAGGGGTAAAAACCAGCGCTACTGCTATCAACTTAGTAGTAGCGAGGGTTAAAAACCCGCGCTACTACTATGGCATGTCCCGGGGGGCACGGTAGAGACCGCTTAGTAGTAGCGAGGGTAAAAAACCAGCGCTACTACTATCAACTTAGTAGTAGCGAGGGTTAAAAACCCGCGCTACTGCTACTTAGCAGTAGCGCCTAATTTTAAAGCGCGCTGCTGGTAAGATTCTGTTATAGGCTTTTCCCTAGTAGTGGCATCTAGCAAGCAAAGATAGAAGTGATTTTGAGGGTATGGTCATCTTGCCTGAAATCCCGCAAGGAAGAAGAACGAGTCCATGAAGAAGACAAACGAACGTAGACGAACGGGTCCTCACAAACGCGACGTTATCAGCACCAACACGGAGAAGCAAACACCGGAAAGAAGCACACAACATAGTAAACAACCAACACATGAACATGATATGATATACGGGATGCGGTATGTGATGCATATGCATGATTTGCAAAGGAAATATTGAACTTGGCCTCAACTTGGAAATCCAAGAGTTCCACTGGAAAGGTGAGGTGATTTCGGTTGAAATCGATATAAAAATCACCGGAGTCGGATGCACCGTTTGGAAATGACAAGAAAAACAAATATAGCACTGGCCTGCCATAAACAACAAGTAGCCATCTAAATACAACAAGATAAATATGCTACAGCACTCAAACATGACAACAAAATACATGGCAGGGATCCACTCATGGAGCTTGAAAAAAGATGAACACTAAGCTACGGCTAATTCATCCATTAACAGGCTCAAACAAGCATGGAAAAAGTGCAAATGATAACAGGTTTCAGACTTAGTGAAATTAAGATAAGTCTGGGATTTATCATCAGGAAGCACACTTTAGAGCATGAAAACTACACGCTACAGGAACTTAATATGGCAAAGCAAGGCATGGCATGGAGCTACTCAAAGCACTTAACAAAAGTCCCTTTGTGACTTTGAGCCAAAAGGGATCAGAGAATACAATTGCAAGCATGTGAACATAGCAAAAACATAAACAGATTCAGACTTAGTGAAAAACTGGAGCATGCAAAACAGTTAACGAATAGGCATGTTTACGAGCTCGATGCACTCACTACTGAGCATGGCATGACAAACTAAGCATACACGCATCAAGAATACATGACATAGAAGCTAGACATGGCAAGAACAACAACATAGCATGCACAGATCAATAGCAACATCCTCGGCAAAATCGCTAACAAGTCAACAATCTGCCAGGAATGACGAAATAGCAAAAGTAGAGCTCGATTGAATCAAGCTAGGTTGCTCCATAAATGCAAACAAAGACATGGATGGATAGAGCACCACAATGTTAACAAATCATCCTTACTGATCATCCTCAAAAGAGGCACGGATCACTAGGAAACAACATGAACATATGGCATAACAACAAAATCAGGACAAGGACTTAGTGAAATTCTAAGTCCCTGAAATCAGCATTACAGATTACGCTACTTTGCAAGCTTGTGCTAGTCACCACACATATCACAAAAATACAAGGCAAGCACCCCTGTAAACATGGCATGACATATAACAAAACACATGTAGAGCTCAGGATCATAACATGCACACATTAAACATGGCAAAAATGACAAAATGCCATTTGCTGAAACAGATCTGACAAATTACTCCCATAGCCCACTTCCAACAACATTTCGGGCATCAAGATAAGCTCAAATGAAAATGATGCAATGAGATGAAATGATGTACTCGTCGAGATGAACAGTTTGATATGCTACACGCTCAAAACGAAGCCACGGATAATGAATTATGATGCGATGAATATGGGCACATGAATGTGGAAATTTCGGGGACTTCGTGAAATTTTACCTCCGCGAAAAGTCAACGCGGGACGGAGGGATCCGGGACGACGAGATCCGGGACGCGGGGCGGTGTTTGGTTCGTCTCCTGGTGGATCTCATCCACCTAGAGCAGATCCGGCCGGAGTTGACTCCGGCGAACTCGAGGTCGTCTCCGGCGAGGCGAGGAGCGGGGTGGCACACTCCGGCGAGGGTCGGCATGAGCTCCTTGTAGGCATGGCACGGGGGAGGCGCCAGTGAAGAGGGGGCGGCGCGCGGCGCATTTGGCGGCGAGCGGCGGCGCGGTCGCCGGCGAAGGCGAGGCGGCGGTGCCGGCGATGGTCGGTGGCGACGGGGCGTCGCGCTTCAGGCGGCGGGATGGATGGCGCGCGGCAGGGCGCTCGGGATGGAGGCAGTGGCGAGATGGAGAGGCGTGGGCGGCGCTTCGGCAAGACGCCGATCGCCGGCGGGCGGCACGGGGCCGGCGGAGAGAGGCGGCGGCGCGAGGTGCCCTCGAGGCGCGCGGCGAGACGGGCCCGGTGCGGCCCGGTTTGACCCCGAGGCGGGCCGGATCTGGGCCCCGGGTGGCCGGCGCGGTGGGAGGAGAGAGATGATGACGTGGCGGCGGCGGCGGATTCTTCGGGGACGGCGGCGTGGACATGTCCAGCGTGGGAATTTTTCTCTGGCGGCGAGAGAGGGTTGGATCTAGGGTTTCGTCCGCGAATTTCGGGAGGGGAGCACATATTTATAGGTAGAGGGAGCTAGGAGAGTCCAAATGAGGTGCAGTTTTCGGCCACGCGATCGTGATCGAACGGCCAAGATGATGGAGGAGGTTTAGGTGGGTTTTGGGCCAAATTGGAAGGGTGTTGGGCTGCAACACGCACGAGGCCTTTTCGGTCCCTCGGTTAACCGTTGGAGTATCAAACGAAGTCCAAATGACACGAAACTTGACAGGCGGTCTACCAGTAGTAAACCAAGGCCGCATGACAAGTCTCAGTCCAATCCGAAAACGTTTAACACCCGCACATGAAAAGAGGTAGAAAGGGGCACCGGGAGACATAGGAGCGCCGGATTGCAAAACGGACAACGGGGAAAATGCTCGGATGCATGAGACGAACATGTATGCAAATGAAATGCACATGATGACATGATATGCAATGCATGACACGCAAACAAAGACAATTAAACAACAGAAAATAACTAGAGGACACCTGGCACATCGGTCTCGGGGTGTTACAACACTCCACCACTATGAGAGGATGTCGTCCCGAGATCTAGAATGGCACCGGAGGAACAACGGAAGAGAAAAGAGGAGAGGTAAAGCTAAGTTGCTTCTTTGACAAAACGAGTGAAACCAAAGAACCTTGAGAGGTTGAGCAAATCAAAGAAAGAAAGCAACAGAGATGAACAAAGTTGAAAGCACTCCGTAAACAAAGAGGAATAAGAAAGAACCGATTCGGGTAGCATTTTGGTTGAAAGGAGATGAATGACTTGATAAAATGAAAAATCTTGAGCAAAAACGACACAACACTCTAGTTAAATGGATAAGCAAGAAAAGAACAAGGTCCTGACAAGAACAAAAAGAAGGGTTGAAGATAGCAACATCACAATGCCTCCGGAACAAAAGTAAGAATGGAATGGAGTGAACGAAGGGAAACACGATCTTGAGGGTGCACACTTACACCAAAAGCTAGAACGGAGTTGTTGGAAAACAAACAACGAAAATAATAAGCTTGATATGGTCTTATGGAATACATCTCAAATTATGAGGTGACAACCTTCCACTCACGGGAAAAAGAATTGGATTGATAAGAACAAGGAGACGAGAAATTTATTTCACCGGGAGGATAAAGAAGAACTTGGGTCCTTTATAAGCACCATAGATAGCAACAATCCTTAGGGAAGGCTTTAGGTGAAATATAACCCAAGATAACTCCAATGAAGAGGTTGATGGATTTAAAATACCTCATTCTTAACAGCATGTCAATCATGAAACATGAACTCAAGTTATCAAGAATGACATAATACCACCTCCAATGATACGAAAGAAAGAATTGCACTCCGGATAGCAAGACGAAGAAAGCTTGAGCTCCTTTGAAAAGAATCTCAATGAACACTTCGGTAAGGAATTATTTCTTTGAGGAACCATCATGTAGCACCTTGATGAAGAACTCCGGTAAACAAAAGAATGGTCAAACGAAAGGAAAGAGAAGTCGAAAACACAAGTTGAATCCTTGTAACGATTTAGATGAATCTCCATGGTGAAATAATTGAGATAACTTGGAACTTCGGGAAAAGAATAGATAAAGCATCTTGAACCGAGAATTTGATGAGCCTCCGGAATAAAGAATTAATCATTTGGGTGAATCAAGAATAAGAATTATGTTATGCTCCTCCTTCACCAATTAAATTGATGACGAGCAAACGGATTGCATACAACTTATTCTCGAAGAAAGGATTAGGATAGATATGGCGCCAACTTGTGAAGGTCTTCAATGAACCACCGGTAGAATTGAAACGACGAATGAATTGATAAGGAAGAGAAATCTTGAACGAACCACCGTAAGAATTGGTTATGAACGAAGTAAAGATAAAGAAACACCGGGAAGAATTATATAAAGAACGAATATACTTGAGAGAATTTAGATCCATGAAAATGAAGAGATTACGAGCTGCTTAGAGAATCCTTGATTTAAGCAGCGGTATGATTTAGAGTATGAGAGCTAAAAGCTGGAATGAATAACTCTGAGATGATGGGCTCCGGATAATCAAACTGAAAAGACTCCTGAATTGCTCCGGAAGGGTGAAAAGAATTCTCACAACAGAAAATAATTATGAGAGAATGGCATAAAGCTAGAATCACGAATCTTGAAGAGAAAAGAGCAAGATTGAGAGAAAAATTCCTCTTCGGTCTTCAAAATCCAAGAATGACGACTGAAACACCACCATGAATTGTTGAGGCACTCCGGAATGAAAAGTAGAAAGGTTGAATCAACGATGAAAAGAATTTGAAAGATCTTGGAGAAAGGCATTTGACTTATGAAAATTCATACTTACGTCAAACTTTGATAAGAATTAACGATAGCTCCAGGAAAATAAGAAGAGTCAGGTAAGATCCTAGGAAAAGACCTGTGGGTTAGGGCCCACTCAAAAGATACACCATAGAACGATTTGAAGGTGAGATTGCACCGGTTGAATTAAATGGCTTGAATAAGATAGGACCTCGAAATAGCTTGAACGGATGCAAAGTGAAAACACAAATCTTCGAAATATCTTCAGCACTCCGGAATAAATGAATAGCGAGAGGTGGATGATTATGAGGTGCAACGACATGAGAAAGCATTTGAAACGAGGAAAAGGGATATGATCAACACCAAAATCTTGAATTGAATCCACCGGAGAAGAAAGAAAACTGAGAATGATGAGCTTGAAGCTCCATTAGAATCTTCATGAGAATCGCCAGATAAGAACATTGACGGAAAAGAATGAAGAGGCCTCGCATCAATAAAATGGATACTCGATTAAGAAATATGAATCCTTGGAGAAAAACAAAGGGAGGGAGGGTGGGAAAAACAAAGACAATTTGGAATGGATGAAACGAACACCGTTGAGAAACTTAGAATTGATCTTGCGGATGTTGAAATGATCGGATCCACTTGAAGAGAAGCACACCGGTTGAGAAAGGTTGTCATGACAATCTCGATTATCCTAAAGGATTAGTATTCGCATCGGAGTATGAGAACAACATTAGAGAAGGTATGGAATCAACATTTGACTTCGAAGCAACTCGAATACCACGACTCAAAACAAAACAAAGGATTGGCTTGCGGAATAAGCCGGAACAAACATATGATAGAGATTTCGTCCGAAGTTTTCATGGTGGGGCCTACACGGGCTCGATCATACAGCACCATCATGTACAAGGCAGTGCACATGAAATACGAAGCGTCCCCGAGTCGGCATAGCCAAGGACTCTTCAAGACACAACGAGACCACTGTAAAACCAACCGTGGATAGGCGGACCACTAGACGTCAAACCCCAATTTCATATCATACATCTATCGGAAAGATATCCTAAGAGCTACTTGAATTCCCACTTATAAACTCCCAAAATTTTCCCAGTTATGCAATCAGGTGTTGGGGATACAGGGGAAGCATAATATCTCACCCAAAACTAGCAAATCCTACATCCAGCTGTATCCATCCTTCAACACATAACCAAGAAACCTTTGGAAATCGTCTACCTCAACCTTCGGAAAGCATCCGTTATACGAGTTATGGCAATACTCCCTAACTCCCGCCCTAGTACTGGGTGGCGTCGAGGTTATCTCACCAACAACTGCATAAAAGAGATTTTCGATGTTGGCGAAACTAAACTCAGGTATTCCAGAACTGCAACGATAAAATTGTGACGACACACCTCGGAGCTCAACTCCCCGGGACACTGCCACAACCCCTAAATGACAAGAGGCACCAAAACAATGTTCTCGTCACAAAACCATCAGAACGATTCCAAGATACTTGTGTGATCGTAAAATTTTTTTAGTGAAATTTGAGAAGAGAAGAGTCAAAACTCTACGTCAGGATGCCTCACCAGAGCGACGAAGGGACTGAGGAGTAAAAAGAAGTCCTAACTCTCTGATATATATAATCCTAAATGACTCAAAACATTTTTCTAGACTCAACAATGCCAGCTATTCGATCAAGCAGGGGGCTCCTAAGGTCGGGGAAGGCTCTGATTACCAACTTGTAACGCCCTCGATGCGACTATATCTCCCACATGTTGAAGCAAGACTTAGGGGCATAACCGCATTGAAAGCAATGTCGCAAGTGAGGTAATCTTCACAGAACCCATGTAATACATAAGGGAAAATAATACATAGTTGGCTTACAATCGTCACTTCACACAACACATGAATAAAGCATTACATCACCCAAATACAATCAAGGTCCGACTACGGAACCAAAATAAAAGAAGACTACCCCAAATGCTACACAGATCCCTGATCGACCCCAACTGGGCTCCGCTACTGATCAACTGGAAACGAAAAACAACATAAAGGACAAGATCATCATCGAGCTCCTCCTTGAGCTTGGTTGCGTCATCTGCACGGTATCATCGGCACCTGCAAACTGGTTTTGGAAGTATCTGTGAGTCACGGGGACTCAGCAATCTCACACCCTCGCGATCAAGACTATTTAAGCTTATGGGTAAGGTAAAGGTATGATGTGGAGCTGCAGCAAGCGACTAGCATATATGGTGGCTAACATACGCAAAAGAGAGCGAGAAGAGAAGGCAAAGCACGGTTGAGAATCTATGATCAAGAAGTGATCCTAGAAGAACCTACGTCAAACAATACTCCAACACCGTGTTCACTTCCCGGACTCCGCTGGAAAGAGACCATCACGGTAACACACGCGATTGATGTATTTTAATTAAGGTCAACTTCAGGTTTTCTACAACCGGACATTAACAAATTCCCATCTGCCCATAACCGCGGGCACGACTTTCCAATGTTCAAATCCCTGCAGGGGTGTCCCAACTTAGCCCATCACAAGCTCTCACGGTCAACGAAGTATATTCCTTCTAGGGGGAAGACCCGATCAGAATCGGAATCCCGGTTACAAGACATTTCTACAATGGTAAAACAAGACCAGCAACACCGCCCGAATATGCCGACAAATCCCGATAGGAGCTGCACATATCTCGTTCTCAGGGCACACTCAGATGAGCTCTCCATACAACTAAAACCAAACCTCGAGTTTCCCCAAGGGGGCACTGCACAGGGCTCTAGTTTGGACCAACACTCAGAGGAGCACTGGCCTGGGGGGGGGGTAAAATAATGATGACCCTCAGGAGCGCGACTCCCAAGGGAAAAGAAAAGGCTAGTTGGTGAATGGTAAAAACAATGTTGGGCATTGCTGGAGGAGTTTTATTCAAGGCGAACTGTCAAGGGGTTCCCATTATAACCCAATCGTGTAAGGAACGCAAAATCTGGGAACATAGCACGGAAACTAGGGCGGCAAGAGTGGAAAAAAACACCAGGCATAAGGCCGAGCCTTCCACTCTTTACCAAGTATATAGATGCATTAATTAAATAAGAGATATTGTGATATCCCAACAAAATATCCATGTTCCAAACATGGAACAAGCTCCAATCTTCACCTGCAACTAACAACGCTATAAGAGGGGCTGAGCAAAGCGGTAACATAGCCAAACAACGGTTTGCAAGGACAAGGTGGGTTAGAGGCTTGGCTTAACAATATGGGGGCATGATAAGCAAGTGGTAGGTATCGCAGCATAGGCATAGCAAAAGAGCGAGCATCTAGCAAGCAAAGATAGAAGTGATTTCGAGGGTATGGTCATCTTGCCTGAAATCCCGCAAGGAAGAAGAACGAGTCCATGAAGAAGACAAACGAATGTAGACGAACGGGTCCTCACAAACGCGACGTTATCGGCACCAACCCGGAGAAGCAAACACCGGAAAGAAGCACACAACATAGTAAACAACCAACACATGAACATGATATGATATGCGGGATGCGGTATGTGATGCATATGCATGATTTGCAAAGGAAAGATTGAACCTGGCCTCAACTTGGAAATCCAAGAGTGCCACTGGAAAGGTGAGGTGATTTAGGTTGAAATCAATATAAAGATCACCAAAATCGGATGCACGGTTTGAAAATGGCAAGCAAAACAAATATGGCACCGGCCTGCGATAAACAGCAAGTAGCCATCTAAATGCAACAAGATAAATATGCTACAACACTCAAACATGACAACAAAATACATGGCAGGGATCCACTCATGAAGCTTGACAAAAGATGAACACTGAGCTACGGCTAATTCATCCATTAACAGGCTCAAACAAGCATGGAAAAAGTGCAAATGATAACAGGTTTCAGACTTAGTGAAATTAACATAAGTCTGGGATTATCATCAGGAAGCACACTTTAGAGCATGAAAACTACACGCTACAGGAACTTAACATGGCAAAGCAAGGCATGGCATGGAGCTACTCAAAGCACTTAACAAAAGTCCCTTAGTGACTTTGAGCCAAAAGGGATCAGAGAATACAATTGCAAGCATGTGAACATAGCAAAAACATAAACAGATTCAGACTTGGTGAAAAACTGGAGCATGCAAAACAGTTAACGAGTAGGCATGTTTATGAGCTCGATGCACTCATTACAGAGCATGGCATGACAAACTAAGCATACACCCATCAAGAATACATGACATAGAAGCTAGACATGGCAAGAACAACAACATAGCATGCACGGATCAATAGCAACATCCTCGGCAAAATCGCTAACAAGTCAACAATCTTCCAGGAATCACGAAATAGCAAAAGTAGAGCTCGATTGACTCAAGCTAGGGTGCTCCATAAATGCAAACAAAGACATGGATGAATAGAGCACCACAATTTTAAAAAATCATCCTTACTGATCATCCTCACAAGAGGCACGGATCACTAGGAAACAACATGAACATATGGCATAACAACAAAATCAGGACAAGGACTTAGTGAAATTCTAAGTCCCTGAAATCAGCATTACCAATTACACTATTTTGCAAGCTTGTGCTAGTCACCACATATATCACAAAAATACAAGGCAAGTACCCCTGTAAAGATGGCATGACATATAACAAAACACATGTAGAGCTCGGGTCATAACATGCACACATTAAACATGGCAAAAATGATAAAATGCCATTTGCTGAAACAGATCGGACAAATTACTCACATAGCCCTCTTCCGACAACATTTAGGGCATCAAGATGAGCTCAAATGAAAATGATGCAATGAGATGAAACGATGTACTCGTCGAGACGAACATTTTGATATGCTACACGCTCAAAACGGAGCCACAGATGATGAATTATGATGCGATGAATATGGGCACATGAATCTGGAAATTTCGAGGACTTCGTGAAATTTTACCTCCGCGAAAAGTCAACGCGGGACAGAGAGATCCGGGATGACGAGATCCGGGACGCGGGGGCGGTGTTTGGTTCGTCTCCTGGTGGATCTCATCCACCCGGAGTAGATCCGGCCGGAGTTGACTCCGGCGAACTCAAGGCCGTCTCCGGTGAGGCGAGGAGCGGGGCGGCACACTCTGGCGAGGGTCGGCGCGAGCTCCTTGTAGGCATGGCGCGGGGGCAGCGCCGTTGAAGAGGGGGTGGCGCGCGTTGCATTTTGCGGCGAGCGGTGGCGCGGTCGCCGGCGAAGGCGAGGCGGCGGGGCGGCGAAGAGGCGGCGGCGCCGGCGATGGTCGGCGGTGGCGGGGCGTCGCGCTGTAGGCGGCGGGGATGGATGGCGCGTGGCCGGGCGCTCGGGATGGAGGCGGCAGCGAGATGGAGAGGCGCAGGCGGCGCTCAGGCGAGACGCCGGTCGCCGGCGGGCGGCACGGGGCCGGCGGAGAGAGGCGGCGGCGCGAGGTGCCCTCGAGGCGCGTGACAAGACGGGCCCGGCGCGGCCCGGTTCGGCCCCGGGGCGGGCTGGATCTGGGCCCCGGGTAGCCGGCGCGATGGGAGGAGAGAGATGACGACGTGGCAGCGGCGGATTCGTCGGGGACGGCGGCGTGGACATGTTCGGCATGGGAATTTTTGTCAGGCGGCGAGAGAGGGTTGGATCTAGGGTTTCATCCGTGAATTTCGAGAGGGGAGCACATATTTATAGGTAGAGGGAGCTAGGAGAGTCCAAATGAGGTGCGGTTTTCGGACACGCGATCGTGATCGAACGACTAAGATGATGGAGAAGGTTTAGGTGGGTTTTGGGCCAAATTGGAAGGGTGTTGGGCTGCAACACGCACGAGGCCATTTCGGTCCCTTGGTTAACCGTTGGAGTATCAAACGAAGTCCAAATGGCACGAAACTTGACAGGCGGTGTACCGGTAGTAAACCAAGGCCGCATGACAAGTCTCGGTCCAACCCGAAAATGTTTAACACACGCACACGAAAAGAGGTAGAAAGGGGCACCGGGTGACATAGGAGCGCCGGATTGCAAAACGTACAACGGGGAAAATGCTCGGATGCATGAGACGAACTTGTATGCAAATGAAATGCACATGATGACATGATATGCAATGCATGACACGCAAGCAAAGACAACGCAACAACAACAAATAACTAGAGGACACCTGGCACATCGGTCTCGGGGCGTTACAAGATTACCCCTCTTGCGACATTTCTTACAATGCGGTTATGCCTCTAAGTCGTGCTTCGACACGTGGGAGATATAGCCGCATCGTGGGCGTTACAGTACTTTACATCATTAATGCTCGGATCCACATTGTACAAAACTTTATTGACCGACCATCGGCTTCAACCTCCTCGGCCAGTAGCCGGGGAGTGTTTGTCCCACTTTATAAAGCCTTTATGAGGGCAAAGATTTACGACAAACAAGGCAATTTGGTCATACGGTTTTATAAACAAAGGTACGCATAGAGATATGTTATAGTACTATTAACGTAACAAACATCTTCCAAAGAAAATAGTCCCGCCATCGGTTCCTTTCTTTGGGTTGTCATGCTGACCATGATGAAACCTCACATCCGATCAATGTGGGAGGAAAATACTGAGGATTTAGTTCGGGGAAAGTTCCCGAACTCTAAGGTCTGAATGGACCAAAATTTTCACTTCCATTATTGCCGACCAATTATATCATTTAAGATCGCTAGCTTTCGGCTTCACCCAGTCTGAGCTACTAACCCGGATGAACCGGTAGTAACAATCACAGAGGTGCTCCCTTGACTGCCTAGCCGAACAATCGGGAACGTAGGGGTAGGCACAGGAGCTAGGCAACCCAGCTTGGCCAAAATCTTAAGTCAAATTGATGCATATTTATGGCTTTATAACGATGATTGTGGAAGGCAGCCCTCGTATATTAAATACAAACGCCGATGATATGTTTATTTTGACTCTGTTGCGACCATTTATCAGTTGAAAGTTGCCCATCGTCGACTTCCAGCCCCTTGTAGATTCTATGCAGGGTGTTTCTGCAATAACAAAACAACTCTTAGCCGACCTCTCAGTGCCCGAAGACGGTTGTGTGAGCGGAAACGAGGCAATCAGATATGCGGGCTTTATAACTTTCACTTAGTCATAGGAGCTTAAAGTTGGGTGGCCAAATATTAGCCCCCGGTTAATGTTCGGTGACAGTCGAGGTTTTTCCATTAACACTTCGACCAATATTATGAACGACCTGTCGCTTGACTCGGGGTGACCTCCATCGATTTTATAGTTTAACATAGTCATCAGATCACTGACCAGTTTACGCTTATTGTGACAGTCAGTTTTCGGCTTTCTCCACTGAGGCGCTTAACCATGCGAGCTGGAAGCACAGTCAAAGTGGTTCTCCCTTTGCACACCTAGCCGAACAAAGCGGAACATAGGAGACAAGCATAGGAACTGGGCAACCCAACTATTGACCAAAGACACAATTCGAAACCGATGCATATATATCAATATTCGAGAATGTTTTTGCCGAATCTCTAAAGGTGCCCGGCGTTGCACTGCGAGACTTATGCTGGAAACACACAAATAGTTTTAAAGTGCCATAGGCTTGGAAAACCCAAAAAACTTCAGTAAAAACTTGAAGTCCAAACTAGATCAAGTGTCCGGTGCCAATCCGAAAATTGGTCTTAAAATTGTACTTCCGTCGTGCTTTGACATGACACATCTGATCTCTAGACTTCAAGTGGGTCAGCCTTCGGCTTCAACCTCCCTATCCCAAAGGCGGAGTGTTTCTTAGGCCAGTTTAGTGAACTAAACGCGAGCGGCTTTAGAGAGAAACCAGGCTACCCGGCTATTGATCATACACCTGAGTCGAGAAAGGAGTGGTAGAAAAAGACTTTGCAGCGACTAATCAGAAAACATCTATTATAAAATGGCTCATATTAATTTAAGAGCCCCAAGTGACTTGGGTAAAAGAATTTTATGTATAATGATTATATGTAGCGAAGTACTTATATAATATTTGTGTTAGCCCGAACTTTGAACGCGTCTTAACCGACCGTCGGCTTCTCCCTCTTCAGCCAAAGGCCGAAAAGTGTTATCTACTCCTCCTACCGAGAATATCGGCAATGTTTCCGATAACCAGGCAATCAGGCCATAAGGCTGTAACAGACAAAGCGCGCCGAGGGAACTTATGCTATATTAGTTATGTAACGTAACAAGCATCTTCAAGGAAAATAGTGCCCCCAATGGTACCTTTCTTTGGTCACCCATGATTACTATGAGACTTGTGCAATAGATTTGTGTCCGCATGAGTTCCGTCGTGTGCCGACCATAGTTGAAAAAATTAGAGCGCTAGCTTTCGGCTTCACCTGTTTGAGGTGCAAGTTCGGATGACCCAGTCGTAATAATCGCAGAGGTTCTCCTGTTACTACCTAGCCGAACAATCGGGAATGTAGGGGTAAACACAGGAGCAAAGCAACCCATCTTGCAAAACACTTAAATCAACATGGTGCATATTGTGGCGTAATACACGAACAAGGAACGAAGCCATACAAGTTTAATCATATGTAAGAGGAAAGACTTCATAAAGGACGCCCGCAAGTAAACAGGGTATTTGAATTTGTGTGTCACAAACAAAGTTTTGACAAGGAAGTTTTTCACAAACAACTTTTTGCCAAAAAGGTATAATGCTTGGTCAAACCGAACAAAATTTAAAACTGAAAGTTTTTGAGCATGAAAGCGACTTAGCTGGTTAATGTGCTCGGTGTTGATGACGCGATCCGGGCTTGTGGCGGCAAAAAGACGCCCATTGGTCTCTGACAGATCCAACAAGGTTCGTAGTCCTTGGCATGGCCGAGGTCCCAGCCCCCAAACCCGAGGTGTTCGAGCAAGGAGTTCGGCACTCCAGAGTAGTGACACGGTTCGCCGATGTGGTAAGGCGAAGCCCTCAGTCTAGCCGAGTTGGCGGAGTAGGTCGGCAAGGTGACCGCATGACGCAGTCGAAATTGACAACAGACCGAAATGTAACCGACCGCAGGAAATCTTGCACGGAAGAAACCATGCAAACCAGCAAAAAAGAAAAACAAAATTCTGTTGAAAGTAGTATACAACATGTGTAATTAGGAGAAATACAACCTGATTCATAGGGTAGCGAGAGGACATTAAAATCCGAAGTGAGCGATTGGCACCGCGTTTGCATGAAGATCAAGTGGGCCTTGAAATCTGCACTGAAGGCGGTACAACATACTGCGGTTGGGGGCTGACAAGCAGCACCAGTACTGAATCCCATCCTCACGTGGAATGGCATCTGCGCAGTCTCCTCGGATGGGTTGCCAGATAGATCGCCCCCCTTTTTTTAAATCAAACTAAAGGACAAAACAACTGAAAAGTGCACGTAAGGTTGATGGACTAGCCAAAAGTGCAGCCTCGTTCAACCTTTATAACTAAATGGTAAACAATAAATAAAAAGAAAGATAGATGGAATCTTCCCTGTATGGTGCCATCAATCTGGATCGGCATCGACTGGTCCTCCTGCAGTGCATGATCCTTTGAAGGATCGAGGTCCCAGCCCCCATGCCCGTCCCGAGGTGGCCGACCGAAGAGCTCGGCACTCCAAAGTGGCAATATAGCACGACCAGTGTGGTGAGGTGGAACCCCCAGTCCGGGCGAGGCGACGAAGCAAGACGGCAGTGTGACGCTGAAGTGACCGCGTGACGCAGTCGAAGTCGATTACCTGATCCGGATGTAGGCATAGGAGTGAGAGAACTACCGTAAAGTGAATATATAGCTTCACACGGGAGTCACCAGGTAGGTTAGCTCGTGGCTCATCTATAGTACAAGTACTCATTGCATCATGGGAATTGCATGCAAGATAAACCATTAGAGAAAGTGTGGTGGACTTGCTTAATTAAATAATATAGAGGGAGAAAGGAAAAAAGAAGGTCAAATCTCCCTATGGTTGCGCCAAGCCGAACTCTCTTCGCCCTCAAAGGGCGTCGTTGCGCCAGGAAATGTGCGGTGTAAGTTAATTGCATGCTGACACAGGGACGTGCACTGAGGCAACACCGCAACTTGATCATGCAGGCAGGACGACGACCACGTGATGCAGTTGAAGTTGATTACCTGCACACATGGAATAGTGCAAGCAAGTAATAATAATAATTGAAAAAAATTCTCTGCATAATTAAGTTCACGTGAAGTAGACAAAAGAAACATAGCCTGGCATCTAGGTCAATGAAGATAGAAGAGTGACGACGTATTTTTTATAGGGCAGATCCAGTTGCAGATACATCGTTCGTCAGACTGCGGATAAAAAAATCCACATCCGTGTGATGATGAAGCGCTAGTGCAAGGCTAGATTTGCACTGTTTGTTAATTAGACCTTAAAAACCATGCTGCAAAAACTAGCACTTTTGCATTAGTACTTTGGCCTATACACACGGTAGAGAAAACCACTACCAGTGGACGATAGCAACCAATTGTGCTGAATTAAAAAAAGGAAAGAGCACAAAGAAATAGAAAAGACTTCCTGGATGACCGCTGCCCCTGCCAAAGTGTCTCAAGACTGCATCGAGCCGACCAATATACAGAACGGTCGATCTGAACGTGAAGGTTGGTTTGACGAAGGTTCTGACGCATAGGTCGGCCCGCCCGATTGACACAGACAGAAAGCGTTTGTACATGCATCATTAAAATATCTCCATAGAAAATAATGCAGTACAAACGGAAAAAAATACTCTGCGTGTAATAATTTTGCGTGCTGACCACAAAAGTGATCTGGATAAAACTAGTATCAACTAGTACCTGGAATATATTGGTTTTGATCTTATACGTGGAGTAGTAGTACTCAAATTATCAGAATCTACCAATCAAATCTAGGGTACCACACTGTAAAACTAGTAGCCAACCAGGTTAGCAATGCCCAGGTCCATGCACTTCTCAACAAAAGGCAGAGGAGGACCGGCGGCCGAACTAAGGGCCGGAATAAAAAACAAAAGGAAAGGAATCTTCCCTGATATGCCCGACCGAGGCGAGGTGTGATCGGCCCATGTGCTCCTCGGCTGAATCGCCGCTGTTTTTGCACTGACCTAGGCAGTGTATCTGCAACCCCAAGGTGCCGCTACATGCACACGTTTCGTCGGAAGTTTCCATGGCGCGGAGGGTAGCAATCTTTGCGATTAATATTGCTTTCTATAAAAGCAGTAGTGTCCGGATCTAACACACTGTCAGGCGACGGGTACGACCATCGTTGTTAAAATTTTCCTGATCTTGGTTTGACTGCGAACAAAGTAGCCTAATCCGGCAGCAGCAATTTGCGAAAAGAGATGATTCACATAAAACAGATTTAACTGAAAGAATATCACCTGATTGTCCCATCAATCCACGACGATCACCTCGTAGACTCTCAATGAAAGCACCATTGTCGGTTCTATATCTGGCGTATCTCGTAGTAGGGGTCCTAAGCTAGGTGTCTTGGAGCGATGGTAACACGGATACATGATTTTACCCAGTTTCGGGCCCTCTTGATGGAGGTAAAGCCCTACATCCTGATTTTGATTGTATTCATATGAGATGATAGTACAAAGTACATGTATCTACCACGATATTGTTCTAATGAATATGAGATGTCTATTGACTAGCCTGGCCTCGGTTTATATAACACAGCAGAGGCCTATAGGGTTTAGGAGAGTCCTCGTCTTGGGCGCCAAGTCTTGTGGGATCTCCCTTGTATGCGGCATGGGTTGTCCGAACTGGCCCAATAGTGAACCTCCATGGGGGTCATCGGACCGACCCACTGGTCTGGAGCGTGGCGAGTACCCCTAGTCCAGGACACCGTCAGTAGTCATCAATGGTGAACATCTCTATGTTCATCATATCTACTATATGACTCATGTTCGACCTTTCGATCTCCAATGTTCCGAGACCATGTCTGTGCATGCTAGGCTCGTCAAGTTTAACCCAAATATCATGCATGTGCAAAATTGTCTTACACCCATTGTATCTGAACGTAGAGTCTATCACACCGATCATCATGTGGTGTCTCGAAACGACGAACTGTAGCAACGATGCATACTCAGAGAGAACACTTCTATCTTGAAATTAAGTGAAGGGATCATCTTATAATGCTACTACCGTTCTAAGCAAAATAAGATGCATAAAGGATAAACGTCACATGCAATCAAAATATGTTACATGATATGGCCATCATCATCTTGTGCTTTTGATCTCCATCTCCAAATCATCGTCATGATCACCATTGTCACCGGTTCGACACATTGATCTCCATCATAGTGTCGTTGCGTCGAGGTCGTCATGCCAACTATTGCTTGTACAACTATCGTTAATGCATAGTGATAAAGTAAAGCAATTACATGACGCTTGCACTTCATACAATAAATAGACAACCCTAAGGATCCTGCCGGTTGTCAATATTACAAAACATGATCATCTCATACATCAACATATATCACATCATATCTTGACCATATCACATCACAACATGCCCTGCAAAAACAAGTTAGAGGCCGTTTACTTTATTGTTGCAAGTTTTACGTGGCTGCTACAGGCTTCTAGCAAGAACCGTTCTTACCTATGCATAAAACCACAACGGTGGTTCATCAAGTTTGCTGATTTAACCTTCTTCAAGGACTGGCCGCAGTCAAATTCGATTCAACTAAAATAGGAGAAACAGACACCCGCCAGCCACCTTTATGCAAAACTAGTTGCATGTCAGTCGGTGGACCCGGTCTCATGTGCATGGACATATAAGGTTGGTCCGGGCCGCTTCATCCCACAATACCGGCAAATCAAAATAAGACGTTGGTGGTAAGAAGTACGACTATCACCGCCCACAACTCTTTGTGTTCTACTCGTGCATATCATCTACGCATAAACCTGGCTCTGATACCTCTGCTGGGAAACGTTGCATGGAAAACAAAAAAAATTCTATGCACACTCATGATCTATCCATGGAGATGCATAGCTACGAGAGGAGGAGAGCATCTTCATACCTTTGAAGATCGCTAAGTGAAAGCGCTTATCAACGCGGTTGATGTAGTCGTACACCTTCATGATCCGTCCCAATCAAGTACCGAACGTACAGCACCTCCGCGTTCAGCACACGTTCAGCTCGATGACATCCTCGCCTTCCCGATCCAACAGGAGGGCGAAGTAGTAGATGAGTTCCGGCAGCACGATGGCATGGTGACGGTTGGTGATGAAGAACAATCTCCGCAAGGCTTCGCCAAGCACTACAGAAACTAGACGAAGGATAAACTAGAGGGGACAGGGTTGCCGGCACACGGCTTGGTGAGTCTTGATGTGTCTTGGGTGCTAGCCCTGCCCCTCTATTTATATGTTGAACCCTGGGGTCGAAACTTGGAGTAAAAGCCTCCTCAAAGTCGGTTTTTCCCAAAAGGCAAGAGTCCTTCTAGGACTCCAGGGCTAGACGTCTGGACCATGGACTCCACAGAACTTCTTTTGCACTTTCCAAAACCCTCGTGGGCTTTATCCCTTGGCCCAAATAAAGTGTTCTCGTGCCCAAATTTTTTGGGAAACATCCGAAACCCCTTCCGGTGAATTCCGGAACCTTTCCGGAGGTCAAACACTATTGTCATATATGTTAATATTTACCTTCAGACCGTTCCGGAGCTCCTCATCATGTTTGTGATCTCATCTGGGACTCCGAACAACATCCAGTCACCAACATACATAACTCGTATAATACTATCTTGTCAAGAACGTTAAGTGTGCGGACCCTACGGGTTCGATAACTATGTAGACATGACCGAGACACCTCTTCGGTCAATAACAAATAGTGAAACCTCGATGCCCATATTGGTTCCTACATATTCTACGAAGATCTTTATCGGTCGAACCTTATGACAACATACGTAATTCCCTTTGTCCATTAGTATATTACTTGCCCGAGATTCGAATCATCGGTATCTTCATACCTAGTTCAATCTCGTTACCGACAAGTCTCTTTACTCGTTCCTTAATACATCATCATGCAACTAACTTATTAGCCACTTTGCTTGCAAGGCTTCCTATGATGTGTATTACCAAGAGGGTCCAGAGATACCTCTCCGATACTCGGACTAAAAAATCCTAATCTTGATCTATGCCAACTCAACAAACACCTTCGGAGATACCTGTAGAGCATCTTTATGATCATCCAGTTACGTTGTGACGTTTGATAGCACACAAGGCATTACTCCAGTATCCGGGAGTTGCATAATCTCATAGTCGAAGGAATATTTATTTGACATGAAGAAAGCAATATCAATAAACTGAATGATCAATATGCTAAGCTAACGGATGGGTCTTGTCCATCACATCATTCTCCTAATGATGTGATACCATTATCAAATAACAACACATGTCTATTGTTTGGAAACCTTAACCATCTTTGATCAACAAGCTAGTCTAGTAGAGGCTTACTAGGGACACAGTATTTGTTTTTGTATTCACACATGTATTTAAGTTTCTAATCAATACAATTCTAGCATGAATAATAAACCTTTATCATGAATAAGGAAATATAAAATAACAACTTTATTATTGCCTCTAAGGCATATTTCCTTCGGTGACCAATTTCCTAGAGCCGCTTCGAGTTTGGCGTCTTGATGCACCACATACTGTGATTTCTTCAAAGAAAAGTGTGGATCTAAGTAAGCATCTGGGTGAGAAAATGACACTTTTCTCATAGTCCGTCTTGTTTTCTTCATAGACAAGTGTTTCGGGCTGGATGAAATTGAAATTACCTCAGCGTCGCCGGCTCAACTTGTTTCAGTGTTATCCTAAGAATAAGAGGCGCCATCAAGTTCAATAAAAAGATGGCCAAGGGAGTCAAGTTCTACCTCTGACTCATTATCAGTCGATGGAGACTCACCATCAGCCGCTGGTGACTCATCATCAACCGCTGGTATCGTGGAATTGTCACGGCAGATGTCTTAGTGAAAGGACTTAGTCGTGGAGCCATCACAACGTGTTAGCTTGAAGGGGTTAAAGAAGACAAGGGATGCAAGGGATTATACTGGTTCGGCCCCTTATGGAGAAGGTAAAAGCCTACGTCTAGTTGTGATGGAATTGCTAGGGTTTCGATGACCAGGGAGCGAATCCACTTTGCCTGGCTCTCGAGTTACTGTTTGTTGTCCCTAAACTGCCGCCGGGTCGTCCCTTTATATACATAGGTACACGCCCGACAGTTTACAAAATCCCGAGGCCGGCTCATACACGTGCCCGGCTCGGTTTCTACCTTTCCTTGCCTTACAACATAAGTTACATATCATATGGTGGTTTATATCTATCGGCCCTAATCCGCCTTTGGGCCCTGGGCCTTCATGTAGATCTCCTCTATAAAGTGCCATACCTCTTGTCTTCATGGGCTTCGAACATGACTAACTCCTTGTGGGCATAACCCGGCCCCTCATGGCCGGTTGATACTTAATAGTAATATCCCCAACATTAGGCCCCAGATTGATTTGAACTCGTTCATGTCAATCTTCAACACTTAAAAAAATTCCTCCTTCTGCACCTTCGCATAGATCTTGTAAACCGCCATGACGTCATCTTCTAGGTTCGTAATAAACCGCCATGACGTCACCTGTTCATTAAAACCGAAGATACCCTTCATTAATGATCCTCCAATAATTGAGGCAACAACTTTGCTGCATATCCATTTTTTGGGCTCCTCGATTTCCGTGCCTGTCGCTTATCTCTTTGTCTTATAAATAGGGCCGAGGGTTCCTTTTCTTTCCTCCCGTTGCCTCTTTGTCTCTCTTCTATCAAACGGAGTCCAAACGGAATGAAACCTTCGGGAACACGATTTTCTCATCAGATAAGACCCAGGAGACTTGGACCCTCTGTCAAGAAAGCCACGAGGCGGTCACGAGGGTGGAGGGCGCGCCCCCCTAGGGCGCGCCCCCTGCCTCGTGGGCCCCTCGAAGCTCCAACGACGTACTCCTTCCTCCTATATATACCTGTGTACCCACAAACGATCAGATACGGAGCCAAAAACCTAATTCCACCGCCGCAACTTTCTGTATCCACGAGATCCCATCTTGGGGCCTGTTCCGGAACTCTGCCGGAGGAGGCATCGATCACGGAGGGCTTCTACATCATCATCCAAGCCCCTCCGATGAAGTGTGAGTAGTTTACTTCAGACCTATGGGTCCATAGTTAGTAGCTAGATGGCTTCTTCTCTCTTTTTGGATCTCAATACAATGTTCTCCCCCTCTCTCGTGGAGATCTATTCGATGTAATCTTCTTTTTGCGGTGTGTTTGTTGAGACCGATGGATTGTGGGTTTATGATCCAGTCTATCTATGAATAATATTTGAATCTTCTCTAAATTCTTTTATGTATGATTGGTTATCTTTGCAAGTCTCTTCGAATTATCAGTTTGGTTTGGCCTACTAGATTGGTTTTTCTTGCCATGGGAGAAGTGCTTAGCTTTGGGTTCGATCTTGCGGTGTCCTTTCCCAGTGACAGAAGGGGCAGCAACGCACGTATTGTATTGTTTCCATCGAGGATAACAAGATGGTTTTTTTTATCATAATGCATGAAACTATCCCTCTACATCATGTCATCTTGCTTAAGGCGTTACTCCGTTTTTGACTTAATACTCTAGATGCATGCTGGATAGCGGTCGATGAGTGGAGTAATAGTAGTAGATGCAGGCAGGAGTCGGTCTACTTGTCTCGGACGTGGTGCCTATATACATGATCATACCTAGATATTCTCATAACTATGCTCAATTCTGTCAATTGCTCAACAGTAATTTGTTCACCCACCATAGAATACTTATGCTCTTGAGAGAAGCCACTAGTGAAACCTATGGCCCCTGGGTCTCTTTCGCATCATATCAATCTCCGTCACTTTATTATTGCTTTGCTTTTTTACTTTGCCCTTTTACTTTTTACTTTGCATCTCTATACCAAAAATACCAAAAATATTATCTATCATCTCTATTAGATCTCACTTTCGTAAGTGACCATGAAGGGATTGACAACCCCTAAGCGCATTGGTTGCGTTGAGCTATTGTTTTTGTGTAGGTATGAGGTACTCGCGCGTAGCCTCCTACTGGATTGATACATTGGTTCTCAAAAACTGAGGGAAATACTTATGCTACTTTGCTGCATCATCCTCTCCTCTTCTGGGAAATCCAACGCAGTGCTCAAGAGGTAGCAAGAAGAATTTCTGGCGCTGTTGCCGGGGAGTCTGCGCAAAAGTCAACATACCAAGTACCCATCACATACCCTTATCTCCCGCATTACATTATTTGCCATTTGCCTCTCGTTTTCCTCTCCCCCCAATTCACCCTTGCCGTTTTATTCGCCCTCTCTCTCTATCCTCCCTCTCTTTCTCTATTTGCCCTTTTTTTGTCCGCTTGCTTTTTGTTTGCTTGTGTGTTAGTTTGCTTGTTTGTCGCGATGGCTCAAGATAATACTAAATGGTGTGACTTCACCAATACCAACAATAATGATTTTCTTAGCACTCCGATTGCTCCTCTTACCGATGCTGAATCTTGTGAAATTAATGCTGCTTTGCTGAATCTTGACATGAAAGATCCGTTTTCCGGCCTTCCTAGTGAAGATGCAGCTACCCATCTTAATAGCTTTGTTGATTTGTGTGACATGCAAAAGAAGAAAGATGTCGATAATGATATTGTTAAATTGAAGCTATTTCCTTTTTCGCTTAGAGATCGTGCTAAAGCTTGGTTTTCATCTTTGCTAAAAATAGTATTGATTCATGGAATAAGTGCAAAGATGCTTTTATCTCTAAGTATTTTCCTCCCTCTAAGATCATCTCTCTTAGAAATGATATTATGAATTTTAAGTAACTTGATCATGAACATGTTGCACAAGCTTCGGAGAGGATGAAATTAATGATACGTAATTTCCCTACTCATGGTTTGAATTTGTGGATGATTATACAAAATTTTTATGCCGGATTGAATTTTGCTTCTAGAAGTCTTTAGATTCGGCCGCGGGAGGCACTTTTATGGGAATCACTTTAGGAGATGCTACTAAACTCCTAGATAATATTATGGTTAATTATTCTCAATGGCACACTGAAAGATCCCCTAATAAAAAAGTGCATGCGATAGAAGAAATTAATGTTTTGAGTGGAAAGATGGATGAACTTATGAAATTATTTGCTACCAAGAGTGTTTCATCTGATCCTAATGATATGCCTTTGTCTACTTTGATTGATAATAATAATGAATCTATGGATGTGAATTTTGTTGGTAGGAATAATTTTGGTAACAACGCGTATAGAGGAAATTTCAACTCTAGGCCTTATCCTAGTAATCCCTCTAATAATTATGGTAATTCCTACAACAATTCTTATGGAAATTATAATAAGATGCCCTCTGATTTTGAATCTAATATTAAACAATGTATTTCTTCGCAAAAGAATTTTAATGCTATGATTGAAGAAAAATTGCTTAAGATTGATGATATGGCTAGGAACGTCGATAGAATTTCTCTTGATGTTGATTGTTTAAAGCTTAGATCTATTCCTCCTAAGAATGATATCAATGAGTCTCTCAAAGCCATGATAATTTCCATCGATGAGTGCAAGGAAAGAACCGCTAGGACGCGTGCTATGAAAGATGCCTTTATTAAAGCGTGTTCTTCCAATTCCTATGAAAATAAAGATGAAGATCTAAAAGTTATTGATGTGTCTCCTATTAAATCTTTGTTTTGCAATATTAATCTTGATAATGATGGGACTGAATATGATCCACCTTTACTTAGAAGGCGTTCTAAAAATTCGGAGTATTTAGATCTTGATGATGAAATTGATAAAAGCGGGATTAAAAGAAATAAAACCCTAGATGATGCTAAACCCACTATATT
This sequence comes from Triticum urartu, assembly GCF_003073215.2. Lineage (NCBI taxonomy): Eukaryota > Viridiplantae > Streptophyta > Magnoliopsida > Poales > Poaceae > Triticum > Triticum urartu. The sequence continues at coordinate 420,488,668 of NC_053027.1, forward strand.
GGATTTCAAGGAATTTAATTATGAAAATTGCTCTTTAATTGATTGTATTTCCTTGTTGCAATCCATGCTAAATTCACCTCATGCTTATAGTCAAAATAAAGCCTTTACCGAACATATCATTGATGCCCTGATGCAATCTTACGAAGAAAAACTTGAGTTGAAAGTTTCTATCCCTAGAAAACTTTATGATGAGTGGGAACCTACTATTAAAATTAAAATTAAAGATTATGAGTTTTATGCTTTCTGTGATTTGGGTGCTAGTGTCTCTACTATTCCCAAAACTTTGTGGATTTGCTAGATTTCCGTGGTTTTGATGATTGGTCTCTAAACTTGCATCTTGCGGATTCCACTATTAAGAAACCTATTGGAAGAATTAATGATGTTCTTATTTTTCCAAATAGGAATTATGTGCCCGTAGATTTTATCGTTCTTGATATAGATTGCAATCCTTCTTGCCCTATTATTCTTGGTAGACCTTTCCTTAGAACGGTTGGTGCAATTATTGATATGAAGGAAGGGAATATTATATTTCAATTTCCATTAAAAAAAGGGCATGGAACACTTCCCTAGAAAGAAAATAAAATTACCATATGAATCTATCATGAGAGCCACTTATGGATTGCCTACCAAAGATGGCAATACCTAGATCTATTCTTGCTTGTTATGCCTAGCTAGGGGCGTTAAACGATAGCGCTTGTTGGGAGGCAACCAAATTTTATTTTTATTCCTTGACTTTTGCTCCTGTTTAGTAATAAATAAATTATTTAGCCTCTGTTTCGGTTGTGTTTTTTGTGTTTAATTAGTGTTTGTGCCAAGTAGAACCGTTGGGAAGACTTGGGGAAAGTCTTGTTGAACTTGCTGTAAAAAACAGAAACTTTGGCACTCACGAGAAGTGCTGTCATTTTTATTTGGAGAGTGATATTTATTTAATTATTTTTTAAGATGATTAATAGATAAATTCCTCACGTCCAGAAATTTATTTTAGAATTTTTGGGGTTCCAGATCTTGCGCTAGCTACAGATTACTACAGACTGTTCTGTTTTTGACAGATTCTGTTTTTCGCGTGTTGTTTGCTTATTTTGATGAATCTATGGCTAGTAAAATAGTTTATAAACCATAGATAAGTTGGAATACAGTAGTTTTAACACCAATATAAATAAATAATGAGTTCATTACAGTACCTTGAAGTGGTCTTTTGTTTTCTTTCGCTAACGGAGCTCACGAGATTTTCTACTTTAAGTTTTGTGTTGTGAAGTTTTCAAGTTTTGGGTAAAGATTTGATGGATTATGGAACAAGGAGTGGCAAGAGCCTAAGATTGGGGATGCCCATGGCACCCCCAACATAATCTAAGGACACCTAAAAGCCAAAGCTTGGGGATGCCCCGGAATGCATCCCCTCTTTCGTCGATTTCTATCGGTAACTTTACTTGGAGCTGTATTTTTATTCACCACATGATATGTGTTTTGCTTGGAGCGTCTTTTATGATTTGAGTCTTTGCTTGTTAGTCTACCACAGTCATCATTGCTGTACACACCTTTTTAGAGAGCCATACATAATTTGGAATTTGATAGAATACTCTATGTGGTTCACTTATATCTTTTGAGCTCTATAGTTTTACTCTAGTGCTTCACTTATATCTTTTGAGTTCTATAGTTTTGCTCTAGTGCTTCACTTATATCTTTTAGAGCACGGTGGTGGATTTGTTTTATAGAAACTATTGATCTCTCATGCTTCACTTAGATTATTTTGAGAGTCTTAATAGCATGGTAATTTGCTTAATAATAATATGCTTGGTATTCAAGATTTGTAAAACTTTCTTTTGAGTGCATTGAATACTAAGAAAAAATTTGATGCTTGATAATTGTTTTGAGATATGAGGATGGTGATATTAGAGTCATGCTAGTTGAGTAGTTGTGGATTTGAGAAATGCTTGTGTTAAAGTTTGTGATTCCCGTAGCATGCACGTATGGTGAACCGTTATGTGATGAAGTCGGAAGCATGATTTATTTATTGGTTGTCTTCCTTATGAGTGGCGGTCGGGGACGAGCGATGGACTTTTCCTACCAATCTATCCCCTAGGAGCATGCGCGTAATACTTTGCTTTGATAACTTCTAGATTTTTGCAATAAGTATATGAGTTCTTTATGACTAATGTTGAGTCCATGGATTATACGCACTTTCCTTCCTTCCACCATTGCTAGCCTCTCTAATACCGCGCACTTTTCGCCGGTATCATACACCCACCAAATACCTTCCTCAAAACAGCCACCATACCTACCTTTCATGGCATTTCCATAGCCATTCCGAGATATATTGGCATGCAACTTTCCATCGTTCCATTCCTTATGACACGGTCCATCATTGTCATATTGCTAGCATGATCATGTAGTTGACATCGTATTTGTGGCAAAGCCACTGTTCATAATTCTTTCATACATGTCACTCTTAATTCATTGCATATCCCGGTACACCGCTGGAGGCATTCATATAGAATCATATTTTGTTCTAAGTATTGAGTTGTAATTGTTGCGTTGTAAGAAAAATAAAAAGTGTGATGATCATTATTTTTAGAGCATTGTCCCAAGTGAGGAAAGGATGATGGAGACTATGATTCCCCCACAAGTCGGGATGAGACTCCGGATGAAAAATAAAAAAAAGAGGCCATAAAAAAAGAAAAGGCCCAAACAAAAAATGAGAGAAAAAGAGAGAAGGGACAATGTTACTATCCTTTTACCACACTTGTGCTTCAAAGTAGCATCATGATCTTCATGATAGAGAGTCTCTCATTCTGTCACTTTCATATACTAGTGGGAATTTTTCATTATAGAACTTGGCTTGTATATTCCAATGATGGGCTTCCTCAAAATGCCCTTGGTCTTCGTGAGAAAGCGAGTTGGATGCACACCCACTTAGTTTCTTTTGTTGAGCTTTCATATACTTATAGCTCTAGTGAATCCGTTGCATGGAAATCTCTACTCACTCACATTGATATCTATTGATGGGCATCTCCATAGCTCGTTGATACGCCTAGTTGATGTGAGACTATCTTCCCATCTTTTTTTTCTTCTCCACAACCACCATTCTATTCGACATATAGTGCTATATCCATGGCTCACGCTCATGTATTGCGTGAAGATCGAAAAAGTTTTGAAAATGTCAAAAGTATGAAACAATTGCTTGGCTTGTCATCGGGGGTTGTGCATGATTTAAATACTTTGTATGGTGAAGATAGAGCATAGCCAGACTATATGATTTTGTAGGGATAGCTTTCTTTGGCCATGTTATTTTGAGAAGACATAATTGCTTTGTTAGTATGCTTGAAGTATTATTATTTTTATGTCAGCATGAACTTTTGTCTTGAATATTTTGAATCTGAGTATTCATACCACAGTTAAGAAGATTTACATTGAAATTATGCCAAGTAGCACTTCGCATCAAAAATTCTGTTTTTATCATTTACCTACTTGAGGACGAGTAGGAATTACGTCTCCAACGTATCTATAATTTTTGATTGCTCCATGCTATATTACCTACTGTTTTGCACTATATTGGGATTTATTTTCCACTTTTATATTATTTTTTGGACTAACCTATTAACCGGAGGCCCAACCCAGAATTGCTGTTTTTTGCCTATTTCAGTGTTTCGGAGAAACAGAATATCAAACGGAGTCCAAACGGAATGAAACCTTCGGGAACACGATTTTCTCATCAGATAAGACCCAGGAGACTTGGACCCTCTGTCAAGAAAGCCACGAGGCGGTCACGAGGGTGGAGGGCGCGCCCCCTGCCTCGTGGGCCCCTCGAAGCTCCAACGACATACTCCTTCCTCCTATATATACCTGTGTACCCACAAACGATCAGATACGGAGCCAAAAACCTAATTCCACCGCCGCAACTTTCTGTATCCACGAGATCCCATCTCGGGGCCTGTTCTGGAGCTCTGCCGGAGGAGGCATCGATCACGGAGGGCTTCTACATCATCATCCAAGCCCCTCCGATGAAGTGTGAGTAGTTTACTTCAGACCTACGGGTCCATAGTTAGTAGCTAGATGGCTTCTTCTCTCTTTTTGGATCTCAATACAATGTTCTCCCCCTCTCTCGTGGAGATCTATTCGATGTAATCTTCTTTCTGCGGTGTGTTTGTTGAGACCGATGGATTGTGGGTTTATGATCCAGTCTATCTATGAATAATATTTGAATCTTCTCTAAATTCTTTTATGTATGATTGGTTATCTTTGCAAGTCTCTTCGAATTATCAGTTTGCTTTGGCCTACTAGATTGGTTTTTCTTGCCATGGGAGAAGTGCTTAGCTTTGGGTTCGATCTTGCGGTGTCCTTTCCCAGTGACAGAAGGGGCAGCAACGCACGTATTGTATTGTTTCCATCGAGGATAACAAGATGGGTTTTTATCATATTGCATGAAACTATCCCTCTACATCATGTCATCTTGCTTAAGGCGTTACTCTATTTTTAACTTAGTACTCTAGATGCATGCTGGATAGCGGTCGATGAGTGGAGTAATAGTAGTAGATGCAAGCAGGAGTCGGTCTACTTGTCTCGGACGTGATGCCTATATACATGATCATACCTAGATATTCTCATAACTATGCTCAATTCTGTCAATTGCTCAACAGTAATTTGTTCACCCACCGTAGAATACTTATGCTCTTGAGAGAAGCCACTAGTGAAACCTATGGCCCCCGGGTCTCTTTCTCATCATATCAATATCCATCACTTTATTATTGCTTTTCTTGTTACTTTACCCTTTTACTTTTTACTTTGCATCTGTATACCAAAAATACCAAAAATATTATCTATCATCTCTATCAGATCTCACTTTCATAAGTGACCGTGAAGGGATTGACAACCCCTAAGCGCGTTGGTTGCGTTGAGCTATTGTTTTTGTGTAGGTACGAGGGACTCGCGCATAGCCTCCTACTGGATTGATACCTTGGTTCTCAAAAACTAAGGGAAATACTTACTCTACTTTGCTGCATCATCCTCTCCTCTTCGGGGAAATCCAACGCAGTGCTCAAGAGGTAGCACCCCCAAGGATGGAGAGGTGGTAGTATTTGTTGATCATGTGAGCCGTGGTTTTAAACCGCCCGGATCCAAGTTCTTTCGTGATGTGCTTGCCAGCTTCCAGATCCACCCTCAAGATATTGGACCGAACCCTGTGTCCAATATTTGCCACTCTCAAGTGTTCTGTGAGGCCTATCTGCAAGAAGAGCCAAACGTGGAATTATTTAGGGATTTTTTCTACTTGAACCGCCGTACTGAATTTGTAGACGGGCCCAACACTGAACTTGGCAGCGTATCCATTCAAAAAAAGGAAGGACTTCAGCTTTCCCCAAGCCAAACTTCATAGTCATCCCAAAGATTGGAACCAGACATGGTTCTATTGTAAGGATACTTGCCCTGAAGATGAGAACCCTCTGCTGGGTTATCATGCTCACCGGCTTACCAACACACACCCATTTCCGCAACGACTGACTGCCAAGGAACGGTCCACATACGCACCACAACTCGCCAAGCTCAGAGCTTTCATGGCTAACGGTTTGACAGGAGTTGACTTGGCTCGCTGTTGGATATCTTGGAGCATTTTACCGTTAAGCCATCGCCCCGGTTTAATGTGTCAGTACATAGGGGACTTCAAAGATCCTCAATGACATATTGATATTCAGCTAACAGAGGCTGAAGTCACCGAGTCTGTTAAGAAAATATTGGATGAATCGGTGGCTATCTGCAGCAAAACAGGGCTTAGTCCCTTCTCCGTTTCTAATAAACCGCTAGTTGTAAGACTTGCCTCACTCCTGTTTGTACTTGATATTCTTAACTGTGTACTCTTTGATATCCTTTGTCCATCTTTTAACAGGGTGACGACCCATTTTGGAAGAAGAAGCCGCAGGATAAACCGGCCAAGACCCCTCGACCAAAGACGAAGGTTGTCAAAAGACCTGCCAAGAAAAACACAGCTGAACCCATCGGTTTAAACCTTGATGATGACCTTGATGATCCGGACGTAGAGATAGAACTTGACTCTCTTGGTTCATTTTTCATACACCTCATTGACAATGATTATTATCAGGATGACGCTAAAGGCGGCCAAGACGATGACGCAGAGGTAATTATCCTTTCCTCTAGTTCAGACCCTCTGCCAACACAAAAAATCCGTCAAGCAGTCCGGAAAGTAAGATTTTCTCACCCCCTAGCTCACTTGGACCCACATTTCTTTTGAAGGAACACCAACACGAAGCTCGCCGCAGGACCCGGCACAGTGGCCAAGTAGTCACTTCAGCCGATTTAAGGAACACTCCGGTTCGGAAACGTCGATCTGAGGTCTCAAACACTTCTGATACTTCTTATCCCAAGGCAGGTTATTTCCAACAACCTCTTAATCCATCCGATTCAAATTATCAGGGAACGCCTCTTTCATCATCTGGCGAGTCAACGGCCACACAACTCCCTCCTCTTAATACTATCCCTGGGTACACACTTTAAACTTACTCCTTTTGACGCTTTATACTTGCGTGTTATACTAACCTTTATATCTTTTTCTTTCAGAGCCAAGGCCAGACCCAGCAAGAAAGCTCGGGTAGATAAACCGTCTGATGACAATGTGGTTATTGAACCGGAGAGAACTCCAGGACCTGAATGAACAAATGCTGATGCCATGTTTGATGATCTGCCGCCTCAAGATAATGACTTTGTTGTTGAACAAGAAGTTGATGCAACAGGCCATGCTGATAAACCGGTGAAAGGATCGAGAAGAGGTGTCTAGAGGGGGGTGATTAGACACTAAGTGCTAAAAGTTGCAGTTTTTAATTTTCTTAAGTTGAAGTGGAGTTTAGGCACAAGTTTAACAAACACAATACATATCAAGCAAGCATGCAAAGAGTATATGAGCAGCGGAAAGTAAAGCATGCAACTTGCAAGAATGTAAAGAGATGGGATTGGAGTGTGCAAATGCAATTTGGAGACACGGATATTTTTGAGACGTGGTTCCGATAGGTGGTGCTATCGTACATCCACGTTGATGGAGACTTCAACCCACGAAGGGTAACGGCTGCGCGAGTCCACGGAGGGCTCCACCCATGAAGGGTCCACGAAGAAGCAACCTTGTCTATCCCACCATGGCCGTCGCCCACGAAGGACTTGCCTCACTAGCGGTAGATCTTCACGAAGTAGGCGATCTCCTTACCCTTACAAACTCCTTGGTTCAACTCTACAATCTTGTCGGAGGCTCCCAAGTGACACCTAGCCAATCTAGGACACAACACTCTCCAAGAAGTAACAAATGGTGTGTTGATGATGAACTCCTTGCTCTTGTGCTTCAAATGATAGTCTCCCCAACACTCAACTCTCTCTCACAGGATATGGATTTGGTCGAAAGAGGATTTGAGTGGAAAGCAACTTGGGGAAGGCTAGAGATCAAGATTCATATGGTAAGAATGGAATATCTTGGCCTCAACACAAGTGTAGGTGGTTCTCTCTCAGAAAAAGGTAAGTTGGAAGTGTAAGTTTGTTCTGATGGCTCTCTCCACGAATGAAGAGGTGGTGGAGGGGTATATATAGCTTCCGCACAAAATCTAACCGTTACACACAACTTGCCAATCTTGGTGGGACCGAATTGATAAACTCGGTCGGACCGATTCAGCAAAGCTAGTGACCGTTAGGGTTTTCGGTGGGACCGGCTGGATCAACTCGGTCGGACCGATGTGCTAGGGTTAGGGTAAATCCAAAACAAGGTTTGACCGATTACTCAAGCTCGGTGGGTCCGATTTGGGTAATAAGCGAAACAGAGAGTTGGCCAACCAAACTCGGTGGGGCCGATTGCATATCTCGGTGGGACCAAAAATATTGCAACAGGTAACAGAGAGTGAGGGAGTCCTGGATTAGGGGGTATCCGGACAGCCGGATTATATCCTTTGCTGGACTGTTGGACTATGAAGATACAAGATTGAAGACTTCGTCTCGTGTCCGGATGGAACTCTACTTGGCGTGGAAGGCAAGCTAGGAAGTACCGATATGGATATCTCCTCCTCTGTAACCGACCTTGTGTAACCCTAGCCCCCTCCGGTGTCTATATAAACCGGAGGGTTTTAGTCTGTAGGACAACATACAATCATACCATAGGCTAGCTTCTAGGGTTTAGCCTCTCTGATCTCGTGGTAGATCAACTCTTGTAATACTCGTATCATCAAGAATAAATCAAGCAGGACGTAGTGTTTTACCTCCATCAAGAGGGCCCGAACCTGGGTAAAACATCGTGTCCCCTGCCTCCTGTTACCATCCGCCTTAGACGCACAGTTCGGGACCCCCTACCCGATATCCGCCGGTTTTGACACCGACATTGGTGCTTTCAATGAGAGTTCCTCTGTGAAGTCGCCGTAAGGAAGGATGCCTCATCTCGTTGTTAAAAACAACATTACCGCCAAACTCTCCAGCTAGGCAGTTTCGTCATGACTGCCTGTTCGGCCGCTGCATCGACGATGACTTCTCGGGTCATCAAAAACAGCCTCCACGTCGGCTCAGAATTCACCAAGCAGATGGATCCAATGGAGCTCTCTTCCCTAAACGAACTCTTGGATCGCATCGCCGCCTTGGGAGTCGCTACGGACTATGATCGGATTGGGCTTAAACCCGATCAAAGGGAGATTAACTCTCCATCGGTCACCCATCACGTTGCAGTGGTGGAGGAACAATGCGGCAACTCTTCCTCTATTTTGAGGGCTAACTATGTCCGGATTCCTGAGCTCTCCAAGACGGATACCCGCTTACGGAGGACATCACCCCAGCCCTGAACCTAGAATCAGGCAGCAGGCCAGACTTATCGGGCAATACTCCGGAACCCGAAGTTCCAAGATTGGAAACTCCTCGGCCCCTGGGTCTCGGATCGGGTAGGGGTTCGTACTCAAATCCACCCACCCACCCATACATAAACGATCTTTCCCACATCAGGCAAGAGACCCATGAAACAGTACATCATTATTGGGCCAGATTCCTCCTTGTGATGAACAAGGTTAAGGACTGTCGCGAGGAAGATGAAGTCTCACTTTTCTGCAATAATTGCATGGACAAGGGAATCCTTAACGCCTTAAGTCGCCGTGACATATCACGCTTCACTGACTTGGTGTCCATATTACGAAAGTACTGTGCGATGGAAAGCGCCTGGAAAACCGAAACAAAATTTTGGGACAATCCGGCTCCGAATATACACCCAGTCCAAAGTAAAAGGGTACACTATCATAAAACACCCAAGCTAGTTGCTAAGAAACAAAAACCCTCTACAGGGCATGGAACCGTACTAGAGGGATGGCTTAACGGACCCTGCAAAATTCATAGTACCGTGGATACAATACCAACGCACAGCCTTAGAGCATGTTGGATACTCCGGCAGGTGGCCAAAAGTGGTGAGGATCTTCTTATCCCAAATGCCACAGAGCACCATCCCATGGATAACAATACAGTGTTGACAGTCTTTGAGACCTTCGCGTCAAATAATAGGCGCAAGCGAACACTCCGCAGCATGGCCGAAATCTGCCACATAGCAGCAATAAATCCATGGAGTGACACGGCTATTACCTTCAATGCCAGTGACGAACCTAAATTCCGAACAGCCCGAGCACCAGCCGCACTGGTCCTCAGTCCAATTGTGGACGGCTTTCGACTCACCAAAGTACTCATGGACGGCGGCAGCGAATTAAACCTCATCTATGAGGAAACTCTTCAAAAAATGGAAATAGGCCGGAACCGCATTGAGCAAAGTAGCACAACCTTTAGGGGAATCATACCCGGTCGGGAGGCACGATGCGCTGGGAAAATCACACTAGATGTGGTATTCGGTACGCTAGAGAACTATAGGTCCGAAGAAATTACATTTCAAGTGGCCCCGTTCAGCAGTGGATACCACGCCCTTTTAGGACGTGAGGCGTTCACGATCTTCCAAGCCGTACCCCATTATGGGTACATGAAGCTCAAAATGCCCAGGCCCAACGGAATCATCACCCTCGCCAGTGATCCGGACACAGCACTCCGCGCCGAAAACAAAACAGTCGCACTGGCCCTCGAGGCATTATCCGAAGCCCTCTTGGCCGAGGAATTAACCACGCTACGCTCCATAGTGGACAAGGACGACGTGATACTCGATAAGAGATCCAAGTCCACCTCTTTTAAACCAGCGGATGAAATAGTCAAATTCCAAGTCCGCCCAACGGACCCTACAAAAACAGCCTCCATCGGGGCACAATTAAACCCCGCCATGGACGCCGCACTACGAGAGTTCCTGCGCGAGAATTGGGACATATTCGCATGACATCCCTCAGACATGCCAGGAATCCCACGTAGGCTGGCCGAGCATAGCCTCAATATCCTAAAGCGATTCAAGCCGGTCAAGCAATCTCTTCGGCGTTTCTCCGAATCTAAGAGACAGGCCATGGGAGAGGAACTAACCAAGTTATTGGAGGCCGGATTCATCAGAGAAATAAAACACCCAGACAGGCTAGCAAACCTGGTGATGGTACCAAAGAAGGATAAATCCTGGCGCCTTTGTGTCGATTTCAAGGACCTCAATAAAGCTTGCCCAAAGGATCCCTTCCCCCTCCCCCGCATCGATCAAATTACCAATGCTACCGCAGGACACGAGTCGTTGTGTTTCCTCGACGCATACTCTGGTTACCACCAAATCAATATGGCGGAGTCCGACCAAGCCGCAATGGCAGTCATCACACCATACGGTCCCTTTTGTTTCAACACAATGCCTTTTGGGCTCAAAAACGCTGGCGCAACATATCAGCACATGATTCAGACATGTCTAGAGAAACAAATCGGCAAAATAGTAGAGGCATACGTAGACGATGTGGTCGTCAAAACCAAACACGTCGACTCTTTGATAGACGACTTGAGTCTCACATTCGACAACCTCCGAACATACAACATCAAGCTCAATCCGGAAAAATGCGTTTTCGGCGTACCAGCCGGAAAGCTCCTGGGTTTCATTGTCTCCAGTAGAGGTATTGAAGCTAATCTGGCCAAAATCCAGGCTTTGTCACAGTTGGCTACCCCAACAGACCTCAAACAAATCCAGAAGTTAACTGGATGCGTGGCGGCTCTAAGCTGCTTTATCTCCTGCTTAGGAGAAAAGGCTTTACCCCTTTATCGCCTCCTTCGACACACCGAACACTTCGAGTGGACGGATGCTGGCACAGCCGGATTGGAAGAAATAAAGGCCATTTTGGCAACCAACCCAATCCTGGCCGTGCCAAACATCGGCGAACCAATGCTGTTGTACATTGCGGCAACTCATCAAGTTGTAAGCACAGTGCTCGTCGTCAAACGAGAAGCATACGGACATAAATTCCCTCTTCAAAAGCTGGTATACTATGTATCCACTGTCCTCACTCCATGCAAATCACGGTACCCACATTATCAAAAGATAGCCTATGCGGTATTCATGGCATCCTGGAAGATGCGACACTACTTTCAAGAGTGTTCGATTACAGTAGCCTCAGAAGTGCCACTTAATGATATTATAAACAACCGCGACGCTACGGGCCGGATTGCCAAATGGGCCATTGAGCTCCTCTCGTTTGACATAACATGCAAACCTCGACGAGCCATTAAGTCGCAAGTATTGGCTGACTTTGTCACCGAATGGACGGAGGCCGAACTCCCTAAAGAGTACGGAGCATACTCCAATTGGATCATGCACTTCAACGGTTCTAAAATGCTGGCTGCTCTAGGGGCTGGCGTTGTCCTGACGTCCCGAACCGGAGATACCGTTCAGTACGTACTGCAAATATTGTATACAGACTCCAAGAACGCAGCCGAATACAAAGCTCTGTTGCATGGTCTTTGGATGGCAGTCTCCATGGGCATTCAACGCATGGAGGTGCGCGGGGATTCAAACCTCGCAATATCCCAAATAAATGGAGACTTTGACGCCAAGGATCTGAAAATGGCGGCCTACTGAAACGCCGTCCTAAAAATGTCAGCTCGGTTCGAGGGGCTCGAATTTCACCATGTGGCTCGGGAAAACAATCAGGCGGCGGATATCCTCGCCCGCATAACGCGATGCAGTCTCCCCCAACATATTTTTGGAGAGGCTGTTCAAGCCATCCGTAGTATGGGAAGGGGACACCGGTAAGAATAGTCCAGACCCGACCGAAATACCCGATACCGAACACTCTGACACAATCGGAGGCTCCGCCACCGAAATAACACCTTCAGCCCATGTAATGATGGCCATCATAGCCCCGTGGACAGAACCATTCCTGACCTACCTAACTAGGCAGGAACTTCTGGAGGACCAAAATGAGGCACGCTGCATAGTGCGGCGATCTAAGGCCTACAGGGTCCATGAGGGAGAATTGTATAAAAAAAGCACTACCGGAGTCCTTCAAAGGTGCATCTCCAAAGAGGAAGGGCGGAACCTTTTGGCAGAAATTCACGCCGGACTCGGCGGTCACCACGCCGCAGCCCGAGCTCTTGTAAGCAAGGCCTTCCATACAGGATTCTATTGGCCAACGGCCCGGGCAGATGCATAGGACTTGGTCCAACGTTGCGCCGGTTGCCAGCTCTTTGCAAATCAAAGCCACATGCCACCCACCGCCCTCCAAACAATCCTCATTGTCGATGTCAAAACCGGCGGATCTTAGGAAGGGGGTCCCGAATTGTGCGTCTAAGGCGGATGGTAACAGGAGGCAGGGGACACGATGTTTTACCTAGGTTCAGGCCCTCTTGATGGAGGTAAAACCCTACGTCCTGCTTGATTAATATTGATGATATGGGTAGTACAAGAGTAGATCTACCACGAGATCAGAGAGGCTAAACCCTAGAAGCTAGCCTATGGTATGATTGTCTGTTATTGTCCTACGGACTAAAACCCTCCAGTTTATATAGACACCGGAGGGGGCTAGGGTTACACAAGGTCGGTTACAAAGGAGGAGATATACATATCCGAACTGCCTAGCTTGCCTTCCACGCCAAGTAGAGTGCCATCCGGACATGGGGCGAAGCCTTCAATCTTGTATCTTCATAGTCCAATAGTCTGGCCAAAGGATATAGTCCGGCTGTCCAGAGACCCCCTAATCCAGGAGTCCCTCAGTAGCCCCTGAACCAGGCTTCAATGACGATGAGTCCGGCGCGCAGTGTTGTCTTCGGCATTGCAAGGCGGGTTCCTCCTCCGAATACATCACGGAAGAATTTGAATACAAGGATAGTGTCCGACCCTACAAAATAAGTTCCACATACCACCGTAGAGAGAATAATATTTCCACAAATCTAATCTGCTGACTTGTTTTGGAAACACGACATTAAGCCATGGCCCAGTGATTACCCGAACCGTTTCCTTTAACTAGCTCCGCACATAACGCGAGGTAGTTTTTTGACACGTCTTGTCAAAGCAGAGATCGTGTCCCCCTTATTACAAGATTCTCATCAATACGGGCATGGGTAACCCAACTGTGCCATCGATTACGGCACTTGGGGGATAAGCGAGTTTTATCAGGCTAGTGGGGACGCATAGTTTCGTCCGCCCATATAAAGGGACAAGGATTCACCTTTTCATCCACGCGTTCTTCCTCCTTTGCTCATCCATTTTCGCACACTCGAGCTCCAGCGCCCAAGTCCGCATTTCCCACCTCAACCTTCTCCAACCATGTCCGGAGCGGGAGGCAAGTGGATGGTCTCCTCCATCACGGAGGGACACATCAAGAAGCTGAGGAGAGCCGGATACCTGCCCGACGACATCGCGCACCGGCTCCCAGATGAGGGGCAGCTCATCCTCACCACCAGGCCCCACGAGAGGGTAGTGTTTCTTACCCATTTCCTCCACGGACTGGGATTCCCTCTCCACCCATTCGTCCGGGGGCTCATGTTCTACTACGGCCTGGATTTCCACGATCTGGCCCCGAACTTCATCCTCAATATCTCGGCGTTTATCGTCATGTGCGAGGCCTTCCTCCGCATCCAGCCCCACTTCAGCTTATGGCTGAAGACCTTTAATGTCAAGCTGAAGGTAGTGAGCGGCTGCCAGGCAGAGTGCGGAGGTGCCATGTTGGGCAAGATGCCCAACGTCACCTGGCTCGAGGGCTCCTTCGTGGAGACCGTAAAGGGGTGGCAATCGGGGTGGTTCTATATCACCGAGCCGCGTGACCCCGAATGGGCAGCGGCCCCCGAGTTCCGATCTAGCATCCACACGCGGCTCACCTCCTAGCAAGAGAAGGGCCTATCCTGGGGTAGTTCGGTAGAGCTGACCGGACTCCAAACATGTATCCAAAACATGGTGAGTAAGAAGCTCAAACTCGTCAACATAGTCCAGGTCATGCTCATCCGCCGGATCCTCCCGTGTCAACGACGGGCTTTCAACTTGTGGGAGTTTGACCCGGCCCAGAACCGAACTCTAAACAGGCTCTTTGACACAACACACGAGGATGCCTGGAAGGTTCTATTCAAGGGTGCCGAGGTCCCTCCCTCTCTCACCGAGGACCGCGGGCTAAGCGCGAAGCGCCGAGCGCATTCGGTGAGTTCTATACATCCAGTAGGATATTTTATTTCCCCTAGCTTAATTATGCGCGGGGTATGATCTCCATGCCTTTGACATGACTGTGTGGAGACGTCGGGGCAGATTAACTGTCCGGCCCCTCTACCCGAAGACACTGCGGATGCTTTCCTTACGGAGATGCTGACTCCGGCCCCTTATAAGGTGCCGGAGAAGACCAAGAAAGCCAAGGGAACCCGAAAGAGTTCCCGACGCCAGGCGTCATCGGACTCATCGTCCGATAACTCTGCGACACACTCCTCCCCCGAAGACGAGGAGGAAGAAGAAGATGCTCCCCCTTTAGTTGGGGGAGACAAGAAAAGGAAGGCTGCCCCAACTGGGGAGGCCGAAGGGTCCAAGAAGGGAAGGACTCTCCTTTCGAACAGTTCCACCACCGCCGCCGAAGGCGAAGACGAGCGGCTGCTCAGGGCCAAGCCCCTGGCGAAGTCGTAAGTATTCGGATACTAGAGTAACTCATAGCATTCCTTTGTCGCACTGCTTCCCCTAACGCTGAATATGATTATGCAGGCTGCCACAAGCCCGTATCGATGTATCGTCGGATGGCTCCCTGGGCTCGTCGGATATGGATAGCGATCCACTTCCGACCGCCACCTCCCCTTGCCCTATGGACGACGCCGAGGTATTGTCTCAAGAGGCACCGGGTTGAGGGGAGACAGTCCTGGAGGCACCTCAAGGCGACCTTCCGGACTCCGGGAGCAGAGGGAACAAGGCCCCTGAGGGCTCCGAGTTCGGCCCTCAGCCGAACACCGCGCCGGAACCTCCAGTGGTTCCGGACTCAGGCAGGCGGCCTCCTTCCAAGAGGGGCAAGACGCCTGTGCCGGTGATCTCTGTCCATCCAGAGGCGCTGGACAATCTGCTGGGAGCGCTTCGCAGCGCTTCCATCGACAAGGAGCACCGTACTATTATGAGTGTGGTGGTCCAGAAGGTTCAATCCGCCATGAGAGGATTGACTGAAGCCTGTGCAAGCCTTCTAACAGGCTTTGAGGTAAGTGTTTAAAATATAGGAAAAATGTTACCGCATAGACAGTAGCCCCTGATGCTCTGTTCGGTGTTCACAAAGAAAAGCCGAACAAAGGATCAAACAATATCGCAGGAGTCTAATATAAGTATGTCAATATGCGTATGCAGGCTTCGCTGCTGGCATCTGCCGCACCGAATGCGGAGGTCGCCGCACTGAAGCAGGACCTTAAAGGGTCCAAGGACGAGCTCGGCCTTGCCAAGAGGCAGCTCGAGGAGAACAAAGGTAAGTAGTACCTAGTCTATGGATATGTATAAAAAGAATGTGATTGCAAAATGACAGGATCATCATGAATTTGCCAGGGGCCATGACCGAAGTGGCGACCCTAAAGCAAGCGCTGTCCGAGGCCGAAGATAAAGCGGCCAAGGAGCGCACCAAGCGGGAAAGGCAAGAGGCTCGGGTGGGCGAGGTGCAGCAAGAGCTCCAGGATCTCGTGACAAAGCACGAGGCGTTGGAGCTTGACGCGAAGACGCGAGAGTCTAAGCTTGCCGCGGCCCTCGAGAGCGCAAAGAGTGCCAAGCCCGAAGCCCAAAAGGCCCTCCAAGAGATTGACGCGATGAAGAAAATAGCAGCGGGTAAGGCATTCCATATGCAAAGCAAGCATGTGAGAGTAAATTACCTATTACTTACCCAAATACGGAGCTCTCCAGGAGCATTCGTAGATTTACCCCACAGCGTGTCGGATGCCGCACAGTTTTACCAGGCCGAGGAGGGAAGCTCTACGGAGAAGCTGTTCTGGTCTCAGTATACTGGGACCGAACACCCGATGCCTCTGAGCGACCAGCTAAAGCAGCTGGTCGAGCTACACAAGGCGGCCGAACAGGCCATGAAGGGCCTTATAGTCCGGCTGTGGCCTGGCGACGCCCTTCCGAACAGCTACTTCGGCCTGGTGAGGCGGCTGGTGGATGCCTGCCCACGGCTGGAAGTCGTCAAGCGGTCCGCCTGCATTGAAGGTGCACGCCGGGCTTTCGCCCGTGTGAAGGTGCAATGGGCCAAGCTAGACGCCGTGAAGCTGATCAAGGAAGGACCGCCGCAGGGCAAGGAGCATCGCACCCCCAAAATTTATTATGAGGGTGTCTTGAAGGGTGGCCGTCTTGTAGCGGACGAATGTCCAAAGGATGTAATATTTGAGTAAACTTGCTCGTGTGATCCTGTATGATGAAAACTTGTTTCATATGCGCTATGCAACGCTTGTTTGAATTTAAAATATTACCTTCTGTTTGGCTATTTATCCAATCTGAGAGATGGCTAATCCTCGGCTTCTGCCCCCATGCCGCGAGTGCTGGGGTGTTCGGGATAAACCTGAGCACTCTTGTTCCCATTTTTGGGTCCTTCGAGGGAGGTGCTCAGCACAGCGAACAAGGCAACCGGACTAATACTGCTTTATCACTCTTACTTAGCCATAGAATTCTATAATTTTAAATTTTGGCGAAGGCCCTGGTATTCAGAAGGCCGAATTCGGGGCACGATACACGCCTTTAAGCCGGACAGGACCGGCTCCTCGCTCTAAGCGGCATAAGTCTTTAGGGACGCGAAACCTCGCCGAACAGCGACCAGTCTCTCACCTGATCATGACAGTCAGTTTTAGCTTTCTCTACTGAGGTGCTTAGCCCAGCAGAACCGGGGCACAATCGTAGTAGTTCTCCTAGTGCTACCTTAGCCGATAGAGCGGAACGTAAGGTACCAAAACATAGGAGCCGGGCAAACCCAACATTTGACCAAAGACATGATTCGGAGATGATACATATAATGCTATATGTTCGGGGTGCCGCACTTGTGAAAGTGTTCGGACTTCTCTAACCATATTGTGGGGCACTTAAGCCCCTGGTGTATTGGCCATACCAAAGTGTACGGTTGCAAGGCGTCATTAATGAACACATATATAAAAAAAGAATGCAATAATAGTCTTAATGCTATGCATTGTTTATTCAAAAAGGTGCGTTAAAGCAGAATGATACAGATAGTGCGATAAGCAAAAAGTAGGACTATGTCCCTTCCAAGGGCAAGCCGAGGAATAGTATTAAACCAAATATTTCACTCATTATCGTAATCCACCTGGGAGTTCCGTGGTGTGACGTAGATTTCTTCCTCCTTGGTTGCTGCATCATGTGTTCGATAATCATGCTGCCGAACAGGATTTCCAGAGATTAAAGTCCTGAAAGAGAAAAATAATAAAGCGGGAAGCCCCTAGTGTGGTTTAAGCCGTGTATTGGGGCGTGCCGTAGTTGTGCCCCCCTCCCCGCCTGTGCCCATGGTATTTTTAATGCGTAATTATGTACGCGTGGCACGAATTTCACCGTTTGGCTTGGGCCGGGTGGGGGCCGCATTGCTACGCGAGCTCAGATCATGCCAGGCGGTCTAGTTGCCGGTTACTCCGAGCGCGCTTGAAGGTGTCCGGGTCTTGAAACGCCGAACTGGTGGATTGCCTTGAGAGGCTGCTTTACACTTCTGCTGCGAGGGCCGCAGTGTGCTCCTCCGTATGGAGAGAGCGCTCTGTGTTTCCATTAACTGTGATGACCCCTCGAGGTCCTGGCATCTTGAGCTTGAGGTATGCATAATGCGATACCGCATTGAATCTTGCAAATGCGGTTCGCCGAGCAGTGTATGATAGCCACCGCGGAACGGGACTATATCGAAGATTAATTCTTCGCTTAGGAAGTTATCCGGGGATCCGAAGACCACTTCCAGTGTAATTGAGCCTGTGCAATGGGCCTCTACACCTGGAATGACGCCTTTAAAGGTCGTTTTTGTGGGTTTGATCCTTGAGGGGTCTATACCCAATTTGCGCACTGTGTCCTGGTAAAGCAGGTTCAGGCTGCTGCCGCCATCCATAAGGACTCGAGTGAGGTGAAATCCGTCGATGATTGGGTCTAGGACCAGTGCGGCGAATCCGCCATGACGGATACTAGTGGGGTGGTCCCTACGATCGAAGGTAATCGGACAGGAGGACCATGGGTTGAACTTTGGGGCGACTGGCTCCAACGCATATACGTCCCTGAGCGCACGCTTCCGCTCCCTCTTGGGGATGTGGGTTGCGTATATCATGTTCATCGTCCGCACTTGTGGGGGGAACCTCTTCTGTCCTCCAATGTTCAGCTGCCGGGGCTCTTCCTCGTCATCGCTATGTGGCCCCTTATCTTTGTTTTCGGCAATTAACTTGCCGGCCTGCTTGAATACCCAACAATCCCTATTGGTGTGGTTGGCTGGCTTGTCGGGGGTGCCGTGTATTTGACACGAGCGATCAAGTATGCGGTCCAAACTGGACGGGCCCGGAGTGCTTCGTTTGAATGGGTTTTTCCACAAACCGGGTTTAGAGCCTTTGAATCCGGCATTGACTATCATATCTTCAGTATTATCGCTGTTAATGCAGCGCTTATGTTTGTTGCGACATGACCTGCTATTGCCGTCCTTGGTATCCGAAGTAACATGGTTCTTTGATATGTTATTACTGCGAGCCAGCCAGCTGTCTTCTCCCGCACAAAAGCGGGTCATGAGTGTCGTGAGGGCTGCCATAGATTTTGGCTTTTCCTGACCAAGGTGCTAGGCTAGCCACTCATCGCGGATGTTGTGCTTGAAAGCTGCTAGGGCCTCCGCCTCCGGACAGTCGATGATTTGATTTTTCTTTGTTAGGAACCATGTCCAGAATTGCCTGACCGATTCCTCTGGCTGCTGAATTATATGGCTTAGATCATCGGTGTCTGGTGGTCGCACGTAAGTGCCCTGAAAGTTGCCGAGGAATGCGGCTTCCAGATCTTTCTGCTGGCAAGCTGTTGAGCCAATGCCGAGCTGGTCCTCTAAGTTTGAGTGGGAGGTATTTGATTGCGTGTAGGTCATCACCGTGGGCCATGTGGATGTG
Organism: Triticum urartu; assembly: GCF_003073215.2. Classification (NCBI taxonomy): domain Eukaryota; kingdom Viridiplantae; phylum Streptophyta; class Magnoliopsida; order Poales; family Poaceae; genus Triticum; species Triticum urartu. Next base: position 420,508,102 of record NC_053027.1, read on the forward strand.
CAGGAGGAAATCCTTGATCCATACTGCAGGATCTGTCGTGCCGTCGTATGATTCTATATTTACGGGTTCGAAACCCTCTGGGATTTGATGATCCATTACTTCGTCTGTGAAGCATAGGGGGTGTGCGGCGCCTCTGTACTGGGCTATGTCACGACGTAGCTCGAATGAGTCTTGCCCGCTATGTTCGGCTCGGCCGGTCTTACTTTTACTGTATCCGGCGTGATGATTGTCATCTCGCATAGTGGCGCACCCTCGTGATCCGTAGATCGATCTTGCATGTTTTGCTTTGTCCTCCAATACGTCTCGCAGGTCTGTCGTATTTCCCCATGCCTTTTTATTTGAATGGCGTCGGGGTGCAAGCTGAGGTTTTGGCTGGAATGCCTCTCTATCGCAGCCATGAGGTGGCCGATCAGCCGCGTCATACACTTCTTCCTCCAGTCGAGGTAGCAACCTGCATTTTGGGTAACTCTTGGAGGGGGATTCGAGTTTATATTCCTTGGCTGCGAGGACTTCAGTCCATCTTTTAGCTAGTAGATCTTGATCAGCTTGAAGCTGCTTCTGCTTTTTCTTCAGGCTATTTCCCGTGGCTATAAGCCGGCGCTTGAAGCGCTCTTGTTCGACGGGATCCTCTGGCACGACGAATTCGGCATCGTAGAGGCTTGCCTCGTCTTCGGAGGGAGGCATGTAATTATCGTCCTCCGCCTCTCCATCTGCCGCTCTCTCTGGAGGGCTGGCCTTCCCATCCTCCTGTCCTAGATTGTGCTGGAGGGGATTGTTGCCATCTTCGGCACTATCCGGAGTGTTATTATCTCCTGTGCCGGTATCACCACTTTTGCTTTGGCGGGACTTAGAGCGGCGCCGCTGACGTCGGCGCTTGGGTTGCTTTTTGGAGGGGTCATCCTCGCTGTCTCGTCACCATTACCTTCTTTGGGTGTGTCCACCATGTATATATCGTGTGATGAGGTGGCTGTCCAATGCCCTGTGGGCTGTGGTTCCTCTTCGTCTCCCGCATCATCGTCCATACCGTCGATGTCTTCGGAGTCGAAGTCGAGCATGTCGGTTAAGTCGTTGACAGTGGCTACTAAGTGGGTGGTGGGTGGGCAGCGAATTTCTTCGTCATCCGCATCCCAATCCTGCCAGACATAGTTCGGCCAGGATCCTCCTGACAAGGAGAGAGACCTTAATGAGTTCAGTATGTCGCCAAAGGGCGAGTGCTGAAAAATATCCACGGAGGTAAACTCCCTGATCGGCGCCCAATCGGATTCGCTAGGAACGGGCGCAGGCGGTTCGGAGTCCATGGCCGGAGAAGGATCCGGCAGTCTGACAACACGGCTCTCATGCAGGGTAAAGTCGATGTTTGGCTCGATCGCCACTGAGGGTAAGGCCTCCGTGGCGGGGTCTATCCACCCGTCCATGGACGGCACAACTGGCTCTGAATTGAGGGTCGGAGCGGCTGCCGGTGCGATCTCCCGGACGCTGTCCGATGGTAGAGCTAAATCCTACTCATCGTGACCGCGTGACGCACAAGGCAAAGGCTCAAATCCGTCGAAGATCAAGTCTCCGCGGATATCGTCCATGTAGTTTAAGCTTCCAAACCTGACCTGGTGGCCAGGGGTGTAACTTTCGATCTGCTCCAGATGGCCAAGCAAGTTGGCCTGCAGTGCGAAGCCGCCGGATACAAAAATCTGTCCGGGGAGAAAAGTCTCACCCTGGACCGCATCGCTAACGATGACCGAATGAGCCATCAAGCCTAACGACGACGACACAGAGGAACTCTCAATGAAAGCACCAATGTCGGTGTCAAAACCGGCGGATGTCGGGTAGGGGGTCCCGAACTGTGCGTCTAAGGCGGATGGTAACAGGAGGCAGGGGACACGATGTTTTACCCAGGTTCGGGCCCTCTTGATGGAGGTAAAACCCTATGTCCTGCTTGATTAATATTGATGATATGGGTAGTACAAGAGTAGATCTACCACGAGATCAGAGAGGCTAAACCCTAGAAGCTAGCCTATTGTATGATTGTCTGTTATTGTCCTACGGACTAAAACCCTCAGGTTTATATAGACACCAAAGGGGGCTAGGGTTACACAAGGTCGGTTACAAAGGAGGAGATATACATATCCGTACTGCCTAGCTTGCCTTCCACGCCAAGTAGAGTCCCATCCGGACACGGGACGAAGTCTTCAATCTTGTATCTTCATAGTCCAACAGTCCAGCCAAAGGAAATAGTCCGGCTCTCCGGAGACCCCCTAATCCAGGAGTCCCTCACCCATTACGTGGCCCTTCATGGTCTGGGGGCTTGACATGGTTGGACCCCTTAAAGGGGGAACCCAAAAGAAAAAATACTTACTAGTCATGGTGGATAAATTCACCAAATGGATAGAGGCCAAACCTTGTAAAACAGCCGAATCCGGACCGGTGATAGACTTCATATCCGGGGTCGTACACCGTTATGGCGTGCCCCACAGCATCATCACTGACAACAGCACGAACTTCACTTCCGATGAGGTAAAACTCTGGTGTAGCAAAATGGGCATCAAGCTCGATTATGCTTCAGTCTATCAGCCACAAACCAACGACCAAGTTGAGCGAGCAAACAGTCTTATAATGAGCGGCACTAAACCCAGATTAGTGTGTTCCTTAACAGAGTCTAACACGCACTGGGTAGAGGAGCTCGACTCCGTACTCTGGGGGCTGCAGACCACGCCGAATCGTAGTACCGGATATACACCCTTCTTATGGTGTACGGCGCAGAGGCAGTCTTGCCCTGTGACATAATTCATGACTCACCTCAAGTGTGCATGTACGAAGAAAGAGAAGCCGAGCTCGATCGGCAGGACAGTCTGGACACCCTGGAGGAGGAGCGCGACGTAGCAAAAGCCCGTTCCGCATTTTATCAGCAACAGGCTCGCAGATACCAAAGCAGAGAAGTACGGGCCAAAACATATAACGTTGGCGAACTAGTTCTACGCCTGCCGGATAAGAAAAAGAACAAGCTTGAGCCCAAATGGGAAGGTCCCTTCATTATTGACCAAGTGCTGACCGGTGGAGCGTACCGACTGCGGGATGCATCGACTAATCGACTCGAGCCAAACCCATGGAACGCGGCCAGGCTCTGAAGATTCTACGCCTAGCGCCGGACTCTATGTTTGTCTCCTTGCTCTGTCCATTTTTTGCATATGCATTATCTGCCTTGTTTTTCTTTCTCTCTTTCTTTTATTCCTTCTTTAGGCCTTCAAAGGCCAACTTGTGCCTCGCTTGCACATTATAGATGCGCTAGCCGCGCTCATCATACCTGGGGGCTTCTTTCACAGAAGCTTATTTATTTATCTGAGCCTCGTGCCCCGCACATGTGTTATGCTTCTGCATGTACCTTTTTTCGCCATTATATGCATCGATATGACTTAAGTTTTGGCCAAGCTGGGTTGTCTGGCTCTTGTATTTATGCCATACGTTCCCGTTAATTCGGCTAGGGCATAAGGGGAGCACCTCTGCGATTGTTACTGTTGGGTTAGCAGGATGTGTACCTCAGACTGGGTGAAGCCGAAAGCTAGCATTCTTAAGAGAATATTCGGTCGGTGAACAAAAGATGAATTTTATTTGTTTTCCATATCTGCCCCCAGATGTTTTTCCTGCATTTCCTATTGCAGTCCGGACGTGCACTTTAGGGCATGCTTACCCAGGGAAAGGAACCCTTAATGGAACTATTCTCCCTGGAAGATGTTTCTTACTACCCATGTAATATAACATAACTAGTTGGGCACTTGTCTGTTCAAGCACTAATGACCCCTACGCCTGGTCTCCACGCATACCCCGGTTCTTATATAACTGAGCGGGTATTCGGATACACTCCAGACTATCGGGTCCTAAGGTTGAAGCGAAAAGGTCCGCCATGACAAATGATCTACAATCCGGCTAGAAGGCATTATACATGTCACTTTAATTACATAGTCATGCAGACTGACTAAATTCCTCTTCTATACCATCCAACAGGCGGTCTAGCCTACAATCCTATTGGGAATACTTTGCGGCTAATTCTACTTGCCCATAAACTAAGCTAACGGGGATCTCTTTTCCGTCGGGCCCCATAAGTCCGAATTCGGCCATGTGATTTGGGTCAGCCTTGGTATACCGCGTCTTGACCATGGCCCAGGCTTCTCTGGCACCTTGTCGGCAGGCCGATATCTTCCATAATCGGAAGCGCCGCCGTGCTCCCTTGAGCTTCTCCGTAAGCTCTGCAACGCCTTCTGGCAGGGAAACGGATGGCCACAAGGCCTGGGAAACACCTTGCATCACCTGCCGAACTTGTTCGTGCAGATGTGAGAGCTCGGATAGAAGATCACCCGCAAACCCGGGATTTCTCAGCATACCTACAGACATAACGCTGTTAGTTGGCTTCTTCGTCGAACTCCTTCAAACAGATTCGTTCAAGCACTTACTGAAAATGCCGCGCCGAAGCCGCTTATTCTCCTTCTCGGAGTCTGCAAGCTGGGCTCAAACATCTTTTAGTTCCACGCTCAGCTTGATATTGGCGTCTTGGAGATTGTTTTTCTCCCGCCTAACCTTAGTCAGCACGCGTTTGCCAACCTCTAGCTGTCGCACGGCATGCTGGTCCTCCGGATTTTCTCCAGATTCATCTGCAACATGTATTGTTAGATCTGCAGCCACGCCGCACTCTATATGGTAACCATCATTCATTAAAGTAAATGTTACCAGCGGGAGACTTTCTCGGTTCCTACAATGCGGCAACAGCGGCCCGCAGTTGAGTCTTGCATTCCTCCAGCTCCTGTGATAGCCTAGTATTCTTCTCTGTAAGAACCTGCACAATAAAGATGATCCTTAAATCAGTTTTGCTAACTGTTTCAAGTCTCAGGGTCTACTGATACATATAAATCGTCAGATTTACTTACCCGTACATCCTTTACATACTGATCCGTGGCTCTGGCTAGACCATCTTGAGCAGCACGGAGGTATGCCTCTCCAGAATTGAAGGAATCAAATGCCTCTGGTGAGAAACAAGAATCACGGAGTACGGCCCGACGGCGCCTATGATTCATGGCGCTTTCCACTTCTGAGTTTGTAGCGGATAATCTATCTGCATCCTCTGCAGGGGGATTATCCGGCGCCCGCCCCATATCGGCTTCCGCCTCTATGTCCGGTCCTGGCGCCCGACTAGTGGAAGCGTGATTAGCAACATCGCCGGACATATTCTGGCGAGCGTTTTTTCTGTTAAAGAAACACGGGCGTCATTACATTTCGAGAAAGACGAAAACCACGGAGCGGGGTTTTTGTTATACCTTTGCGCCGGCGTCTCCATCCTAACCGCCTTCCTTTTGGGCCTACCCGGCCTCGGTGCCTCTTGTTGGCGAGTTGCTGCGGGTTCGGCAGGGCGTCCCGAATGCCTTCCCTGTAAAATGCCATATGTATATGGTAGGTGAAGTGTCTAAAAGGGGATCCTAGTTTTTGGAGTTGGGATTTTTGGTTTTTCTTACGTGCAATGCAGGAAGCAGTCCGGGATAGTCGGCCGTAATGGCCACCATGGCATCATCGCAGCTTAACTGATAGAACTGCCGGTCTATGAGCTCCACGAATATAACCGGATCTTCTTCAAGTCCAGAGTCGAGGGCTCGGTAAGGGTCCTTTGGTTGTGGAGAAGGGCTGCTGACATCCTTTATGGCTTTCCGCAGTCCTGCCGCAAAGTGGCAAGGTGAATATTTACGACAAAGAATTCGAGAAAAATGGGAGTAAGGAGATATAACTTACCCAGCTTGGAGGATTGTACATGGAGAATCCATCCCGTGGCTTGATGCGGATGAACTCCTCTTCCTCTCCCTTGAACAATTCGGACAGAATTTTTGCTAAAGCGACAGCATTGTCCGGACCCTTACGCCCGCAGCGGGTGGCATCGTCCGCCCCGTTAAAACACCACAAGGGGTGCCCACGATATTGAAGTGGTTGCACTCCCCGCATTATGCAAATCGATATAACTTCGATTACTGTCAATCCTGATTGAGCCAGTGCTTTAATCCGGTTCATCAGATAGAGGACTTCTCCATTGTCTTCCACCTGGGGGCTCCGTGGGCGCCAACTTCGGCGTTTCTTCAGAAGAGCATTGCTGAACTCAGGAAGACCTCGCCGAACAGGGTCTGGAAGGGGAACGTCCTCCATACAAAACCATTCTGAAGGCCAGTCTTCGGACGACTTCTTCGGGGTACCGGACAGGTATCCGGTACCGGTGATGCACCATATTTCGGCTCCACCCACTTGATAAAGTGACCCCCTCTGTGTGCGAGGGACGAGGCAAAATAGCCTTTTCCATAGCTCAAAGTGAGCCTCGCAGCCCAGGAACAACTCGTAGAGAGCAACATAGCCGGCGATATGTAGAATGGAGGCAGGGGTGAAATTGTAGGTGGACAAGGCAGACCTGCTCCCCCATAGAGGGACAGGGAAAGCTCTCCGCTTGCTCCCCGCCATTGTAGGTGGCAAGCCCGGCTCGAACGGTCACCATATACGTCAGAGGGAGAAATCCCTTAGTATGCAGTTTGACTAATCGACTGTGCGGGACTGAACACCTCTCCCAATCACCGGGCTTAGGGCTACGGGGGCGGGAGGAGGAGCTGCGGAGGTCGGCCATGCTGGAATGGATCTTTCAGAAATGCGCTCTGATGGATTCTCGCTGGGGGAGGATGGTATGGATCGGATCTAAGAATCCCCATCCCTTTAATAGACAATTTAATTATCTGGCTAGGGGGTGAATGTAAAAACACCCTGGCACCTCGTATTCATTCGACGCGTGGGAGATAGCCCTTATTGGGCACAGAAGCCAAGAGGTCCAAACATTTATGGGACCGGACACTGCTTTACAAACGTTCGAAATATGGAGAAGAACCCGCCTTGCAATGCCGAAGACAACATTGCACGCCGGACTCATCGTCATTGAAGCCTGGTTCGGGGGCTACTGAGGGAGTCCTGGATTAGGGGGTATCCGGACAGCCGGATGATATCCTTTGGCTGGACTGTTGGACTATGAAGATACAAGATTGAAGGCTTCGTCTCGTGTCCGGATGGAACTCTACTTGGCGTGGAAGGCAAGCTAGGCAGTACGGATATGGATATCTCCTCCTTTGTAACCGACCTTGTGTAACCCTAGCCCCCTCCGGTGTCTATATAAACCGGAGCATTTTAGTCCGTAGGACAACATACAATCATACCAGAGGCTAGCTTCTAGGGTTTAGCCTCTCCGATCTCGTGGTAGATCAACTCTTGTAATACTCGTATCATCAAGAATAAATCAAGCAGGACGTAGGGTTTTACCTCCATCAAGAGGGCCCGAACCTGGGTAAAACATCGTGTCCCCTGCCTCCTGTTACCATCCGCCTTAGACACACAGTTCGGGACCCCCTACCCGAGATTCGCCGGTTTTGACACCGACAGAGAGTTTGCAAGCCCATCTCGGTGAGACCGAGATCCCATCGGTGAGACCTAACTAATTAGGGTTTCTGGCAGTGGCTATGTCAACTGAACTCGGTGGCTCCGTATAGAAAGAATCGGTGGGGCCGAGTTGGATATTTGGTGTGGGACATATTTGGAAGTGAGAAAGTGGTTGAGGGCTTTGGAGCATATCACTAAGCACTTTGAGCAAGCAAGCCATTAAGCAACACCCCATCTCTCCTTGATAGTATTGGCTTTTCCTATAGACTCAATGTGATCTTGGATCACTAAAATAGAAAATGTAGAGTCTTGAGCTTGGAGCTTGAGCCAATCCTTTGTCCTTAGCATTTTGAAGGGTTCCACATCCTCTAGTCCATGCCACTTCATTGTTTAACTTATCTGAAACATACTAGGTAAAAGTGTTAGTCCAACAAGAGATATGTTGTCATTAATTACCAAAACCAGCTAGGCAGCACTTGTGCTTTCAATCTCCCCCTTTTTGGTAATTGGTGACAACATACATCAAAGCTTTAGATAAAGATATAGAGAATAGTAAGTAAAGCTTTGGAAAGACATGTAACTTGCATGGGCTCCCCCTACATGTATGCAATCATGTGAATATGGAATATAGAGGCATGTGAATGCATAAACATGACAGAGTAAGCAATGTGTTACATGTATCTTGGCTATATGCATCAGAGCAAATGATGTGAATATGAGAAATGTACCTTCATGCTCATGAGTCCTTCTTGCAAACAGTATGTACATCAGTAAGAATTTCTCATCCACATGATTGTGATGCATATACTTACCTTGTGGTCTTGAGTTGGCTTAGGATGGGATGAACCTGCGTAAACAAGGTTAGATAACACAGATACACCTACTGTCCAGAGCAAACAAGAGAAACCACAAGAGTACCAAGACTGGGATGACATGTAGAGTGACTACTAAGTACCACATTGAATATAGACATGTCCTCAAAGGTAAATATGTGCAATAAATTCAATGATTTCCTTCCCTTAGATGTCTTGCTCCCCCTGAATCTTAGCATGGGATACTGGGACAAGATAGGGATCAGAGCAAAGTCAGAGCTCAAAGAAATCTTAGTCAAAGGAAATAAACAAAGCTAATGCAAACGAGCAAATATGAACATGTCTTTCCCCTCTTGAAGACATGTAACTTCTCTCCTCTTGAACACCAAGCATCTGGGGTCCTTGATGATTATTCTTTCTTCCCTTGAGTATTCTCTCCCCCTATAGATATGATTAAGCTTTGATGTGTGATCTCTCTCTCCCCCTTTGACATCAATTTCTAGAACGGTTCTTCTGGATTTTTGTCATGATGGGTTTGGTCCTTGAGTCACAGAACAAGGCAGCAAGTTGAATAGGATGTTGGTCAAGGACAAGATTCATTGAGTGGAGTTGGATCAAAAAGAATGCAGAAACAAGTGGCAAGATGTCTTTCCTGTAGTGAAATCGGTGACACCGAGTTGTATGGTTCGGTTGTACCGAGAGGATTCGGTTGGACCGAAAGCATCAGATCGGTGAGATCGAGTTCATCGCAGAGAAAACACTTGTCACCTCAGCTCACTAGACAAGTAAGATCTCACAAGGATTTTGTCGGGGATATACCCCGCGGTATGACCTGGCCGGAAGTATGACGCGGCCGGACTTGGCGATTCACTCGTGACCCGCCCTGACTTGGCAACTCACTAAGTGACCCGCCCGGATCAGGTGACCCAGCCGAGCTAGGTGACTCATTGGTGACCCGGCCGGCGGAGCAAAGGAGCAACAAGACCCGGTGGCCAAAGCAGACGGTTCATGGAAGGCCGGCTCGTATTATTGTGGGCTAACTTAAGAGGAAAGCATAAGGAATATTCCCTTACAAAGGAAGCAAGACTAGGACTGCACTTGTAATAGAGTAATCCTAATTCTAATAGGACTAGTCATGTAAACCTCCCCTTCAACATATATAAGGAGGGGCAGGGCACCCCAAGAGGGACAAGATTCACAAGTTCCATGAGTTGGACAAGTTAGGTTTAGACACACAAGTCAATAGCTCTTGAGATAGAGCACCCTTGTAACCGTGATCATCAATATCGATGAAGCAGGATGTAGGCTTTTACCTCCACCGTGAGGGGCCGAACCTGGGTAAAACCTCGTGTCTCTCGTCCCGCTCAACCCCTCTCAAGCTACTACATAGATGCGTTGGCCTCACGACTAAGTCCTTTCAATAGGACATCTGCCGTGACAATTCCACGACAGATTTGCAAGGACTTAACTGAAAGATTTGCAATGAATTGGATGCAAGGAATGCAGAACGGAAAACAAAATATAAGAAACTAAAAAGAAGTCTATATGAAGTTGGAAACAAATATGCATGAGACAAATGCAAGAGAACAAAAAGAACACAAGAGAGCATCATCTAGAAATGGTCGGCGACAAAGTCACCTATATTAGCGTATATTGACTCCATGGTTCATCAGAGTCAAAGGGTTGCTTGCCTGGTTCATCAGAGTCTTCAAATCTTCTGGTCCATCTCCGAGTATTTTGTCTACTTCGTCAACTAATGTCGGAAACAATCATAGTAAACAACACAAAAGGGCAGAAAATAAAAGTGCTCTAAAAATATTAATTTGACTTTTCTAGGACATCTCTGGTTATATGAAAAATAACCAGAGTGGTTTCATTGGGATTGGGTCAGTGGATATTCCTGAACATTTCAATATGATGGAATCAAGGGATTTGTGGATTTGCAAGAAGTGTATAGAAATATAGTTTTGAAAAATGAGCAAAGGCACCCATTTAACAAACCATGATTCTAGAAGTATCTAGGAGTTGGTTTCACTGGATTTGGAGTTCAAATGATTTTCCTATGAATTTGCAAAGTTGACAAATATGAAGAAATGGCTCATTATTTTGTGTGGTCCATAAAGTATTAATAAAATTGTTCATAACCTAAGTTATGAACTTAGATATATCTGCAAATTTGAATCACGGCATTTAGATCAAATTTGAGCTCTGTGTGATTTTCTAAAGTTCATCACAGAAATGAAAAATGGGGTTTTAATAAATATTTCTGAAGAGAAAGTTTCTGGAAAAATGTGCAAATAGCACCATGTGATAGATCAGGATTTATGGATCCCCTAGAAATTTGAATCATCAAATTTGGAGTTAATTTGATTTATTTATGTGCTTTTGAAGTCTACTGGGAAAAAGGAAAAGGAAAAGGGGGGCTTTACCCTTATCATGTGCGCAAGGCGAGAGATAGGCGGCGGGCCGGCCCAACTGCACGGCCGCGCATAGGCTCTCGACGCAGGAGGCGTATTCCCTTGAATACGCCTTCCTCCGGCGAAGGCGGCAGCTGGTGGAGCCCGTCTCCACTTAAACAGGGTGGGGCCCTCCCGTCAGTGGCTCAGCCACACTGGCTGGCCGACAGGCGGGGCCAGCTGGTAGGTTCGTCCTCCACCTCCCGCGCGGGTGCGACACGAGACAGAGGACGCGCTCGATGCCGGTTGCCAGCGCTACAGGGCGTCTCCAGCGATGTTCTGCCCACTGGCGTGCTCAGGAGACACGACCGCGTCCAACCGTGGGTGGCACGGTCGCCCAGGGGCACCGGGTGGAGCAGTGTGCTGGCCATGGCGGACGGGACCGGTGGTGAGATCTGGTCACGGCGAGGCAGGCACGGGGAGGAAGGACTGATGTGCGGGGAGAGTTAGCGGTGGTGCTGGTGCTGCTCTGGAACAAAGAGGTCGGGAGGAGGGGCTCTCAGTACGTGAATTTAGGCGGAGGCCGGCGGCATTGCTCCGGCCATGGAGATGCAAGGAGGGCATGAGGAGGGGAGTGGGTTGGTCCAGGGGTGCATGGGAGGGAGAGAGAGCCAAATGGGTAGAGAGAGAGAGAGCTCGGGGTGGCCTTAAGTAGCTGACCCGTGGCTCACCGTGGAAGCGGTGCACGGGTGGCCGCGACAATGGCTCGGGAGGTCAGGAGAGAGGGCGAGGGGCTCTCTACGGCGTTCATGGGAGATGAGTGGGGCGCCAGGAAGAGAGAGGAGGAGCAGGGCGAGCTGCACGCGGCCACAGGAGCTGCGCAAGCATTGGCCGAGCCGGGTGGCTCTGGGCACGTGTCGCAGGAGGTGAGAGAGAGGGGGAGAGGAGGGGGCCTGCACGGCTGTCGTGTTGCGGACATCGAGGACCTCGACTGGCGCGAGGGGGAGGCTCGAGGTGGTTGGGGGCGCGGCATCAACGGTCGGGAGCGCGATGACGGGCTCCAGAGCGCGTCTTTGGCCGGTGTCCGCGGCTTTTCCGCGCGCACTCTCGCGTCCACTTGTGTCTAGTGGCTGCACGGGGGAGTAAACAGAGTGTAAATGGCATTGGATGCCTTGGGGAGCCAGTAGAAGAGAGGAGGGGTAGAGAGAGAGTGAAAATGCTACTGTCTAGAGAAGAAAAGTGGATCCCTGCCCGCCTTCATCATTGCCTCTCGGGTAGGGAAGCACACCAGAGGTATAGGGGGACTAGGAGAGGTTGTGGGAAAAAGTTCAGCTCATGGAGATTAGCGTAAGTGGCCAAAACATGAGTTTTGAAATTTTTCCATAAGATGTTTGATGGTGGTTTGGGCTATCTAAGTTGCTCAATTTTCTTTGAAACTTAACAGGAGTGAGAGGCATTACAAATTAGTAGTGCCCACCAATTTTGAGGTCAAATGGAGAAAGTGGCCAATGCAACTTTTATAAACCCTAGAAATGGGTAGAAACAATTTTGGCTGGATTTTATCATGCTATCTAGTTCTCCTTGATGCACCACTTGGTGTAGTGTCAAAATTTGGGAATTTGATCATGCCCACAAAAATTCAGATCAAAAGGACACAATTGGCAATGTAGAGTTGTTCAAATTTGGTTCTGGACAAGAAGGGTTAAGAACACTTTGATCATGATATCCTTCTCTCCAACTTGTACCATTTGGTCTAGATGCATTATTACACCATTTGAGCATGTGAACCAAGTTTGAGAGCATTTGTACATGTTTGGCAGTTCAAAGTTGCTCAAACTTGGAAAAGGACAGAAATGGTTTTCAGGGGTGTCGGTGTCAAAACCGGCGGATCTCGGGTAGGGGGTCCCGAACTGTGCATCTAGGCCAGATGGTAACAGGAGGCAGGGGACACGATGTTTTACCCAGGTTCGGGCCCTCTTGATGGAGCTAAAACCCTACGTCCTGCTTGATTAATACTGATGATATGGGTAGTACAACAGTAGATCTACCACGAGATCGCAGAGGCTAAACCCTAGAAGCTAGCCTATGGTATGATTGTATGTTGTGGTTGTTGTCCTACGGACTAAAACCCTTTGGTTTATATAGACACCGAAGAGGGTTAGGGTTACACAAGGTCGGTTACAAAGGAGGAGATATCCATATCCGTATTGCCTAGCTTGCCTTCCACGCCAAGTAGAGTCCCATCCGGACATGAGACAAAGTCTTCAATCTTGTATCTTCATAGTCTAACAGTCCGGCCAATGGAGATAGTCCGGCTGTCCGGGGAGCCCCCAATCCAGGACTCCTGAAGTAGCCCCTGAACCAGGCTTCAATGACGATGAGTCCGACGCGCAGTATTGTCTTCGGCATTGCAAGGCGGGTTCCTTCTCCGAATACATCACAGAAGAATTTGAATAGTGGGATAGTGTCACTACAAGAAATATGTCAACTTATGACCTTCTGTCAGTGACCCTCGAAGAATTGGTCATAAATTTATGACCATTTTAGACCAATTGGTCAAAAGCTGTTCAGGGGGCTCCAAACCCTAAACCATTGCGACCATTTTGGTCAGAAAGGTCGTAATTTCCTTACACGAAATGGTCACAAAGCAAACAGTGCTAGGCTGCCTTATTTCTAGTTGTTAATGACCAATATAGATGGTCATAGCCTTGTAGATTGTGGTGGGTTGTGATGACTAGGCGCCATCTCATCAGTTTTGCCTATGTGTCATGTCCATGTGGCAGTTTTTGTCCTAGGTTGTGAAGCAACCTATATTTCTATCATTCCCAAAATTCCCAAAAAAATCTCATAAATTCTTTGGGGCATATCTTCATGAAATATGTAAAAATCCTTCCTTGCCTAGTTCAAAACTAATTCAACAATATTCATTTTCCTATTCTGTTCACAACAACACTTTATGAAGGAAGTGCTATTTATATATTCTTGATTGCCCTCGGAATTTTTGGGCACTCTTTCCTATCCAAATTAGTACCGCATGACAAAATTCAGCTCCATTTGCCTAGCAAATCTTCCTCGGCAAATTTCCAAAGTTTTTGTCCACCTAGAAGCATTGTGAAGGAAGTACCTTTTTTATATCTCTAAATGACATGAAATTTATACAGTTCCTTCCTATGCCCAAATTATCAACCTCCTCCAAATTGCAGCTCAGTCAAATCATCTATGTGAGCCCAGGTTCAATTTATATTTTATGGCCAAATTGGCACGTTGCAAAGCAAGTGTTATATAGACCCCTCCTATTACCCTCAAACTTTTCGGGCACTCTTCCATACCCAAATAATTGCCACATGATAATATTCAGCTCAATTTTCCTAGTAAATCTTTCTCGGGAAATTTCCAAAGTTTCTACCTCGAGAGAAGCTTTGTGAAGTAAGTACTAGCTAGGCGTACCCAAATGATCTGAAAATTTACCAGCGCATGACCATACCTAAGTAACTTACCTACACCAATTTTGAGATCATTTCATTCATCCAATCTCTCTCACTAGTTTTCCCAAGTTTCTGTCCATAGAAGAGCATTGTGAAGGAAGTACTACTTTGGCATGTCCAAATGGTATCAATTTTCTACACTGCTTTCCTATGCCCAAATAACCATCCTCCACAAAATTTCAGCTCACTCCATTCATTATTTTGAGCCCAGCTTCAACATTCATATTTTTGTCCAGCGTGGTACTTTGCAAAGCAAGTACCACCTAGGATCCTCCTTTTGAGCTAAAAATTTGTGAAGACATTCTCCTTAGTAGATGATCATCCTCAGCCAAAACTCACGCCCATTGGCCATGTGCATTTCCCGTACCGCTAATCAAACACTTGGCTGCTAATTCATGTTTGTGCATCGATCGGTCTCCTCGTGAGAATCTTATGTTGTAATTTTCTTCCTAGAACCAACCTGGGGAGTGCCCAACCCACTAGACATGCCTAGGCCGCCTAGAACACATGGCAACATTACGGTCACGCGGTGACCACGCGACGGGCATGCGTGTTTACGCGCTCTAGAGTTGGGGCCCTCGGCCACCGCCCAAACCTCGACGTATCGCCACCAAACCATGTATTTATGATTAAATAGGTCCTTATGTAACTATAAATGACTTTTGGAAAAAATAAATAGCAAACTATGAGGCAGCTGCAGTTCAAATTTGACCCGCTTCCAACTGAATCGGCGGAAATTTGTCTTTTTCACGAGAGGTGGATCAAAAAAATTTACACCCAACCATTTTGTCAATTGTGCATTAAATATGGCCTAGTATTTTATAAAAATGATTTGGTCCAATTTTGCAACAATTATTTGGTAGTTCCTTCACAAAAAACCTCCTTTCGGGCACTCGAAAAATGGAAAATGGTTTTTTTGTCCAACGAAAATGAAAACTTCCTTAGGCAACATTGTTTGCCATTCCAATATGCACCCTTGTGCACAATATGAGATCATTTGAACAAACTATGCCATGGATGTGGCCATAAGATTGATCATTTGGCTTGAAAGCCATTGATCTCCACACGTGATAGCTCGTTTCTGAGAACACTTTTTTAAAACAATTGCCGTATTACAAGTTTATTATTTTTCCTAGGAACTTGGCCACATATAATGACACAATGCGGTCAAAATGCGGTCAAAACGGTGGGAATGACCGTTCCTAGCTAGTGGTTGAATCTTGGAATTTTTTTGGTGTTTCTATGATTAAATAGGTACTTATGTAACTAGAAATGATTTTTGGAAAAAATAAATAGCAAACTACGAGGCAGTTGCAGTTCAAATTTGACCCGCTTCCTACTGAATCGGCGGGAATTTGTCTTTTTCACCAGAGGTGGATCAAAAAATTTGACACCCAACCATTTTGTCAATTGTGCATTAAATATGGCCTAGTATTTTAGAAAATTGATTTGGTCCAGTTTTGCAACAAATATATGGTAGGTCCTTCACAAAAAAACTCGTTTCACGCACTCAGAAAATGGAAAATGAATTTTCCGTGCAAAGAAAATGAAAACTCCCTTAGGCAACATTGTTTGGAATTCCAAGATGCACCCTTGTGCACAATATGAGATCATTTGAGCAAACTATGCCATGAATGTGGCCATAAGATTAATCATTTGGCTTGAAAGCCATGAATCTTCACGCATGATAACTCATTTTTGAGAACACTTTTGTAAAATAATTTCCGTATTAAAAGTTTATTATTTTTCCTAGAAACTTGGTCACATATGATGACACAATCCGAAGGTTTTCCAATTTTTTGTTTTTTTTTGAATTTTTTATGCCCATTTCAAAATGCGGTCAAAATGGAGGGAATGACCGTTCCTATAAATGATTTTTGGAAAAAAATAAAAAGCAAACTACGAGGCAGTTGCAGTTCAAATTTTACCCGCTTCTTGCTGAATCAGCAAAAATTTGTCTTTTTTCACGAGAGGTGGATCAAATATTTTGACACCAAACCATTTGGTCAATTGTGCATTAAATATGGCCTAGTATTTTAGAAAAATGATTTGGTACAATTTTGGAAAAAATATTTGTTAGGTTCTTCACAAAAAACCCTTTTTGTGCACTCGGAAAATGAAAAATGAATTTTTGTGCAAAGAAAATGGAACCCCCCAAATCAACATTGTTTGTCATCCCAAGATACACACATGTGCACTATATTGATTCATTTTAATAAACTATAAGGCTGTGTTTGATAGTAAAGTACTAAAAAACCAAAGTATTAAAAACCGTAATATTCTTTAAAACCATGGTATTTGAAAAAACCGTAGCATTCTTTAAATATGTAGAAAATGCAGAGGTATCAAACGGGGCCTAAGTGGTTAATATGTTGAATGATTGCCCTGAATAAGAGGATAAAAACTATAAGAAAAAACAACATATTTTTTACATAACCTTAATTCTTATTGGTGGAATCAGCTAAGGCATGGATCGATGACATGGCGTACATCCGTCCATCCACCCGTCCATCCAACCATCCCGAGCCAGCCACCCCACGACCCCAGACCAACCGTGACCTAATCTATCCATTCCTTTCCCACCCCAGGATCTCTCCTCTCCTCTCCTCCACATCCGCCGCACCCACCCACCCATCCCCCCCCGCCGCCTACCTCCACTCCACCGGCGACATCCGCCCTCTGCCCCCGATCCTCTCCACCTCCCCTCACCTTCTATCCCACTGCGGGGCTCCTAGATCGAGGAGGCGGGCGCCATCAGATCCGCCATGCCCACAGCTCTCTCTGCCCCACCCCAAACCCTACCCACAACCGCCGCCGTGCTCCATCACCAGCGACCTTGCCGCCGCCGCCCCTATCCCCTCGCCCTATCTCCATACCCGCGACGCCGAGCCGGACGGGAGGAGCCACCGCCCCGCAGCACGCTCGCGCCGGTACGTACAGGCGGTGCCCCCGCCGGATCTGAACAAGAACACCGAGTGGTTCATGTACCTGGTGTTCCTAGATCCATCCGCCCCACCCTCTGCTCACCCTATCTCCCTCGGTGTTGGGGCATCCAGATCGAGCAGGTCAGGTGCCGGCGCTCCATGATCTCCATGCGATGCGCCGGCGAGGCGACGGTGATGCTTGTGGTGGACGCCTCCGCCGTCTTCCACCGACACACAGCCGCGCCCTCCGACGCTGCTCTTCCACGCGACGAGAGGCCTCGGTGCCGCTCGGCTGGGACAGAACCCCACGCTCGACGATGCCATGGACATGGAGGTCCTCAAGGTACCCTCTTCCTCTCCTTCTCTGTCCCTCACCTCCAATACTTGCCACTGAGCTCGTGACAACGCCATGTCTCACTTGGGCCCTCTGATGCTTGCTCGCTACGGTCTCTCGATGAACACAATTGCTTACTCCTAAAATCCCTAATTCCTAGGGTTTACTCTTGCTGTTCTACATACTTTCATGTACCACTATCATACTCCAGGCTTGCTTAGAATTGCAATTCCACGCTTAGAATCATGACACCATCGAGTCACAGGGACATCTCAACTTCTAAACGAAAAAAAACATTATTGTTTGCTGCATTGCATATACCATTACAGTTCTTGATTGAGTTTTGGACTTGCGTAATTCCATCATCAGGGGAAGCTGATACCCACACAGCCAGCTCGTGCTCACTGTGTTTGACCGCCAGCTCGTGCTCACTGTGTTTGACCGCCAGCTCGTGCTCTACTGCGACGAGTACCGATGCCCACACAGGTATGACCTGCGTGCCCCCCATGACCTTGCACCGGTGCTATGTGCGTGAGCGCGCGCGCTTGCTGCAATGTCGGGTGCGATGGTGTGCTGCAAACTTGCGATGGGGGCGGCCAGGTGGTGCGTGGCCATGTGTGTGGTGATATATGGAGCTCCGGAGATTCCTATTGGATTGCCGAGACTTGGTCTTGGTTCTGCCGTTGGCATGTTGTCTTTGCTCTAATCTGGTTAAAACTATGTGATTAGACTAGTAGCATCAGCTCTTTATCTGGAAAAAGAATACTATCAAGTCCTTGGCTAGCTAGCTAACTAGTACAAGCTGCAACCCAATAGGAACAGTAGCTTTCATGCACACATCTAGCTAGCTAATTAGTAATTACACTACTAGTATTCAGAAACAACTTCACTTTGAAACTCTGAATCACTTCTCCTTGACAGACACTTCACCAAAATGTATCCTGTTCCAAACTATTATTTGTATCATTATTTACCAAACGTTATTTTATTATTTTTGTTGAACTAATCTTGTATGAATCATCCCTCTTCTGTAGGTCTTTATGAAGCTTTGGAACTGAGGGACGGTGGATCTGACTACTTGGGAAAGGGTGTTTCCAAGGTTCCATTTGAGCAAATTTTATAATGAAATGTTTCTGTAGCAAGCTATAGTTAATTAGTTGGCAAGTGTGATGTCCATTCACGCCTCCTCTGTTTTTTGCAGGTCTGGCATCATCGCCGTGTCGATGACGAAGGTGGTGACCGCGGCAGCGAGCGGCGTGAGTTGGTGGCTGCGGGACTCGACGGCACGGCTCATATATGTGCTTGTCACTCCATAGGTTGTAGTGATTCCCTCTGTTTCCTTATATGTTCTTGTAGTTTGGTTGCTTTCCTGTTCATGCATGTTTGTACAGCTATATATAGTTATGCTGTGAATCTGTCATGCATGTATTGAAATGCAGGAAATGTTTAATACATGTTCACTCTCAGTTGGGATATTGAATTGTACATAGTTATGTGATTCATGTCTGCTTCTTATCTTATTAAGTGATTATCTTTATGTCCTTGCTACCAGTAGGATGGTTAATAGCTTGTTTTGTAGTTCTCTACTTTATGCAAATAGCTTCTTATAAGGCAATATAATTGGTTGTTTTGTGCCGCTGCCTAATTAAACATGATCAGTATGTATACTTGTTTGAGATAGACATTTCATGCATGTTTATGAGGTACGAATTCTACAGATGTCACAAAATATTGGTGGCGAAGTGTCTTCTTATCTTTATATTTACTTAGCTAAAATCTTAGAGTAACAATAACTGTACTTGACAAGTAAACATTAGCATCTTAAATGATCATCTTAAATGATTAGCTAAAATGATGTAGGAGTAGTAGAAACTTCATGGTTGATCATGACTGCTGAACATGGGAGATGCATCTTATTTTGCATATCAATTACATAGTAGTACTATATAATGCTTGCCGATGTGGTACATTCAATACTGGCAGCACTGGCCATTAATTACACTGGCCATTTTACGCCAGGCTTTAGATTCTGCTGAGCCAGATCTGTTGACCCGCGGTTTGATTCGTGGCGTGCGAGATTTGTTCCTGGGCTGACGTGGTGTGTTTGCTGGTGTGATTTTCGCAGGCCTCGGACAAGATCAGTACGGTGCCGATGGAGGCCCTCGCTGCCGGCGCCGATGTGTACATGATTGGGCAGTTTGGTGTTGGCTTCTACTCCGCCTACCTTGTTGCCGAGAGGGTCGTCGTCACCATGAAGCACAACAACGACGGGTAGTACGTGTGGGAGTCCCAGGCCGGTAGCTCCTTCACCGTCACTCGTGATACGTTTGGGGAGCAGCTCGGCAGGGGTACCAAGATGGTCCTCTACCTCAAGGACGACTAGGTATGCAGTCCAATCCTCCTATACTGTGATGGCTTACTCTTCATGTCTTGATCTGGTTCTCTGCTTAGTGTAGCTGTATTAGACTCACTATGAGATGTCCACTCTTGTTTTGTTAAAAAACATGAACTGTTAAGTCATCTATTCATGGCCGTTGCTTTTGTTCAGTATATATGTGTGCTTTATGATTTGTATGCCTAGGTGGTTATAGGTTGTTGTGATGAATATAAATATTAACAAGTGCTCATGCATGATGGTATACTAGAGCTAGTTGTATGTGCTCATTACCATCCTGTTGTCACTTTGTCAGCATCAATCCAATCCAACCCAGCCCAATGAATCTAACATGCTCGTTTAGTTCTCGCCATCGGTGGTAGCCAACAACTAACCGATCTTAGCTGCTGCCGGCTGTTTGGCATCCTATGTATTTTTTGCTGCTAGTCTCAGAAATAATGCATAAATGGCATCAAAACTGCTTCATGCTATCTCTCGGGCAAAGTAGATGCTAGTTTGGTTACTATCTGTACATCATCAGGTCTACTTGATGCAAGTCTCTATTTTTTGTTTGTTCTATTTTTTGTTTGTCTCTCTTTGACATATTGCTTTTTCTTTTTGAATGTGCAGGTTATTTGCATCTTGATTAGGAGATGATGGTGATCATCTTTTGTTGCGGGGAACCTGTTAGATAAAGTTTATGTGATTTGAACCTGCAAGATACAGTTCTGTATAATGTTGTGTGAGATAAAAGTTATGTACTTGTGAACATAGGAGATAAGTTATTGATATGTGTTGGTCTGTCTAATGTTATGCGAGATAAAGTTGTGTGAGAAAGTTTTCTATACTTGTGTTATTACTGTGGGAAAGAAGTACTGTTACTATACTAATTTGAGAATATTGGCTGTAAATAAAAGAGGGCTTGGCCCACTATTGGATTGTAAAAAGGCCCTGTCCAGAATTTATATTGCACTCTATACTTGGGCTCTAAAAAGGCCATGGCCCAAACTATGTTGGACTTGTTTCTAAAAAGAGCAATATAAATTTCAGATTCTAAAAGGGCTGAGGCCCCAAAAAATGGATTGTAAAAGACTGCATCTCAGAAAAAAAAAGTCCTGATTGTTGGGCCAGGCCTATTTAGCTAATCAAAGCTCAGGGAAAAAATAAATTAAATGGGCTGAATTAATGGGCTCGGCCCATGTAAAACGCCGAATTGGACCGGGCTGAATCTTGTGCCACGTCAGATTGCCACGCTGGATGCCTACGTGGCCTGGGGAGGTTGCTAGTGACCAAAACGCCACAGTAGACGTATTTTGGTCATAAACATCTTCGACCATTCCAGAAGAAAGGTCGCTATAGTCAGTTTATGACGGCCAGCTTTTGACCTTATGTTTTTGGTCACAAAAAGGTCACAAATGGAAATTTGTGACCATTCAATGACCAATAGTGGTGGTCACAAGTTGACATATTTCTTGTAGTGTGTCCGACCCTAAAAATAAGTTCCACATTCCACCGTAGAGAGAATAGTATTTTTGCAGATCTAGTTTGCTGGCTTATTTTGGCAGCATGACGTTATGTCATGGCCTGGTGATTATTCGAACCATTTCCTTCAACCAGCCCCGCACATAACGCGAGGCAGTTTTTCGACACGTCTTGTCAAAGTAGAGATCGTGTCCCCTTATTACGGGATTCTCATCAATACGGGCGTGGGTAACCCAACCGCGCCATCAATTACGGCGCTCGGGGGATAAGCGAGTTTTATCAAGCAAGTGGGGACGCTTAGTTTTGTCCGCCCATATAAAGGGATAAGGATTCACCTTTCTATCCACGCCTTCTTCCTCC
Organism: Triticum urartu; assembly: GCF_003073215.2. Lineage (NCBI taxonomy): Eukaryota > Viridiplantae > Streptophyta > Magnoliopsida > Poales > Poaceae > Triticum > Triticum urartu. The sequence continues at coordinate 420,529,700 of NC_053027.1, forward strand.
CTTGCTCATCCGTTTTGGCACACTCGATCTCTAGCGCCCAAGTCCACACTTCCCACCTCAACCTTCTCCAACCATGTCCGAAGCAGGAGGCAGGTGGATGGTCTCCTCCGTCATGGAGGGAGACATCAAGAAACTGAGGAGAGCCGGATACCTGCCCGACGACATCGCGCACCGGCTCCCAGATGAGGGGCAGCTCATCCCCACCCCCAGGCCCCATGAGAGGGTAGTATTCCTCACCCATTTCCTCCGCGGACTGGGATTCCCTCTCCATCCATTCGTCCAGGGGCTCATGTTCTATTACGGCCTGGATTTCCATGATCTGGCCCCGAACTTCATCCTCAACATCTCGGCGTTTATCGTCGTGTGTGAGGCCTTCCTCCGCATCAAGCCCCACTTCGGCTTATGGCTGAAGACCTTCAATGTCAAGCCGAAGGTGGTGGGCAGCCGCCAGGCGGAGTGCGGAGGCGCCATGGTGGACAAGATGCCCAACGTAACATGGCTCGAGGGCTCCTTTGTGGAAACCATAAAGGGGTGGCAATTGGGGTGGCTCTACATCACCGAGCCGCGCGACCCTGTATGGGCAGCGGCCCCCGAGTTCCGATCTAGCATCCCCACGCGGCTCACCTCCTGGAAAGAGAAGGGCCTGTCCTGGGGTAGTTCGGAAGAGTTGACCGGACTCCAAACATGTATTCAAAACATGGTGAACAAGAAGCTCAAGCTTGTAAACATAGTCCAAGTTATGATCATCCGCAAGATCCTCCCATGCCAACAACGGGAGTTCAACTTGTGGGAGTTCGACCCGGCGCAGCACCGAACTCTGAACAGGCTCTTCGACACGACTCATGAAGTTGCCTGGAGGGTGCTGTTCAAAAGTGCCGAGGTCCCCCCTCCTATTACTGAGGATTCCGGATTCAGCGCGAAGTGCCAAGCCAGTGCGGTAAGCTGTTGTACCTTTCACAGGATACTTATTTTTTTATAGATTGACTCTATGCGGGATCTAAACTCCCGTACCTTTGACAGGACTGGCAGAAAATGGCCGGATAGATCGACTGTCCGGCTCCTTTGCCCGAAGGCCCCGCAGACGCTCTTCTAGCGAAGATGTTGACTCCGGCCCCTTATACGGTGCCGGAGAAGACCAAGAAGGCCAAGGGAACCCGAAAGAGTTCCCTACGCCAGGCGTCGTCGGACTCACCGTCCGATGACTCTGCGGCGCGCTCTTCCCCCGAAGACGAGGAAGAAGAAGAAGAAGAAGATGCTCCCCCACCGACTGGGGGAGACAGGAAAAGGAAGGCCGCCCCAACTGGGGGTGCCGAAGGGTCCAAGAAGGGAAGGACTCTCCTTCTGGACAGCTCCACCGCCGCCGACGAAGGCGAAGACGAGTGGTTGCCCAGGGCCAAGCCCCCGGGGAGATCGTAAGTATGCGGATACCAGAGTAACCCATAGGATTCCTTTGTCGCACTGCTTTCCCTAACACCGAAGACAATTATGCAGGCCGCCACGAGCCAGTATCGTTGTATCATCGAACGGCTCCTCGGGCTTGTCGGACATGGATTGCGATCTAGTCCCGACCGCCACCTCCCCTCATCCTGGCGACGACGCCGAGGTGTTGTCTCGAGAGGCACCGGATCAAGGGGAGACAGTCCTGGAGGCGCCTCAAGGCGACCTTCCGGACTCCGGGAGCCGAGGGGACGGGCCCCCTGAGAGCTCCGAGTTCGGCCCTCAGCCGAACACTGCGCCGGAACCTCCAGCGGTTCCAGGATCGGGCAGGCGGCCTCCTTCTAAGAGGGGCAAGACGCCTGTGCTGGTGACCTCTGTCCATCCAGAGGCGCCGGAAAATCTGCTGGAAGCGCTTCACAACGCTTCCATCGACGAGGAGCACCGCACTATCATGAGTGCGGTGATCCAGAAGGTTCAGTCCGCCAAGAGCGGATTGACTGAAGCCTGTGCCAGCCTTCTAACAGGCTTCGAGGTAAGTTTTTCAAAATGTAGTAGAAATATTACCGCTTAGACAGTAGCCCCTGATGCTTTGTTCGGTGTTCACACAGAAAAGACGAACAGAGGATCAAATAATATCGCAGGAGTCTAATATAAGTGTGTCAATATGCATATGCAGGCTTCGCTGCTGGCGTCCGCCGCACTGATTGCGGAGGTCGCCGTACTGAAGTAGCACCTCGAGGGGTCCAGGAAAGAACTCGGCCTTGCCAAGAGGCAGCTCGAGGAGAACAAGGGTAAGTAATACCCTGTCTATAGATATGTATATATAAAAGAGGACGCAATTGCAAAATGATAGGATCATCGTATGTTTGCCAGGGGCCACGACCGAGGTGGCGACCCTGAAGCAAGCATTAACCAGGGCCAAAGATAAAGCGGCCAAGGAGCGCACCGAGCAAGAGAAGCACGAGGCTCGGGTGGGCGAGGTGCAGCAAGAGCCCCAGGCTCTCGTGGCGAAGCACGAGGCGTTGGAGCTTGATTCAAAGACGCGGGAGTCTGAGCTTGCCGCGGCCCTTGGGGGTGTAAAAAGTGCCAAGGCCGAAGCCCAAAAGGCCCTCCAAGAGATCGACGCGATGAAGAAGATAGTGGCGGGTAAGGCTTTCTATATGCAAAGCAAGCTTGTAAAAGTAAATGACCAATTACTTACCCGGATCCGGAGCTCTTCAGGAGCATTCGCAGATTTTCCCCGCAGTGTGTCCGATGCCGCACAATTTTACCAGGCCGAGGACGGAAGCTCGACGGAGAAGCTGTTCTGGTCTCAGTATGCTGAGGTCGGACATCCGGTGCCAATGAGCGACCAGCTGAAGCAGATGGTCGAGCTACATAAGGCGGCCGATCAGGCCATGAAGAGCTTTATAGTTCGGCTGTGGCCTGGCGACGCCCTTCCGAACAGCTTCTTCGGCCTGGTGAGGCGGCTTGTAGATGCCTGCCCGCGGCTGGAGGTCGTCAAGCGATCTGTCTGCATTGAAGGTGCACGCCGGGCTTTCGCCCGTGTGAAATTGCAGTGGGTCAAGCTGGACACCGTGAAGCTGATCAAGGAGGGGCCGCCGAAGGGCAAGGAGCACCACCACCCCGAGATGTATTACGAGGGTGTTCTGCCGGGTGCCTATCTCATAGCGGACGAGTGTTCAAAAGATGTAATATTTGAATGAGACTTGCTCGTTTTATCCTGTATGTATGAAAACTTGTTTCATATGCGCTATGCAACGCTTGTTGGAATTTAAAATATTACCTTCTGTTTGGCTGTTTATCCAATCTGAGAGATGGCTAGTCCTCGGCTTCTGCCCCCATGCCACGAGTGCTGGGGTGTTCGGGACAAACTTGAGCACTCTTGTTCCCATGTTTGGGTCCTTCGAGGGAGGTGCTCAGCATAGCGAACAAGGCAACCAGACTAATAATGCTTTATCACTCTCACTTAGCCATAGAATTCTATAATTGTAAATTTCGGCGAAGCCCCTGGTATTCGGAAGGCCGAATTCGGGGTGCGATACATGCCTTTAAGCCGGACAGGGCCGGCCCCTCGCTCTAAGCGGCATAAGTCTTTAGGGACTTGAAAACCTCGCCGAACAGCGACCAGTCTCTCGCCTTATCATGACAGTCAGTTTCAGCTTTCTCTACTGAGGTGCTGAACCCAGCAGAACCGGGGCACAATCGCAGTAGTTCTCCTAGAGCTACCTTAGCCGATAGAGCGGAACGTAAGGTACCAAAACATAGGAGCCGGGCAAACCCAACATTTGACTAAAGACATGATTTGGAGCTGATGCATATAATGCTATAAGTTCGGGGTGCCGCACTTGTGAAAGTGTTCGGACTTTTCACACCGCATTGCGGGGTACGTAAGCCCCTGGTGTATTGGTCGTACCATAGGTACGGTTGCAAGGCGTCATTAATGAATACACACACACACACACATATATATATATATAACAAGAATGCAATAATAGTCGTAATGTCATGCGTTGTTTAAAAAATTGCGTTAAAGCAGAGTGATACAGATAGTGCGATAAGCAAAGAGTAGGACTATGTCCCTTCCAAGGGCAAGCTGAGGAATGATATTAAATTGAATATTTCACTCGTTACTATAATCAACCTGGGAATTCCATGGTATAACGTAGCTGTCTGCCTCCTTGGTTGCTGCATCATGTGTTCGGCAATAGTGTTGCCGGACAGTGTTTCTGGAGATTAAGGTCCTGAAAGAAAAAGAAAAATAACCAAACGGGAAGCCCCTAGTGCGGTTTAGGCCGCGTCTTGGGGCGTGCCGCAGTTGTGCCCCCCTCCCCACCTGTGCCCATGGTATTTTTAATGCGTAATTATGTACGCGCGGCACGAGTTTCGCCACTGGGCTGGGATTGGGGTGGCCGCCGTATTGCTACGCGAGCTCAGATCGCGCCAGGCGGTCTATTTGCCGATTGCCCCAAGCGCGCTTGAAGGCGTCCGGGCTGTGAAGCGCCGAATTGGTTGATTGCCTTGAGAGGCTGCTTTGCGTTTCTGCTGCGAGAGTTGCGGTGTGCTCCTCTGTTCGGAGAGAGCGCTCTGTGTTTCCATTGACTGTAATAACTCTGCGAGGTCCTGGCATCTTGAGCTTGAGGTATGCATAATGCGGTACCGCATTGAATCTAGCAAATGCGGTTCGCCCGAGCAGCGCGTGATAACCACTGCGGAACGGGACTATATCGAAGATTAACTCTTCGCTTCAAAAGTTATCCGGGGATCCGAAGACCACTTCTAGTGTAATTGAGCCTGTGCAATGGGCCTCTACACCTGGAATGACGCCCTTAAAGGTCGTTTTTGTGGGTTTGATCCTTGAGGGGTCTATACCCATTTTGCGCATTGTGTCTTGATAAAGCAGGTTCAGGCTGCTGCCGCCATCCATAAGGACTCGAGTGAGGTGAAATCCGTCAATGATTGGGTCTAGGACTAGTTCGGCGAATCCGTCATGACGGATACTAGTGGGGTGGTCCCTGCGATCGAAGGTGATCGGGCAGGAGGACCAAGGGTTGAACTTTGTGGCGACTGGCTCCAACGCATATACGTCCCTGAGCACACGCTTCCGCTCCCTCTTGGGGATGTGGGTTGCGTATATCATGTTCACCGTCCGCACTTGCGGGGGAAACCTCTCCTGTCCTCCAGTGTGCAGCTGCCGGGGCTCCTCCTCGTCATCGCTATGCGACCCCTTGTCCTTGTTTTCGGCAATTAACTTGCCGGCCTGCTTGAACACCCAACAATCCCTGTTGGTGTGATTGGCTGGCTTGTCTGGGGTGCCATGTATTTGACATGAGCGATCGAGTATACGGTCCAAGATGGACGGACCCGGCGTACTTTGTTTGAATGGCTTTTTCCGCTGACCTGGTTTGGAGCCTTTGAATCCAGCATTGACTATCGTATCCTCAGTATTTTCGCTGTTAAGGCGGCGCTTATGTTTGTTGCGACGTGACCTGCTATTGCCATCCTTGGTATCTGAGGTACCATGGTTCTTTGATATGTTATTACTGCGAGCCAGCCAGCTGTCTTCTCCCGCACAAAAGCGGGTCATGAGCGTCGTGAGAGCTGCCATAGATTTCGGCTTTTCCTGACCAAGGTGTCGGGCTAGCCACTCGTCTCGGATGTTGTGTTTGAAAGCCGCTATGGCCTCCGCATCCGGACAGTCGACGATTTGATTTTTCTTTGTAAGGAACCGAGTCCAAAATTGCCTGGCCGATTCTTCTGGTTACTGAATTATGTGGCTCAAGTCATCGGCGTCTGGTGGTCGCACATAAGTGCCCTGAAAGTTGTCGAGGAATGCGGCTTCCAGATCTTCCCAATAGCTAATGGAGTCCGCTGGCAAGCTGTTAAGCCAATGCCGCGTTGGTCCTTTGAGCTTTAGTGGGAGGTATTTGATGGCGTGTAAGTCATCACCGCGGGCCATGTGGATGTGGAGGAGGAAATCCTCAATCCATATTGCGGGATCTGTTGTGCCGTCGTATGATTCAATATTTACAGGTTTGAAACCTTCCGGGAATTGATGTTCCATTACTTCGTCTGTGAAGCATAAGGGGTGTGCGGCGCCTCTGTATTGGGCTATATCTCGACGCAGCTCAAATGGGTCTTACCCGCTGTGTTTGGCCCGGCCGGATTTGCTTTTACTGTATCCGGCGTGACGTTTATCGTCTCGCAGAGTGGTGCGCCGTCGTGATCCGTAGATCGATCTTGCATGCTTTGCTTTGTCCTCCAATATGTCTCGCAGGTCTGGCGTATCTCCCCATGCGTTTTTATTTGAATGGCGTCGGGGTGGAGGCTGAGCTTTTGGCTGGAATGCCTCTCTATCACGGCCACGAGGTGGCCGATCAGCCGTATCATACGCTTCTTCCTCCAGTCGGGGTAGTAGCCTGCACTTTGGGTAATTCTTGGAGGGGCGCTCGAGTTTATATTCCTCGGCCGCGAGGACTTCAATCCATCTGTCAGCTAGCAGATCTTGATCAGCTTGAAGCTGCTACTGCTTTTTCTTCAGGCTATTTGCCATGGCCATAAGCCGGTGCTTGAAGCGCTCTTGTTCGACGGGATCCTCTGGTACGGCGAATTTATCGTCGCCGAGGCTTGCCTCGTCATCGGAGGGGGGGATGTAATTGTCATCCTCCTCCTCTCCGTCTGCCGCTCTCTCAAGAGAGCTGGCTCCTTCATCCTCCTGCTCTAAATCTTGCTGGAGGGGATTGTTGTTGTCTTCGGCACTATCTGGAGTGTTATTATCTCCTGTGCCGGTATCACCACTTTTGCTTTGGCGGGACTTAGAGCGGCGCCGCTGACATCGGCTCTTGGGTTGCTTCTTGGAGGGGTCATCCTCCGCTATCTCGTCGCCGTTTCCTTCGTTGGGTGTATCCACCATGTATATGTCATATGACGAGGTGGCTTTCTAGTGCCTATAGGCGCTGGTTCATGTTTGTCTCCTACATCGTCGTCCATACCGTCGATGTCTTCGGGGTTGAAGTCGAGCATGTCGGTTAAATCATCGACAGTGGCTACGAAGTGGGTGGTGGGTGGGCGTCGAATTTCTTCGTCGTCCGCATCCCAATCCTGTTGGCCATAGTCCGTCCAGGGCTCTCCTGACAAAGAGAGAGACCTTAGTGAATTCAGAATGTCACCGAAGGGCGAGTGCTGAAAGATATCCGCGGCGGTGAATTCCATGATCGGCGCCCAATCGGATTCGATTGGCAGGGGCGCGGATGGTTCGGAGACCGGAAAAGAGTCCGGCACCTTGGAGTCACGGGCTGCGCAGAGGGTTAGGCTGGTGTTCGTGTCGATCACCATTGAGACTGCAGCCCCGAGGCGGTGTCTAACCACTCGTCCTCGATTGGCGCAGTTGGCTCCGAGCTAACGGTCGGAGCTGATGCGGGGGCGGCCTCTGGGGTACTGTTCGGCGGCAGAGCTAGGTCATACCCATCGTGACAGTGCGGCGCGCCCGGCTGTGGCTCGAATCCGTCGAAGATCAAGTCTCCGCGGATGTCGGTCGTGTAGTTCAAACTTCCAAAACTGACCTGACGGCCAGGGGCGTAGCTTTCAATCTGCTCCAGATGGCCAAGCGAATTAGCCCGCAGTGCAAAGCCGCCGAATACGAAGATCTGTACAGGGAGAAAAGTCTCACCCTAGACCGCATCGCTATCGATGATAGTAGGAGCCATCAAGCCTAACGGCGACAACACAGAGGAACTCTCAATGAAAGCACCAATGTCGGTGTCAAAACCGGCGGATCTCGGGTAGGGGGTCCCGAACTGTTCGTCTAGGCCGGATGGTAACAGGAGGCAGGGGACACGATGTTTTACCCAGGTTCGGGCCCTCTTGATGGAGGTAACACCCTACGTCCTGCTTGATTAATATTGATGATATGGGTAGTACAAGAGTAGATCTACCACGAGATCGCAGAGGCTAAACCCTAGAAGCTAGCCTATGGTATGATTGTATGTTGTGGTTGTTGTCCTACGGACTAAAACCCTTCGATTTATATAGACACCGGAGAGGGTTAGGGTTACACAAGGTCGGTTACAAAGGAGGAGATATCCATATCCGTATTGCCTAGCTTGCCTTCCACGCCAAGTAGAATCCCATCCGGACACGAGACAAAGTCTTCAATCTTGTATCGTCATAGTCTAACAGTCCGGCTGTCCGGAGACCCCCCCAATCCAGGACTCCCTCAAGTGGGTTTGATGATGTTTCATTGATCTTCAAGGCATTAGGCCTTGCATGATCATGAAATATGTCATATGTGACATGCTAGAATTTTCTTGGAATTAATGAAGAAAATTTCCTTTGTAAATATTTCAAAATCTTGAAATATCCAGAAAGGGTTTTTGAGGGATTTGACCAATAATTTGAACATGACCATGTGTTTAAACTCTTATATATGGACAATATATGTCCACTGAGCTTCCCTAAATTTTCTCAAATATTTTTGACACATTAAAATATTTTAACCTATTAAAGACCATTTCTGGCCTTAAGAAAAAGCCTTTAAATAAAATAGGAAAATAACTTTTAAAATTATATTTTTGTGGTTTCTAGGTGTCCTATATCTAATAGGAGTCAAATATATTTTTAGAAAGATTTTTACTGCCCTTAATTAAGTACTTGCAGGCAAATCTCAATTCAGGGGTTTTTGGAAAACTAATTTTTGAAAATACTATTTGGGAAAATTATTTTTTTAAGAAATTATTTTTATGTCCTATACACATGGCACGATCATTGGGCAAGGTTTTGGATCAAGGAGGAGTATAAGAGTTGGACGATTTATTTGATTTTTAGAGCACTTGCAACCAACACACAAAAATCAAATCAAGCAAAGACCAAAACACTCGAAAGTTTTTGTCAACCCACATTTTATCATGATTGATTAGCTAAGTGTTGTGGCATGAAAATCAGGGTGTGACATCCGAGTCGGAGTAGCCAACAAGATCAGAGGAGGCCCTCTTTGGATACCAAATGCCAAAATTTGGTGTATGGATTAAGTATCTCACTATCCTTTTCACGGCCTTAAGATGACATTCTTTACGAGCGGCTTGATATCGTGCACACATGCACACACTTAGCATAATATCGGGGCGTGAAGCACATAGATATAACAATGAACCAATCATAGAGCGATAAACCGTTTGATCAACCGGTTCACCATATTTGGTTAAATCAAGATGTCCACTAGTAGGCATGCGTGTAGTCATACCTTTGCATTCTTGCATATTGAAGTTCTTGAATAAGTCCTTGGTGTACTTTGTTTGAGAGACAAAGGTACCTTCCTTAGTTTGCTTGATTTGCAAACCAAGAAAGAATTTGAGTTCACTCATCATCGACATCTCAAACTTCTCTGACATTAGCTTTCCAAATTTTTCACTAAAATGAGGGTTAGTTGATCCAAATATAGTATCCACATAAATTTGGCACACAAATAGTTCTCCATTAACCCTTTTAGTAAAAAGAGTAGAATCTATTTTCCAATTTCAAAGCCTTTTTCAATAAGGAATTTGGTCAAGCATTTGTACCATGCTCTAGGAGCTTGTTTAAGACCATAAAGAGCTTTGTGAAGTTTGTAAACATGATTAGGTTTCTTAGGATTGACAAATTTGGGAGGCTTCTTAACACAAACTTCCTCCTCTATTTCACCATTTAGAAAAGCACTTTTAATGTCCATTTGGTACAAGGTGAGATCATGTCGGGACCCCGATCCTAAGTCACACCGTCTAGCATGTAACACTTCATATCACTTTGCGGCCTCACGCACGGTATTCCCATGGGTGCCACCTTACCTGGCCCGGGACTGTTTGCGTCTTTTGGCTCACGTATATGATAGTGTCGCTAGCATCCATATGACGGAGAACCCGGGCCGACATGACTAGTCATGAACCCAAAGTGGCCCTAACTTACAGGGACAGGCATACATGAATCAACCACGAGCATGTTGGTCAACAGCGTATGAATCCGGGCTGTAGCACTGGGCTAACAGGACTCTGGGAACCCGGGCTGTAGCAGGCTAGGCAGGACTCCGGATGTCACCGCGTGACATTTCCCAAAGGGACAGACACAAGCACGAAGTGATTCACATGCCGGCCAGTCAAGTGTTCCGGAGCAGTAGTGCTGGGCTAGCAGGACTCCGGTGAACCGGGCTATAGCGGACTACTATGGCTCCTAGAAGCACAAGACTACATTTCCCCATAAGAGAGGCTACCAGAGGTAAACAACTAGGTTGTCGGAACCCACACATAGCAATACACGTTACATGTACGCATGACATGCAGGTATGTGCGGTACAACATGGCATCACAACATTACTCAAACTCATATAGATAAAGGCCTAGAAGATCCACATAGTAATCAATACACACAGGGGTCTCATGACCCATCATTCAGAGCATACAAGCAACAAAAGCATTACATGTCTGAGTACAGACAACTACAAAAGGAAAAGACTAAGAAGCCTGACTAAACACGACCCTCCCAAGGGTACAAGATCGTAGCTGGGATACAAGCTACTCGTCGAAGTCACTAGCGTAAGCAACTGCAAAACATAAATAAGCAAACGTGAGTACAAAGGTACTCAGCAAGTCTTACGCAACATTATCAACAAAGGGGGTGGTGGAGTTTTAACAGCAGCAAGCCAGCTTTGACTCAGTGGCTAATCTATACTATGAGTATCAGAAACTTTGAGGTGAGAAGACGCACACGAGTCCACATATTCACCATATCAATACTCCACTATGGATCCGTTCCCGTCTTCCTACGAGAAGGCCATCCATAGCACTCACGCTTAACTTGCGTATTTTAGAGTATCCACTTCAGGTTGTCTATGTACTACATAAGTTCTCCAAGTTTCCATATCCGAGGAAAACGGCTATTCGAATAGATAATGTTGACCCTGCAGGGGTGTACTTCGTCACACACGCTCTCGCCACTTATAGCCCTGTACACGTCATGTACCTCGGCAACCTTCAAGCGGAAGCCGGGCGAGGGTGTCGGCCACGACCTGACTAACCACACAAGTCTCTCGTCCAGGTTCATCACCTATTCGGGTTCCATCCACAAGGAGATCCGGCCGGGGTGTCGCTCACGGCCCCAAACGATGTGTGCAGGGTTCCCAAGCCCACCATCCGGGTGCCACTTGGTACACCGTGCCATAGTGCCTAGTCTGTCCCAAGCCCGTCCCGTCGGACACCACCTGGTAGACAAGTAGCACTACCTACAAACGCCAGAAACTAGTTGCAACTCCTGGGCAGAGATCAAGTGGATTAATAAGCCGAGAGGGGCCGGATAACCGGAACCCAATGTGTGGTAGTAACTGGACTTGGATAACATACACAGAACTCAGTGCTTAGGGACGGTTCCAATGAGACAACCCACCATATACTCCTACATGGCCTCTCATCGCTACCTTTACCAAAACGTGTTCACACACTTAGCCTTTAACGGTAGGACATGTTCACCATTCCGATTCATTCCCGATGAATCAGACCTGACACAACTCTAAGCATAGCTGGCATAGAGAAAACAAGCATGGATGAGCAGGCACATCAAGGCTCAAGCAACTCCTACTCATGCTAGTGGGTTTCAACTATTTACTGTGGCAATGACAGGTCATGCAGAGGAATGGGTTCAGCTACCGCAGCAGAAAGTAGCAGTTGAATCGTTATTGTCCTAATGCAGTATAAGGAGCAGGAGCGAGAGAGTGGGATTTTATCGAGATGCTCAAGGGGGTTTGCTTGCCTGATAGATCCACGAAGAGACACTGCTCCTCAGACAGGTACTCGGGACACCTTCCGGAGCAGAACCTATCGAGAGGGAACGGTGCCGGCAATCAATAAACAACCATATGCAACAGTATGATGCATGAAGATGACATTTCAAAGAAGCTATGATTTGCCCTAATGCATGTAGCATCAATTTGGTTGAAGTCTGTATGAACCAAGGATTCATATGCAAACCCCAATTTAAGTATATAACATGCCATTATTACATTTTCACTTATACAGCAAGTATAAGTTGGTTTTTCATGCATGAAACTAGCATAAATGGATTCCTTGCATTTTTCTGATAATTTTTCATATATAATTTATTTGATTTGGAGTTACGGTTGAATTTCTATGATTTTTAGAAGTTTTAACTATTTTCTGAAATTTCCTGATTTAAATTAATACCAGAAAATGATATAATGCGTCAGCACAACGTCATGCTTACGTCAGCAGGTCAAAGGCGGCTGACCAGGTCAAACCTGACGTGTGGGGTCCACACGTCAGTGTCTGTGGTTAATCCTAATCTAAAAATAACCTAAACTAGTTTAGTTAATGGGGTTGGGCCCACGCGTCAGTGACCCAATTAGCTAAACAGGGTTTAATTAGTTGTTAAACTAATCCTAACAAAAACTTAACAGGGCCGAGCCCACATGTCACTGACCCTGGGTAGTCAAACCCCAGGTCAACTAGGGGGTTAGACCGGTCAACCCCACAGGCGTTTAGCCGCCGGCGAGGCCGAACGCGGCGGAGGGGCTCGGGATCGCCGTTCCGGCGACCAAACGGACGGCGGAGGGGCTCGGCATGGAGCTGGCCGTGCGCCGCATCCAGGGGAGCACACGAGAGGGGCTGGGGTGGCCGGAGTTCACCGGAATGGAGCTCGCGGCGGCACCGGAGTTTGGGTTCGAGCGGCGTAGCGCTATGGTGCACGGGAGGACGAGCTGGTGGCGGAGTTAGCTTGCTGCGGAGCTGCTGAGCACGTAGCCGTGCTCGAGCACGAGCTTTGCTAGCTCTGGCTACGGTGGTGACAAGAACGGCGGCGGCCGGCTCTCGACTCCGGTGGAACCACGATCTAGAGAGAGCAAAAGAGCACGGGGAGAGAGGGGTTCGGTGCAGAGGCTCACAATGAGGTCGTAGGGCAGCTCAGTGGGCCTGGGGAGGCGACGGCGACAACGAATTGGACCTCGGCATCCGGCGGCCGTGGACGGGGAAGAAAGGTCAGGGACGGCGCTTCGGTGCCCTTCCGGTCGCGTGGATCGGTGAGGAGGACGTAAACGAGGCGGTGGAGATCTTGGATACGTCGGAGAGGCGATAGGGAGGCTGTGGCCATGGTGGCTGTTGACGGCGGCGACGGCGCGCTCGGCCGTGAGAGAGAGGGAAATCCAGGGGAGGGGAGAGTGAGCTGCGAGAGAGGGAGAGGAGAGAGGGCTTCGGGGCGTCTCCAGGCGCGGGATTGGGTTGACGGGGAGCGCGACACGGCGAAGCAGGAGGTGGCGCGGTCGGCTGCGTGCGCTGGCTGCGAGTGGGCACAAGGTTGAAGACAACCTTTCCCCTAGTGGGCTGGGCCACTGCTGGGCCGTGGTGGGGCGCCAGGTAAGTCAGGTAAATCCTTTTCCTGTATTCCTTTTCTATTTCTGACATTTGTTTTGTATTTAAAAGAAATGTTAAAACATTTCCATAAATGCTGAAAATAATTGTGGCATCTAGATATAATATTCTAGAGGCCCTCACCAATTCCCAACATTTTTGGAGCCATTAAAAATATTTATATAATTTAAACAGCTCCAAATCAAATATTTATGCATTGATTCAAAAATCCAAAATGTGTAGTAAAAATGTGCATCACCTCTAGTTGTTGTTCCCAACATTTTCCAAAGACCATGAACATTTTTGAAAAGCATTTTGGTTTCATTGAAATTCCAGTTTTAATTTGAACCTATTTGAATTGCTTTGGTGCTAGGGTTTGCAACTTCCCCATTTCAATTTCATTTGAAATTTAAACATGATGCACAGAGCAAGCCTAGGATCATACCAGAACTAGGGATGTGACAGATCATGATGATTAGCATAGGCAAGTAAGATGCGGATGGACTCAAGTCTAGCAACGGGGGCATATGTCTCACCATAGTCCATACCTTCGACTTGAGTGTAGCCTTGGGCGGGGAGACGTGCTTTGTTGTGAACTACTTGTCCATCTTCATCTTGCTTGTTGCAAAACACCCATTTGGTACCGATGATGTTGTGGTTGTTGTCGGGCTTCTCAAGTAATGTCCAAACTTGATTTCTCTCATAGTTGTGTAGCTCTTCATGCATGGCATTTATCCAATCTGGATCTTCCAAAGCTTCTTCAACCTTCATAGTTTCAATGCTAGAGATAAATGAATAGTGTTCACAAAAGTTAGCTAAACGAGTTTTTGAGCGAGTGATTCTCCTGGTTTGGATATCATTGTAGATTTGCTTGACGGGATGGTCTTTAGAAATTCTTGCTCGAACTCGTGAAAGCTTTTTCTTGGATCTAGGTTGAACATCTTTTTCATCTTGTTCTTCTTCTTGGCCTTCTTCGTTGTTGACGTTGTCGTTCTCTTGTCATGGTGGAGAAGGAGGTTATAGGCGTTCATCTTGGTGCACTTCCTCGTTTTCTTCATTTTGGCGTGCCCCACTTGTGGATGCTTCCGTATCAACTCTTGGTTCACCTTGTCGTGAGGTAGAAGCTTCCACTTGGATGGACAAGGTACTCTCCTTCACCTCCGTTGGACGAATCTTACCAATAGACAAGTCTTGGATTGCTTCCGAAGGGTCTTTCTCTCCTACATCAATTGGCAATTGCTCTACTTGCGAGCCATTAGATTCATCAAACTTCACATCTACCGTCTCTTCAACCTTTCAAGTGAAATTGTTGTAGACATGGTATGTGTGAGAGTTTGAGCCATAACCAAGTAGGAAACCTTCATGAGACTTAGGAGCAAATTTAGAATGATGATGCTTATTAAGAATGTAGCACTTTGAGCCGAATACTCAAAAGTATCCAACTTGTGGTTTGTTACCGGTGAGGAGCTCGTATGCCATCTTGCCGAGTAGCTTGTGAAGATACAAGCGATTTGTTGCATGACAAGCTGTCTCAACTGCTTCCGCCCAAAAGTGCTTTGGCATTTTGTACTCATCAAGCATCATTCTCGCTATTTCGATGAGTGTCGGGTTCTTCCTTTCAACAACTCCATTTTGTTGAGGTGTGTACGTAGCCGAGAACTCATGTGAAATCCCTTCTTCGTCAAGAAAGGTGTCCACATTTGCGTTCTTGAACTCCGTTCCGTTGTCGCTGCAAACCTTCTTGATTTTCACTTCAAATTGATTTTGGGCCTTCCTAGCGTAGTTTTTGAAGATCTTTTGGACCTGCGATTTATCATCGAGAAAGAACACCCACATAAATCTTGAAAAATCATCAACTATAACTAGACCAAAAGTATTTCCATCGAGACTTTTGTAAGCGTTAGGACCAAAAAGATCCATGTGAAGTAGCTTGAGTGGTCTCCTTGTAGTCATGATGCTCTTCACGGGATGCCTTCCTCCAACCTGTTTACCTACTTGATAGGCACTGCAAAGTCTATCCTTATCAAATATGACATCGTTAACGCCAAGGATATGATTTTCTTTAATAAGCTTGTCAAGGTTACGCATACCAACATGACCTAATCGTCTATGCCATAACCAACCTTTAGAGGATTTAGCAATTAAGCAAGTTTAAGGTTGAGCCTTTTTAGTGAAATCAACAATATAAAGATCACCTCTGCGTATACCGGTAAAGACTATTTTATGATTATCTCTACGAAACACTTGGCAATCTACTTCAATGAATAGGACATTAAAACCGAAATCAGCAAGTCTAGTTATTGAAAGTAAATTGTAGCCAAGAGATTCAACGAGCATGGCATTTTGTATGGAGCTATCATGTGAGATGGCCACCTTACCTAGGCCAACCACCTTATCCTTTGAGTTATCACCAAAGGTGACATACTTTCGAGGGCCATCGTTTTCAGCAAGCTCACGGAACATATCTTTATCTCCGGTCATATGATCATTACATCCACTATCAAGGACCCATTTCTTTCCTCCGGCCATGTAGCCGTGAAGATTTGCCATAAGACCAAAATGTCTCATCGCATCATCAAGATCATAGTCACTATCATCATCCTCATCATAGTATCCATGTTCAACATCGTCTTGTGATTGATCAACTCCTAGAGAGGGTAATTCATTAGATAAATGATCATTTCTATGGTCATCTTTGTGAATTCTAATAGCTTTGGAAATGATATTGCTAATGATTCCAACATCTCCTTTGGCACTCATAATATTTGTAAGCTCAAATAAGAGGTCACCAAATTTGGGATCATTGGAATTCATCTTAATCAAGGCAATGGACTTATGGAGAATTTCATCTAGATCTTTCAAGGAATAATTTGGAAATAGTTCCTCAAGAAATTTCCATATGGTGTAGGCACACTAAGAGTAGGAAAACATCCAATCAAGTTTCTAGGCAAGCCTCTAGTGATAAGATTAACAGTTCTAAGATTGCGAATCATGTCAATTCACTCATCAAGGGTAGGATGCATGGGATCAACATGAGGTGCACAAGGGCTAGCAATATACTTGCTCAAATGATATTCATTGAAAATTTCAAGCATTTCATTTTCCACTCATGAAAATATTCTCCATCAAGAATAGGCACTCTACGTCTAATACTCCCCAAAGTAGACTCATCCATCTTCCTCCAATGGTGTTTTAAACCAAGGCAATGGAGACCAAAGCTCTGATACCAATTGAAAGGATCGAGAAGAGGTGTCTAGAGGGGGGTGATTAGACACTAAGTGCTAAAAGTTGCAGTTTTTAATTTTCTTAAGTTGAAGTGGAGTTTAGGCACAATTTTAACAAACACAATACATATCAAGAAAGTATGCAAAGAGTATATGAGCAGCGGAAAGTAAAGCATGCAACTTGCAAGAATGTAAAGAGATGGGATTGGAGTGTGCAAACGCAATTTGGAGACACGGAGATTTTTGAGACATGGTTCCGATAGGTGGTGCTATCGTACATCCACGTTGATGGAGACTTCAACCCATGAAGGGTAACAGCTGCGCGAGTCCACGGAGGGCTCCACCCACGAAGGGTCCATGAAGAAGCAACCTTGTCTATCCCAACATGGCTGTCGCCCATGAATTACTTGCCTCACTAGCGGTAGATCTTCACGAAGTAGGCGATCTCCTTGCCCTTACAAACTCCTTGGTTCAACTCCACAATCTTGTCAGAGGCTCCCAAGTGACACCTAGCCAATCTAGGAGACACCACTCTCCAAGAAGTAACAAATGGTGTGTTGATGATGAACTCCTTGCTCTTGTGCTTCAAATGATAGTCTCCCCAACACTCAACTCTCTCTCACAGGATATGGATTTGGTGGAAAGAGGATTTGAGTGGAAAGCAACTTGGGGAAGGCTAGAGATCAAGATTCATATGGTAAGAATGGAATTTCTTGGCCTCAACACAAGTGTAGGTGGTTCTCTCTCAGAAAAAGGTAAGTTGGAAGTGTAGGTTTGTTCTGATGGCTCTCTCCACGAATGAAGAGGTGGTGGAGGGGTATATATAGCCTCCACACAAAATCTAACCGTTACACTCAACTTGCCAATCTCGGTGGGACCGAATTGATAAACTCGGTCGGACCGATTCAGCAAAGCTATTGACCGTTAGGGTTTTCGGTGGGACCGACTGGATCAACTCGGTCGGACCGATGTGCTAGGGTTAGGGTAAATCCAAAACTCGGTTTGACCGATTACTCAAGCTCGGTGGGACCGATTTGTGTAATAAGAGAAACAAAGAGTTGGCCAAGCAAACTCGGTGGGGCCGATTACATACCTCGGTGGGACCGAAAATATTGCAACAGGTAACAGAGAGTTTGCAAGCCCATCTCGGTGAGACCGAGATCCCATCGGTGAGATCGAACTGATTAGGGTTTCTGGCAGTGGCTTTGTCAATTGAACTCGGTGGCTCCGGATAGAAAGAATCGGTGGGTCCGAGTTGGATATTTGGTGTGGGACATATTTGGAAGTGAGAAAGTGGTTGAGGGCTTTGGAGCATATCACTAAGCACTTTGAGGAAGCAAGCCATTAAACAACACCTCATACCTCCTCGATAGTATTGGCTTTTCCTATAGACTCAATGTGATCTTAGATCACTCAAATAGAAAATGTAGAGTCTTGAGCTTGGAGCTTGAGCCAATCCTTTGTCCTTAGCATTTTGAAGGGGTTCTACATCCTCTAGTCCATGCCACTTCATTGTTGAACTTATCTGAAACATACTAGGTAAAAGTGTTAGTCCAACAAGAGATATGTTGTCATTAATTACCAAAACCACCTAGGGAGCACTTGTTCTTTCAACTGGCAAGCCCGGTCCCAACTGATGATAAACCGTCTAGTCCAGCTAAGGCTAAGATTGAACGTATCATGCGACAGTGCTTGTGGAGAGGGAACACGGATACGCCCCGGCAATCATTGGCGGCTTGGGATTTGGTTTTTCATCCTAAAAACCTGGGAGGTTTGGGCGTCCTAGACTTGAATATACAGAATGATGCCTTGTTGATCTAACATCTTTTCAAGTTCTTTAATAAGATGCACGTGCCATGGGTATCACTTATTTGGGACACATATTATGCCGCAGCGCCACCCCAAGTCACTCAACACTACTAGGGAAAACCCTAGCAGTAGCGCTGGTTTTGTGCTCACTAGTAGCGCGGGTAGGCGTGCTACTAATAAGGCGCTACAGCTATTGCTTAGCAGTAACGCATGCCGCACGCGCTACTGCTAGGACAAATAGCTGCAGCGCTTGTTCTCTCCCACGCTGCTGCTTATGTAACTACTGGCAGCGTGTTTTCTTTCCATCGCTACTAGTATTGTTTTTTTATTTTTTTATTTTTAGTGTATTTATGTGCCATCGTACAAATATTGGTACAATACCAGTTATGACGTTTACATCATTATGTCCATAACAGTGTGTTAAATGAAGGTGGATTAGGTTCAAGTGGAGGCAATATGTGGTGCATGTCAAAAGTATACTACTAATCCAAACTTGATCTAGTTTGGACTAGTAGTACTTTCGATGTGCACCACATGTTTCCTCCACTTGAATCTAATCCGCCAACACAAGCTATTTAATCATCATCATAATCATTAGCATCAACAATATTTATTTAATCACCACTAACACTAGCTAATAATAATCATCAGTCATTACCACCAACACTAGCTATTTTATCATCATAGTAATAGTGTAGCACATCATCATCCTCAAACTCATTTCTAGCTAATCACTCCTGCTGCTCTCTCTTAGGTAAAACAACATAAAACATGTGTAGCTTTCCTCCTTGATCAAGTTGGAGCATGCAGATGAACCTGTCTCCTAATTTTGGGTAGCACATCTGTTTGCTGCCCCCTAGTACTTGTCTGCGCTCCCCCATCACATATCTGGTCCAGTCTTGCACTATTAAGCATTCATCGCTGATCTTGAATGCACTAAATTAACATGTAGGATATCTTGGCCGTAAGCTAATAATACTCATGGTACCTTTAGTCTCGATCCCATAAGGCACAACATTCATCGGGAGTCCCTGTTGAAGAACATCGTATGGTCACATACTTAGCAATGAAGTTTAGCTTCACAAATAATGTATGGAAAAGATGCACTGATGACAAATAGTAAAAATCTTACCATCCTTCCTAAATAGATGTGACTGTAGTTCATGACGAACACTATTGGTCGCACGTTTTCAGTACTAAGATTTCTAAGTCCAGGAAGAAAATTTGTCTTGACGGTATCAAGATCCTCAAGCCATGAAACATAATGACTTAG
The DNA here is from genome assembly GCF_003073215.2 of Triticum urartu. Taxonomy (NCBI): domain Eukaryota; kingdom Viridiplantae; phylum Streptophyta; class Magnoliopsida; order Poales; family Poaceae; genus Triticum; species Triticum urartu. The sequence continues at coordinate 420,549,322 of NC_053027.1, forward strand.
CTCCTCGCAGTTTAGTTCAGCCCCGGGACTGTAGTAGGTCCTGTCTACCAAGCGCTGGACATGTTTGCTTGCACCGAAATAAGCTGACAATACAAATTAGTTGTCAACTATTTTCGAATAAACAATATCAAAGACATAAATATGGTTGAGAAACTTACATTTTGGTGTAACTGGAGGCGTCTGCACATCGACCCAGATGTCGGTGTTACCTTCAATATCATCTTCCGGATGAATATCAAAGGTGATAACCATATCAGGCTAAAATGCATAAGTCTTGCATAGTGCTCGCCATGTTTTGCATCCAAAATAGGTGTAGTCATCTGAATTGTATAATTTTGCGTGGAAAATATAACCATGCCCGGTCTTCAAATAAACTTTCTTTACCTCCATAGTATGACTGAAACCTATCTTATCCAATACAAAAACTCTTGCATGGCAGGGGATACGCTAGTAGAATAGTAAAAAAAATAAGTTCAAGCAAATGAAGCAGATGTCATGCTTAATTACAAAAAAAGACTTGTCGTTGTGACTTACTGTATCCACTTCGAAGTTCTCGTCCAGCTTGATGATGAAGCGCCTATCATCATCTAGGAAGATTCCGTCGCACAGGCCGCGCTCGTCTTCGCAGTATTTGCAAATACCGAAATCCTTTTTGTCGCTAGACATTTCCTATGTTCATAGTTAAAACATTAATTGACAATCGATAGAAGACAACTACCATGATACTCAACACACAAATCCGGGGCACTCGATATTTCCTACATATTCTGGCAAAAGTCATGCCAAAATTCACGGAAAAATCCGGCATGACCTTTGCTAAAATAGGATATATCGAGCGCCTGAAATTTGCCGGAACGGAAATGAATGAACACTCCGGCAAAACATAGGCCACTCGGAGGTGTAACCTGCAAACATGACCGGCCACTTGGATATTGAGCAACACAAGATATACATTTCAAAATATCTTATAAGACTCAAATTAGCATGCATTCAATAAGCAAAAGTAAATCATCTCATGCGTCCGTACATCGTCGAATATTATCACTAATACATCCCGAATAGTGTCATACATATAACATCACTAGTACAACTAAAACCCTAGCACACGACGGGTATCGGCGCGGGCGGTGGACACCCACAGAGAAGGAACCATCACGGGATCATAGCTCCAGTGAGATCCCTGGAGAACCTGCCAGGTATTGGAGAACCTGCGCTCCAACGCAGACAAGTAGCGACGGACGTGCGCGTCGTCCTCACTGACATGGTGACGCACCACCTCCGCAGAGTCCTCGAGCCTCTGGACCGTCACTGGCCCACGCGACCGCCACCAAAGAAGGTTCAGGTCAACGACAGGCTGGCTCCTCACCAACCTGCACCCCTCGGTAGGTAGCGCCTCCCAGTACCACCCCGGCGGAGCCCAGTCCCGAACATGGCCCATCTGGTCAAGCAGGTGTCGTGCTCCACCGACTCGACGACGAGGATGCGGGATAGGCATCGTCCATGTCGATGCGGGAAAATTGCTTTAACTAAAAAAATAGCAACAAGTTCTTACTAACTAGCTCTATTAATTCAACTAGTTCTTACTAAAAATAAACTTACTATAAATAAAAATATTCTAGTACCTAATTAGTACCTAGTTCTTACTAACTAATTAGTACCTAAGAACTACTGCCCTAATTACCATCTAATTTGATGAACCTACAGGGGTGGAAAGTGGTAGCGGATATTCCAATTATCCAACTATAAAGTGAAATAAGTGGTCAAATTTTACTCGTTTTATGATTCATCTTAGAAATTTGATTCGTTTCCACCCTTACATGAACCCTAACTCATTTGAGCCGCATCCGCATCCGATTTGTTTCCACCCTAACTAATTTGATGGAGGTAGAAACCCTAGCCAGAGGTGGGGGAGAGGGAGGAGCAGGTGTGCTCACCTCGGGTGCCTGCGACGAGGGAGGGGCAGGCGGCGTCGAGGTCGTGGTCGGGGCTCCGGGGCGGCGTTGAGGTCGGGGGGCGGGGGTGGCGTCCGGGGCGGCGTTGAGGTCGGGGTCGGGGGCGGCGTCCCGGGTGGCGTTGAGGTCGGGGGCGGGGCCGGCATTGAATCTGGGGTCACGGACGGCGTGGGGAGAGCGCACGGCGGCCGAGGGGCGGCAGCGGTGAGGCTGAGGGCGGCCTCGGGCGGCGGCGGTGAGGAGACGGTGGCGAGGGCGAGGGACGATTTGGGGAAGAATTGGTGGCCGGGGGGCGGGGTAGGGGGAAACCGCTGTTTAAGTGAAACGTAACGGTAGCGCGTTTCCGGAAACGCGCTATAGCTAAGGTAGCTATAGCGCGTTTACTGAAACCCGCTACTGCTATTCCTTTCTCTTTTTTCCCTTTTTTCTTTTATTTTTCTTTACATTTTATTTTTTCCCTTTCTCCTTTTTCTATTTCTTTCATTTTCATTTACTTTTCTACTTGTTTTTCACTTTATTTTATTTCCGTTAGCAGCAGCGCTTTACACGTAAGCCCGCTGCAGCTAAGGAGATAAGCAGTAGCACTGGGCCATTATACACGCTACTGCTAGGTTGGGCTAGCCATGTGTGCCCAGTTCAAACGTAGCAGCAGCGCTTTTCGCTAGTACGCGCTACTGCTAAAGTCATAGCAGTAGCGCGGTTTATTTACGCGCGCTGCTACTAAGTAGCAGCAGCGCTTGATTTTGTACAGCGCTACTGGTAAAATTCTGTGTATAGGCTTTTCCCTAGTAGTGCAAATCTGCGGTTCTTTCAGGTGGAGGGATGTACTGAAGCTGTACGATAGGTTTTGCAAGTTGGCGGTACCACATGTGCGTGCGGGGGATACGGTGATCTTCTGGCTGGACCATTGGCAACATGGTAACAACACGGTTCTCATGCAACACCGGTTTCCGAGGCTTCACTCTTTTGTGATTGATGACACTCTCACCATTAAGGATATGATGGAACTACCAGACCTAACAGACAACCTCCATCTGCCACTATCTGCTGAGGCCTTCGAGGAATTTAATCAGCTTCAGGCGTTGTTGCCTTTGGTCAATCTTCAGGAGGGGGAAAATGATGTCTGGAAATGGCCATCCAAGTCTGACGATTACCAGTCAAGGATTTATTACATGTCATACTTTTCAGACACTGTGGTTGATCCCATATTCAGGTGGATCTGGAAATGCTCTTGCACCCTTAAGTTTAAGGTGTTTGGCTGGCTCCTTTTGATGGATCGCCTTAACACTAGGGACATGATGCAGCGGCGGCATTGGACTATCCAGGATGACACTTGTGTTCTGTGTCACTCTGCCTCTCATGAGGACAGAGCGCATCTCTTCTTCGCTTGCAACTTTAGTCAACGTGTCTAGAATTACCTGGGCATCTCATGGATTATTCAACCTAACCAGACTACTTATGAGATGGCTTCAATTGCTAGGAAGGATTTTGGTTTCCCTTTTTTCTTAGAGGTAGTCTTCACTGCTACTTGGAATATTTGGACACAAAGAAATGGGATGATTTTCAGAAATGAGTTACCATCTTTCAGATCCTGGAGGATAAATTTTCTTCATGACATGTCTCTTTTAGCTCATAGAATCAAATGTAAATATAGGAATAGCCTAATTTCTTGGATAGTTGCCTTACCTTAAACCTCTCTTTGTAAGTAATCTCTTCTCTCTTTCCTTACCTTTAACTTGTAACCTTGTAAACTCTTTGGTTCTTTGGTTTAATATAGGACTGTGAGGCTGTTGCCTTGCAGTACATAGTCAAAAACTCCAGTAAATATTGCCGGTGACAAGGAAGAGGATGTTATAATTACTGGTGTTGGCCACACCACCCCTGGCAATCCTGTTGCGTTATCAAAGCATAGTGCCAAGGAGGAACTCTCTACTATGGGCAAAGGCATGTGGAGCACAGACTTGTCAAGCTACGCCCACCTCAACGCCCAAGAACTTCATTATAGTTTCTTAAACAGTCTGTACACAAACGGCGACTACGAAGCCAGTTTAGTGAATCTGATGAAGGAGCGATATGAGGTAACTTCGTAACTGTTTCTCTCTTATGTCTAAGTTCAAGTACCAACTCCAGTAGCCCCCAAGGGCCGATTTATGATGCCAATCTAAACTAGGACTTTGCAATATCTCAACTTTGCATGCTTATCCTCCAAGGGTCAGTTGATTCTTTAAAGATGAACCGGTGCTTTCACATTGTAATCCTGTAACTTTCGCCTGTGTAGCCCCCAAGGGCCGGTTTATGTTTTCTAAGCTAAATCGGGACTTTAACCAATGTTACTTTGAGCAAACGTACATTAGCCCCCAAGTGTCAAGGATAATACTTGTATTGTGCTTGGGACTTGTAACAAATTTATGATAATCAAGCAAATAGGCATTAGCCCCCAAGTGCCAAGTGTATAACTTGTTATGTGCTTGGTACTTCAAATATTCACTACCACCTCATAATATGTCCTTCTCTTATAGGCTGAGCTGAGCAAAAAGGAAGCCCAAACCGCTGCTCCAAGAGAACATCAAATCTCAGCAAGCGGAAACCTCCAAAGCCAAAGAAGAATTGACCAGTGCCTTAGAAGCCATGGAGAAGTTAAAAGAAGCTTTTAATAAGGAACGGGTGGATTGGGGCACAGAGAAAACCGGATTACAAAAGAGAGCTGAAGACGCAGAAGCATCCCTTAAACCAGTAGTCGAAGAACCGACAGGCTTAAAGCGGCAAATAAATGCCATGACCTCTGCTGTGTTTGGTAAATATCCTCATCCAAAGCTTTTCAATATATATTATCTCATCAGTTGTCGGTTTACTGATGCTTGCAATGGCACAGGAACTCGCATTACCCATCTGGGCTCTGACATGCGGATGAAGCTGAAGGCTTCCTATACGCTGATAGAGCAGTTATATTCCGGAGCCCAACGTGCCATTTACACCGCTGCGCATAACAAACCACCTCCAACCTTCATAAAGGAAACCATTGAGAAGCCGTCAATGCTGCTTGCGCGGTTGAACGAACTAAAAAGATCAGCTGCAAGGTCAGGTGCATTGACTGAGCTAATCCGGGCGAAGGCATGGATACCAGATCTTGAACCGTCGGATATAGGCAGCGGCTACCCTGGCATAAAGGAGGACGGTTCAGAATTTAACAACGATGATCTTCTAAGGTTGACAAGGGAAATGCGCCCATAGCGAGCAAATTGGCTGAGGCAACGAATCTCTTTCATTATCAGCGGGTTTATGATTCTGATCAGAAAAGATATCCTGCGCCAACACATGACGTGGAAGACCTTACTCCGCCAATTCATAAGCACACCTATGCCCCTGATGTTGACCCCTCAAACCTTATAAGTGATGAAACTGTGTTCCAAGCCTTAACTGGAATCGATTGGGCAACAATTGACTTCCAGCCACTAGGTAGAGAGGAGGAAGATGCACCAGCGCAAGACGATCCACATCCTTCAAGCTAGCCTGGTGACGAGTCATGATACGGAGGCCGGTTTAGCCTTCTGTGTACTGCCATACTTGCTGAAAACAATTATTCTTTTTGGGCATTAAAGCGCCTTGTAATAGGCTCGTTCAAAATACTTGTTCTGTTATGCCATTGTGCATAATTACGTTGCCTGATACTGTTAATCCATCCTGCTTTAGAATGTATTATGTTCATAATCCGTAGCGGTGTTATGCAAACTGTTCCTGCATACAAGAAGTTTGAAAGTGTCCTGGCGGTTTACCGCTGGACGGGTCGTGATGCCCAAATATAAAGTCGGGGTTTATAACTAAGGCTGTACTTTGAAAATAATCAAAGATGAAAGAGATGATACCTGTGATATTGAATCACACTGTTGGTTGACCAACCTTTGTATATTTAGGGTAATAACCCCAATCTTGAGTATTGATAACTCCTTCCATGTTTGCCGGTTTATGATAAAACCGTACCGGGTTATAATAAACACCGGTGTATCCATATATAATGCTGGTGACTTGTAGTCAAAACCAGACCGGGTCAATAAGCGCCGGATTATAATTGATCATGTACTAACAACTTATCCTTGAAAGCCAGCCCGGGTCAATAAAACGTCAGTTTATCATAAGATATTGAAATCTCACCAAAGGAGACAAACTTGTCAAATAAAAACACAAAAAAGAACATGCAAGGCTTTTCATGGGCTGCCAGGCCACTGAGTTAAACCATTTTTCAAAGCCTTTTAAGATGGACCTCAATCATTAACCAATCGTCGTTTTAACTTTGACAAGTTCAGGGTCTATGAGATTGACTTGTCAAACGCTCGGCGGGTCATACCAGGTTTACCTGGACGGAGTGTCTTACTTAAAAAGGCAGGATAACCCGGGGTTTTAGGTGAATACACCTGGCTTCCAAGCCTGGCTTGATAGCCTATTGCAAGGGTGCAAGCTCTTTGTTCTTTGAGAAGCAAAGAGCCCCCAAGCAACATTTGAGCTGTGCTCGGTGGGTGCCTCTGTTTGAGTTGTGCTGTTGCAACACTCTCTTTGGCCCCACATGATTTCCTTTTGGCCTTAAGCCGATCAGGAGGTGTAGCTATGGTTCGAATACGACCAAGCCCCCTAGTGATTTCCTTTTGGCCTTTAGCCGATCAAGAGGTGTAGCTATGGTTTGGATAAGACCAAGCCCCCTAGTGATTTCCTTTGATATGTGTGGCTTTATAAGCCGGATTAATAGAACTCCGTTTTATAAACAGAAGCCCCCATGTAAGCACACATGATGTAATAAAAACAACAGAGACCCCGCTTTAGCTGAGGTTCCGGTTTATTATATTGATCATAATATATACATTGTCATAATTATGTACATAAGAAGAGCATGTGGCTCAAGTATAGTAAGGCCGAAGATGAGCTATATTCCACGGCCGTTGGGTCTCCTCCTCCGATTTACGTGACTCTTTGTGCTCTCGAACATCGATAAGGTAGTATGATCCGTTGTGCAGATTTTTGCTGACCACAAAAGGTCCTTCCCAAGGTGGGGACAACTTGTGCATATCAGTCTGATCCTAGATGAGCTGGAGCGTCAGATCACCTTCTTGAAAAGTTCTGGTTTTAACCTGGCAGCTGTGATAACGTCGCAGATCTTGTTGATAAATCGCCGAACGTGCCGTTGTGAGATCACGCTCTTCATCTAACAGGTCCAGTGAGTCCTGACGTGCTTTCTCATTATCAGCTTCAACATAAGCCGCCACACGGGGCGAGTCATGATGGATGTCACTAGGGAGAACCGCCTCTGCTCCGTAAACCATGAAGAAAGGCGTGTAACCCGTAGATCTGTTTGCTGTGGTATTGATACTCCATAACACGGAAGGTAACTCCTCCACCCAACAGCCCGGCGTCCGCTTTAAAGGAACCATAAGTCGGGGCTTGATGCCTCTCAAAATCTTTTGATTGGCTCTCTCTACCTGACCATTAGATTGGGGGTGAGCCACTGATGACACGTCAAGCTGGATGTGCTCACGTTGACAAAATTCTTCCATAGCACCCTTGGACAGATTAGTACCATTATCAGTTATGATGTTGTGTGGAAAACCAAAACGGAAGATCACCGTTTTGATGAATTGAACCGCCGTGGCCGCATCACACTTACTGACTGGCTCTGCCTCTACCCACTTGGTGAACTTATCAACCACCACCAGTAGGTGGGTCTTCTTGTCCTTGGACCTCTTAAAGGGCCCAACCATATCCAGGCCCCAAGTTGCAAACAGCCAAGTGATTGGAATCATCCTTAATTCTTAAGCCGGAATATGAGCGCGGCGTGCAAACTTCTGACAACCGTCACACCTCTTTACCAAATCCTCAGCATCAGCATGAGCCGTCAACCAATAGAAACCGTGACGAAAAGCCTTAGCTACCAAGGATTTTGAACAGGCGTGGTGACCACAATCTCCTTCGTGGATCTCACGCAAAATCTCACGGCCTTCTTGAGGAGACACACAACGCTGAAACGCCCCTCTTACACTGCAATTATGTAACTCCCCATTGATAATGGTCATTGATTTGGATCACCAGATTATCTGCCTGGCCAAGTCTTCTTCCTCTGGTAACTCGCCCCGGTTCATGTACGCTAGGTATGGGACTGTCCAATCCGGGATAACATGAAGAGCTGCCACCAATTGAGCCTCCGGGTCAAGAACAACCAACTCCTCCTCTGTAGGTATCTTGACTGACGGATTATGTCGCACATCCAGAAAGACATTGGGCAGTACTGGTTTATGTTGAGAACCTAAGCGACTTAAAGAATCCGCCGCTTCATTCTTTCACCGGTCTATATGGTCAACCTGATAACCCTTGAAATGACCAGCCACTATGTCCACCTCTCGTCGATACGCCGCCATGAGTGGATCCTTGGAATCCCAAGTGCCAGACACCTGTTCAGCTACCAGGTCCGAGTCACCAAAGCACTTAACCCGGCTTAAATTCATCTCCTTAGCCATCCCAAGACCATGGAGTAAGGCCTCATATTCAGCTGCATTGTTAGTGCACGAGAACATTAAACGGAGAACATAGCAAAACTTATCACCTCGTGGGGAAGTTAATATGACTCCAGCCCCCGAGCCCTCCAATTGTCTGGACCCATCAAAATGAATAGTCCGATAAGTGTTATCTGGGTTTTCCTCCGGTGCCTGCAATTATGTCCAATCATTGATGAACTCCACAAGTGCTTGGGATTTGATTGCTGTGCGAGGCGTATATTTTAACCCGTGAGGTCCAAGCTCAATAGCCCACTGCTACCTCTTGAGCACTATGTTGGATTTCCTTGAAGAGGAAAGGATGATGCAGCAAAGTAGCGTAAGTATTTCCCTCAGTTTTTGAGAACCAAGGTATCAATCCAGTAGGAGGCTACGCGCGAGTCCCTCATACCTGCACAAAGCAAATAACTCCTCGCAACCAACGCGATAAGGGGTTGTCAATCCCTTCACGGTCACTTACGAGAGTGAGATCTGATAGATATGATAAGATAATATTTTTGGTATTTTTATGATAAAGATGCAAAGTAAAATAAAAACAAAGTAAAAATCAAAGGAAATAACTAAGTATTGGACAATTAATATGATGAAGTTAGACCCGGGGGCCATAGGTTTCACTAGTGGCTTCTCTCAAGAGCATAAGTATTTTACGGTGGGTGAATGAATTACTGTTGAGCAATTGACAGAATTGAGCATAGTTATGAGAATATCTAGGTATGATCATGTATATAGGCATCACGTCCGAGACAAGTAGACCGACTCCTACCTGCATCTACTACTATTACTCCACTCGTCGACCGCTATCCAGCATGCATCTAGAGTAATAAGTTCATGGAAATAGAGTAACGCCTTAAGCAAGATGACATGATGTAGAGGGATAAATTCATGCAATATGATAAAATCCCCATCTTGTTATCCTCGATGGCAACAATACAATACATGCCTTGCTGCCCCTACTATCACTGGGAAAGGACACCGCAAGATTGAACCCAAAGCTAAGCACTTCTCCCATGGCAAGAAAAACCAATCTAGTAGGCCAAACCAAACTGATAATTCGAAGAGACTTGCAAAGATAACCAATCATACATAAAAGAATTCAGAGAAGATTCAAATATTATTCATAGATAAACTTGATCATAAACCCACAATTCACCGGTCTCAACAAACACACCGCAAAAAGAAGATTACATCGAATAGATCTCCATAAGAGAGGGAGAGAACATTGTATTGAGATCCAAAAAGAGAGAAGAAGCCATCTAGCTAATAACTATGGACCCGAAGGTCTGAGGTAAACTACTCACACTTCATCGGAGAGGTTATGGTGTTGATGTAGAAGCCCTCCGTGATAGATGCCCCCTCTGGCGGAGCTCCAGAACAGGCCCCAAGATGGGATCTTATGGATATAGAAAGTTACTGCGGTGGAATTAGGGTTTTGGCTCCGTATCTGATCATTTGGGGATACATAGGTATATATATGAGGAAGGAGTACGTTGGTGGAGCAACAGGGGGCCCATGAGGGTGTAGGGCGCGCCTGGGGGTGGGGGAGGCGTGCCCCCTACCTCGTAGCCTCCTCCTTTGTTTCTTGACGTATGGTCCAAGTCTCCTGGATCATGTTCGATGAGAAAATCACGTTCCCGAAGCTTTCATTCCGTTTGGACTCCGTTTGGTATTCCTTTTCTTCAAAACCCTAAAATAGGCAAAATAAACAACAATTCTGGGCTGGGCTTCCGGTTAATAGGTTAGTCCAAAAAATAATATAAAAGTGGATAATAAAGCCCAATAATGTCCAAAACAGTAGATAATATAGCATGGAGCAATCAAAAATTATAGATACGTTGGAGACATATCGTAATTCCTACTCGTCCTCAAGTAGGTAAATGATAAAAACAGAATTTTTGATGCGGAGTGCTACTTGGCATAATTTTAATGTAATTCTTCTTAATTGTGGTATGAATATTCAGATCCGAAAGATTCAAGACAAAAGTTAATACTGACATAAAAATAATAATACTTCAAGCATACTAACAAAGCAATCATATCTTCTCAAAATAACATGGCCAAAGAAAGCTAACCCTACAAAATCATATAGTCTAGCTATGCTCTATCTCCACCACACAAAGTATTTAAATCATGCACAACCCCGATGACAAGCCAAGCAATTGTTTCATACTTTTGACATTCTCAAACTTTTTCAATCTTCACGCAATACATGAGCGTGAGCCATGGATATAGCACTATAAGTGGAATAGAATGGTGGTTGTGGAGAAGACAAAAAGGGAGAATATAGTCTCACATCAACTAGGCGTATCAACGGGCTATGGAGATGCCCATTAATAGATATCAATGTGAGTTAGTATGGATTGCCATGCAATGGATGCACTAGAGCTATAAGTATATGAAAGCTCAACAAAACAAACTAAGTGGGTGTGCATCCGACTTGCTTGCTCATGAAGACCTAGGGCATTTTGAGGAAGCCCATCATTGGAATATACAAGCCAAGTTCTATAATGAAAAATTACCACTAGTATATGAAAGTGACGAAATGAAAGACTCTATCATGAATATCATGGTGCTACTTTGAAGCACAAGTGTGGTAAAAGGATAGTAACATTGTCCCTTCTCTCTTTTTCTCTCCTTTTTTTGGGGCCTTTTCTCTTTCTTTTTTATGGCCTCTTTTCTTTCTTCCTTTTTTTCGTCCGGAGTCTCATCCCGACATGTGGGGGAATCATAATCTCCATCATCCTTTCCTCGCTGGGACAATGCTCTAATAATTATGATCATCACACTTTTACTTTCTTACAACTCAACAATTACAACTCGACACTTAGAACAAAATATGACTATATATGAATGCCTCCGGCGCTGTACCGGGATATGTAATGAATCAAGAGTGACATGTATGAAAGAATTATGAACAGTGGCATTGCCACAAATACGATGTCAACTACATGATCATGCTAAGCAATATGACAATGATGGAGTGTGTCATAATAAACGGAACGGTGGAAACTTGCATGCCAATATATCTCGGAATGGCTATGGAAATGCCATAATAGGTAGGTATGGTGGCTGTTTTGAGGAAGGTATATGGTGGGTGTATGATACCGGCGAAAGGTGAGCGGTATTAGAGAGGCTAGCAATGGTGGAAGGAAGAAAAGTGCGTATAATCCATGGACTGAACATTAGTCATAAAGAACTCATATACTTATTGCAAAAAATCTACAAGTTATCCAAGAAAAGTATTATGCGCATGCTCCAGGGGGATAGATTGGTAGGAAAAGACCATCGCTCGTCCCCGAAAGCCACTCATAAGGAAGACAACCAAAAATAAATCATGCTCCGACTTCATCACATAACGGTTCACCATACGTGCATGCTACGGGAATCACAAACTTTAACACAAGCATTTCTCAAATCCACAACTACTCAACTAGCACAACTCTAATATCACCATCCTCATATCTCAAAACAATTATCAAGCATCAAACTTCTCATAGCATTCAACACACTCAAAAGAAAGTTTTACAATCTTGAATACCAAGCATATTATTATTAAGAAAATTACCATGATATTAAGACTCTAAAAATAATCTAAGTGAAGCATGAGAGATCAATAGTTTCTATAAAACAAATCCACCACCGTGCTCTAAAAGATATAAGTGAAGTACTAGAGAAAAACTATATAACTCAAAAGAAATAAGTGAAGCACATAGAGTATTCTAACAAATTCCAAATCATGTATGGATATCTCAAAAGGTGTCTACAGCAAGTATGATTGTGGTAAACTAACAAATAAAGACTAAAATCATACTATACGCTCCAAGCAAAACGCATATCATGTGGTGAATAAAAATATAGCTCCAAGTAAAGTTACCTATAGAAGTAGACGAAAGGGGGGATGCCTTCTGGGGCATCCCCAAGCTTTGGCTTTTAGGTGTCCTTAGATTATCTTGGGGGTTCCATGGGCATCCCCAATCTTAGGCTCTTGCCACTCCTTGTTCCATAATCCATCAAATCTTTACCCAAAACTTGAAAACTTCACAACACAAAACTTAAAGTAGAAAATCTCGTGAGCTCCGTTAGCGAAATAAAACAAAAGACCACTTCAAGGTACTGTAATGAACTCATTATTTATTTATATTGGTGTTAAAACTACTGTATTCCAACTTATCTATGGTTTATAAACTATTTTACTAGCCATAGATTCATCAAAATAAGCAAACAACACACGAAAAACAGAATCTATCAAAAACAGAACAGTCTGTAGTAATCTGTAGCTAGCGCAAGATCTGGAACCCCAAAAATTCTAAAACAATTCTGGTCGTGAGGAATTTATCTATTAATCATCTGCAAAAAGAATTAACTAAATAGCACTTTCCAAATAAAAATGGCAGCAGTTATCGTGAGTGCTAAAGTTTCTGTTTTTTACAGCAAGATCAACAAGACTTTCCCCAAGTCTTCCCAACGGTTCTACTTGGCACAAACACTAATTAAACACAAAAAACACAACCAAAACAGAGGCTAAATAAATTATTTATTACTAAACAGGAGAAAAAGAAAGGAATAAAAATAAAATTGGGTTGCCTCCCAACAAGTGCTATCATTTAATGCCCCTAGCTAGGCATAAAAAGCAAGGATAGATCTAGGTATTGACCTCTTTGGTAGGCAATCCATAATTGGCTCTCATGATAGATTCATAAGGTAATTTAATTTCCTTTCTAGGAAAGTGTTCCATGCCTTTCCTTACCGGAAATTGGAATCTAATATTTCCTTCCTTCATATCAATAATTGCACCAATCATTCTAAGGAAAGGTCTACCAAGAATAATAGGACATGAAGGATTGCAATCTATGTCAAGAACAATAAAATCTGTGGGCACATAATTCCTATTTAAAAAAATAAGAACATCATTAATTCTTACAATAGGTTGCTTAATAGTGGAATCCGCAAGGTGCAAGTTTAAAGAGCAATCATCAGAATCACGGAAACCTAACAAATCACACAAAGTCTTTGGAATCATGGAAACACTAGCACCCAAATCACACAAAGCATAGCATTCATGATCTTTAATTTTAATTTTAATAGTTGGGTCCCACTCATCATAAAGTTTTCTAGATATAAAAACTTCCAACTCAAGTTTTTCTTCATAAGATTGCATCAAGGCATCAACGATATGTTTAGTAAACGCTTTATTTTGACTATAAGCATGAGGAGAATTTAGCATGGATTGCAACAAGGAAATACAATAAATCAAAGAGCAATTTTCATAATTAAATTCCTTGAAATCCAAAATAGTGGGTTTAGCAACATCTAGGGTTTTAATTTCTTCAATCCCACTTTTATCAATTTAGCATCAAAATCTAAAAACTCCGAATTTTTGGAACACCTTCTAGGTAAAGGTGGATCATATTCAGTCCCATCTTTATCAAGATGCATATTGCAAAACAAAGATTTAATAGGGGACACATCAATAACTTTTAGATCTTCATCTTTATTTTCATAGGAACTAGAAGAACACGCTCTTATAAAGGCATCTTTCTTAGCACGCATCCTAGCGGTTCTTTCTTTGCACTCATCAATGGAAATTATCATAACTTTGAGAGACTAATTGATATCATGCTTAGGAGGAATAGATCTAAGCTTCAAAGAATCAACATCAAGAGAAATTCTATCAACGTTCCTAGCCAAATCATCAATCTTAAGCAATTTTTCTTCAATCAAAGCATTGAAATTCTTTTGCGAAGTAATAAATTCTTTAATATTAGATTCAAAATTAGAGGGCATCTTATTATAATTTCCATAGGAATTGTTGTAGGAATTACCATAATTATTAGAGGGATTACTAGGATAAGGCCTAGGATTAAAATTTCCTCCATAGCGTTGTTACCAAAATTATTCCTACCAACAAAATTCACATCCATAGATTCATTATTATTATCAATCAAAGTAGACAAAAGCATATAATTAGGATCAGAAGAAACACTCTTACTAGCAAATAATTTCATAAGTTCATCCCTCTTTCCACTCAAAACATTAATTTCTTCTATCGCATGCACCTTTTTATTAGTAGATCTTTCAGCCTGCCATTAAGAATAATTAACCATAATATTATCTAGGAGTTTAGTTGATTCTCCTAAAGTGATTTCCATAAAAGTGACTCCCGCGGCCGAATCTAAAAGATTTCTAGAAGCAAAATTCAATACGGCATAAAATTTTTGCATAATCATCCACAAATTCAAACCATGAGTAGGGCAATTACGTATCATTAATTTCATCCTCTCCCAAGCTTGTGCAACATGTTCATGATAGAGTTGCTTAAAATTCATAATATCATTTCGAGATGATCTTAGCGGGAGGAAAATACTTAGAGATAAAAGCATCTTTGCACTTGTTCCAAGAATCAATACCATTTTTAGGCAAAGACGAAAACTCAGCTTTAGCACGATCTCTAAGCGAAAAAGGAAATAGCTTCAATTTAACAATATCATTATCCACATCTTTCTTCTTTTGCATATCACACAAATCAACGAAGCTATTTAGATGGGTAGCGGCATCTTCACTAGGAAGGCCGGAAAACGGATCTTTCATGACAAGATTCAGCAAGGCAACATTAATTTCACAAGATTCAGCATTGGTAAGAGGAGCAATCGGAGTGCTAATAAAATCATTGTTGTTGGTATTGGTAAAGTCACACAATTTAGTGTTATCTTGAGCCATCGTGACAAGCAAGCAATCCAACACACAAGCAAACAAAAAGCAAGCGGGCAAAAAGAGGCAAATAGAGAAAGAGAGGGAGGATAGAGAGAGAGGGCGAATAAAACGGCAAGGGTGAAGTGGTGGAGAGGAAAATGAGAGGCAAATGGCAAATAATGTAATGCGGGAGATAAGGGTTGTGATGGGTACTTGGTATGTTAACTTTTGCGTAGACTCCCCGACAACGGCTCTAGAAATCCTTCTTGCTACCTCTTGAGCACTGCGTTGGATTTCCTTGAAGAGGAAAGGATGATGCAGCAAAGTAGCGTAAGTATTTCCCTCAGTTTTTGAGAACCAAAGTATCAATCCAGTAGGAGGCTACACGCGAGTCCCTCATACCTGCACAAAGCAAATAACTCCTCGCAACCAACGCGATAAGGGGTTGTCAATCCCTTCACGGTCACTTACGAGAGTGAGATCTGATAGATATGATAAGATAATATTTTTGGTATTTTTATGATAAAGATGCAAAGTAAAATAAAAGCAAAGTAAAAAATCAAAGGAAATAACTAAGTATTGGAAGATTAATATGATGAAGATAGACCCGGGGGCCATAGGTTTCACTAGTGGCTTCTCTCAAGAGCATAAGTATTTTACGGTGGGTGAATGAATTACTGTTGAGCAATTGACATAATTGAGCATAGTTGTGAGAATATCTAGGTATGATCATGTATATAGGCATCACATCCGAGACAAGTAGACCGACTCCTGCCTGCATCTACTACTGTTACTCCACTCATCGACCGCTATCCAGCATGCATCTAGAGTATTAAGTTCATGGAAACAGAGTAACGCCTTAAGCAAAATGACATGATGTAGAGGGATAAATTCATGCAATATGATAAAAACCCCATCTTGTTATCCTCGATGGCAACAATACAATACGTGCCTTGCTGCCCCTACTATCACAGGGAAGGACACTGCAAGATTGAACCCAAAGCTAAGCACTTCTCCCATTGCAAGAAAGATCAATCTAGTAGGCCAAACCAAACTGATAATTCGAAGAGACATGCAAAGATAACCAATCATACATAAAA